>NC_090440.1:317242024-317545055 GCF_031143425.1 Pleurodeles waltl | reverse complement strand
TGTCCTATAAGTCTCCCACCATCTGAACACATAACCTTACCCACCTATAGAGGCTGGTCCTAGAGTCAGCCCCTCCTAAAGGTTGGGGAATATCCCCTGCAAGGATTGGTATATAACAAGTAAAGTACTCTCACAGTAACTAAGCAGATTTGTTCTTCAATGTCTTATACTCACATATGGGCCCTCATTACAACATTGGCGGTATTGACCGCCTACCGCCATGGCGATGGCTGCCAACATACCGTCGCCGTGGCTACCAGCCACCCACCTGCATTATGACTGTCGACGGAACTCCGCCAGAAGGCTAGCGGAATACCGTTGACGGTCATGGCGGTGGACAGCGGTAAGGTGGCGTTGCTGTCAGCAACAACGCCACACCAGCAAAACACTGTCAACTGTATCATGAGCAACGATACGGCTTGGCGTTGTTTTGCTGTCGGACACTGCTGCTAGCAGCAGCGCCGCATCCCGTCTCCTGCCAGGGGACCCCCTGCAAGCAGGTAAGTCGGGTTCTCTGACAGGAGAGGGGGATGGGGAGTGGGGAGTGGTGTGTGCATGTGTGGGGGTGTTGTGTGTGTGGGAGGGAGGGTGTCTGTTTTTGTATGCGTGTATGCAGGTGTGAGTCACGTTGAATGAGTGTGTGAATGACTGAATGTGAGTGTACGTGTATGTTGTGTGCTGTGAATGCGTGTGTGCGACAATGTATGTTGGTGTGTGTTGCGGTGTGTGCGTATGTATGTGTGCATGCATGGGTGGATGTGGGTATGCGTGTGTGTATGAGTGTGTATGTGTGTGCGTGTGAAAATGTGCAAGGGGTCGGGTAGGGGAGAGGGAGGGTGGAGGAGGCCTCTGGGGAGGCGAAGGGGGGCGGGTCGAGACCCCTATCAGTGCCAGGGAAGGAATTCCCTGGCACTGATAGTGCCTACTGCCATGGTTTTCGTGGCAGTACGCTTGCCACAAAAACCATGGTGGTAGGCAGGGTCATAATCCAGAGATGGGATTGTGACAGCCGCTGCCTAAACACCGAAGTCTCCAGCCCGGTGGCTGTTACCAACCTGGCGGACGGAGTGGTACATTGGCGGTGTCACAATTTGGGGGAAGCTACCGCCAGCCTGTTGGGAGTACCTTTCTCCAAATTACCGCCGACCACCAGGGTTGTACTGAGGGCCATAATGCTGACACACCAACAAAATGGAACATGGATTGCTTTTCAATTGTCAGCACTGCTATGTTCTTTCTTAAGAACGCTGGCTAAGTACATTTTGAAGGTGAACTGTAAAAGAGTTACTTCCCTCCATGACTTTAAAAATGCTTGAGCCTAGCAAATGGTGAAAGACCTACTAATGAAACAGTAAGTGAGTTATTTTACCATAGGACCAAAGCAATTTTCAGTCCTGTGGCAACAAACATGATTTAGTTGTCAATGTCAATGAAACAGAATTCAGTGCAGACCCACTGAAAATTCTCATTGCCCCTTATCTACTCTATAAACCAACAATATGGAACTACTTTCTTGTGGTAATGATTTGGAGAATGATGAGTTGGGAAGAGGGAGACAAGTACTGGACTGCAGTTCAGTCTTGGGCTAGACTCGTTTCTGGCCAGAATGCCTTGCATTATGCATTTGGAACTACTTGTGAGTATGTAGTACAGTTTGGTGGAATGTGTCAGTAGACAACCAGGCTTATCGTTTTGGTGGGGGAGTTTGCTGTGATGAACTGATTACAGACTAGGATATTAGCCAGAGGTTCCTGGATGGCACTGCAAACCAAACTGTAATGGAACTAAATAAGCAAGCAGGAGAAAGAGGATACTCAGAGGTCTCACAGACAACCATACGGACAGCAATAGGGAAGGGAATTTATGGACAGAAAAGGGAAAAAGGAAAAGAGAAAACATAACTAACAACATGTTGCAAGGGTATGTGTACATCTTTATCAGCCCCTTAATTCTGGCTCTTCCTCTTCTACCCCGGGCGTGTCTTGAAACCAAGAAGTGAATAAAATCTATGAGCCAACACTAGATTAGCAGTTTAGTATTTAAGTATTCTCATTTTCTATTGCCCTGTTCCTCAAAATCTTCAACCCACCTTGTCCTTCGCCTGATCCCATGCCTCTGAAGGAACAGATTACCAACATACATGGAAGTTCATCAGTGCCCTAGATATAATTCTCAGCCAGATGGGCATACAGAATGAGTAAATCAATTTAATGAACCAAATCTAAAAGTATAAAATTTTATTGCAAGAAGAGGATTGAAGTAACACCTTGTAGAAGCCATAAAAATGCACAGAATTGTGCTAAAGTGATGTCCCCTTTCCTTTGAATGTATATACATCAGTCTCTATTGTTGATATTAGATCTACTTTTGACTGGATCTATTCATTCAATACAGGAACATATAACTGAACTTCAGAGAACAAACAATTCTATACAAAAGGCTTTAGAAAAAGTCAAGTCTACATAAAATGTATGTGTTGTTAGCAAAATAATTCCAGCAGGAAGTAATTATATAGGTAAAAAAAGTCTGATTATTCTACTACATGTAAAAAAGATTCCAAGTTGCAACCCAAGTGTGCCATTGAACAAACTGTGAATCCAGTAACTGTGTGATTAAAATCAGTTCAGTCTAAGAAAACTATGCTTGATAAAAACCCTGTTCTGCAAAGACATGTCTTGCTCCAAGTCCTTCACCTGCGCAGGTGAATGCTGAAAATGAATATTAAACAAATATGATTTTAGAGGTATGAATTGTTACAAAACAATTGCAAAATGCGTTGGACTGGAGGTGGTTCAACCCTGAGGCAAAAGGATGGGAACCTGCCTTAATCGTCATGCTCCAAATGTATGTAAAGAATTCTAAAGGAATCATCTGAATAACCTTGGAGCTGCACTACTCAGAAAACTACCATTGTAGAAGGAAGAGGTAAAAGTGCGGGGTGGTTAGGGCCAATGGCATTATCCACAGGCTATGCTCACATTTCTATACTGGATAGGCCAGGAAATGTATGTCTGCAAAAGTCTAGGTGCCCTGGCCTTTCTCAGAAGAAGAGGTAAACGGTACCACAAAATAAGGGTTCTGCTTTATGTGAGGCTTCACCTGTGAGACACATGCACTCCATAAAACACACAGGTAGAGTCATGAAAGGGTAAAAGGGTACAAGTCTAAGGGGATCACAAGAGTTTCACGGGACTTGCAGTGGAGGCACCCATCAGAGATTCCTAGAGTTTAGATGTGTAGTATTTTAGAGCATCCTTTAACGGATAACTAACATAGTTGGTTGCTAAAGCCAACACTTGTTGCCAGAGTGTGGAACTCAAAGAGTACACCTGAAGCTATCAAAAGCTTCTCAACTTGTACAGCCCTTGTTTATATTTTCCTTTGACTCATGTATAGTATTACGTTATTCACAGTGGGAGGGGAACTGATTGGTTGTTGTAAAGAGAGAAGGTACAATATTAATGTGTTTACATTAGTTTAGAGCTGGTAACCATAGTACTTAAGTTATAGATCGCTAAAGGTGGTTGTAAATATAGAAACAGGTATTGTAGCACAGGATTTTCCTAGCATCTTTTTTTGAGTTTTCCTTTATATTTTAGTTCTAAGACGTTCTAGAGTTTCAGCCACCAGTAGAGTCAGCAATAGAGTTGTCACAAGGGTACAAGGTATATCATGCGCTACATTAATAACAGTGAATTGGAATTCAAATGATGAAATACTAACAGTTGTTCTTGTTTTAGATAACAACACTTAGTGCATGTTGAGCACAGCAGTGATAATATTTAGAATGAAGAGATCCAGTTTCTCTCTCTCGCTTTCTCTCACTTCTCTTTCTACTAGTGACCAGCATAGTATAATTTCCATGGTTTTAGGTGTGTTTAGGCAAATGAGGAAATTAACATCACTGCTGTTCTATCCAGATTGCTAGGTTACTGCAAACTTTACACCAAGCACACAGGAATTGCTTGTTTGGTCAGAAGTACTGTAGAGGTTCTTTTCTATGGACCTTGTCACATCAGTGCCAAATCCTGCATAAAAAGAGAAGCAGGAATGATGAAGCCTCAATTAATCAATCAACTATTTATAGAGCGTGACTTATCACTTAGGGGGTCTCAAGGCACTAGAAGGCGGACGCTGGTCAGTCGAAGAGTCAGGTCTTGAGATCCTTCTGGAATTGAACCAGCGAGGAGGACTGCCTGAGGTGGAGTGGCATGGTGTTCCAGGTCTGCCTGGTGAGGTAGGAGAAGGATCTTCCTCTGGCCGTATTCGTCCGGATCCTAGGGATGGTCGCAAGGGCCAGTTGGACAGAGAGGAGTTGCCTGGAGCGTGTGTAGAAGGAGAGGCAGTGGTTAAAGTAGGCAGGTACAATGTGAAGGGCCTTGTACGCTTGTGTCAGGACTTGAAAGTGATGCATTTGTTGACGGGGAGCCAGTGTAGGTCTCTCAGGTGGGTGAAGATGTGGCTGTGCCAGGGTATGTCCAGGAAAGGTCTGACTGCAGCGGTCTATGTTCTCTGGAGTGTCATTTGGAGTTTCTTGGTGATTCTGGCATAGAGTACATTGCCGTAGTCGAGTTTACTTCTGACGAGTGCCTGGGTGACTGTCTCGCGTTGATGGGGATCCACTTGAAGATCTTCCAGAGCAGGCAGACAGTGTGGAAGGATGAAATGGCGTTGACTTGGCAGGCCATAGACAGCGAGGAGTCAAGAATGATGCCAAGGTTGCATGTGTGATCGGTTGTAGATGGGGCAGTTCTGAGGGCACTGCGCCACCAGAAGCCGTCCCAGGGGGTAGGGGTGGGGCCCAGGATGAGTATCTCCATCTTGTCATAGTTGAGCTTGAGGCACCTGTCTCTCACAAAAATGTACCAAAAAAAGCTTCATGAGGAGGGCAATTTCTCGAATTCCTATGCTGTTGTAGAGGCTCCACAAGGTTCTTTCTGCAGGGAAGTATATAACTAATGATTGACCAAGCAGTTGCAGTAGTCTTTCTAGCAAGAGAATGTACCCCAGAACTCAAGAGTGGCTGATCATAATAATGAGGGTCCTGAGGAGGGAGAGGTCAAAGCTCACTTCATTCAGGGTCCTGACTTGTTAAAGGTGCTGCAGTAATGAGGAGCCTGCCCACCTGATGGTATAAAGGCTTTTGTTCCTGTCTGTTACCTCCAGGAAAAACCTAGGTCATCAAGTGCTGTTAGGAGGCACAAATGGATGTGCTCATAGAAAGCAGGTGCTTCCCAAAAATCCCAACTGATGACTGCCCTTTGTTGGATCAAAAGATTTTTGGTCATCAGGTGGAAAAATGGTGCCCTCGCGTTTTCGGGGAAGAGGTTGTAGTTTTGGATCTGGGGGAGCATTTACCTTCAAGGAAAGGGATGTTGCCAGTGCCCCCACCTCAGAGTCCCAGTCTGTCATTTCAGGAAGTTCAACCACTTCAAAATTATGACCAGGTCCTCTTTTTTAATATCTTTGAGATGAAGAAAGGCTTTCTCAATGTCTAGTGGTGAGGAAACCTTCTATCATGAAGAGCTGGGTTCTGGATACCACAGAAATGTGATATCAAATACAATATTTGATTCCTAAGCAATACTTTTTCGAGAAGACCCCTCTTCCAACTTATGCTCTTTGGCATGAAGGGAGTTCAGGTCTTGATAAACAAGGCTGCAATCCTTAATTCTGTTTGTTGTGACCTCCACACACTCCTCATCAAGCATTCATCACGTAAAGTCATACTTCCTTTCAGAAAGACAGATTTTGTAGCATCTTTGGTCTTGCTAGAAGCACATCGCCACATTTCAGTTCACCAGTCTTCTCAAACATATCAGTTTTGCATACAGGATCACCACATTTCGTTTCCACCTTTTGGTTTGACATAAGCCAGGAGAATCTTTACCAACGTTATAGCTTGACCAGTGGGTATATTTCGTTCCAGAGACATCCTAGTCCTCCCATATTTATATCACTAAGTTCATCCTCTTTTTTTGCAAAGGCAGGAAGACTTTTGGTCTAAACTTAGACCAAAAGTCTAACTTTACATTAAGTAAAGTTAGATTTTTGGTTTAAGTTTAGACTTTTGGTCTAAACTTAAACTTTTTGTCTAAGTTTACTTTTGTGAATCGGGCCTCGTGAGTGTACAGTGCATGCAGATGGCAGTTGTCAATGCTACAAAGCCTAAAAGCGTGGATGGATGCCACCTCACCCTATCTGGATAGACCACCTGTATCACCTACTGTGTAATTCAAGCTCTGGAAGAGTAGTGTCCACTTCATGAGTTTAGGATTTTCTCCTTTCTTGTTCAGAATCAATTCAATGGTATTATGTCTTATTGAAATACATCACATATCGGACAAGTAGGATCTAAACATATTTATGGATTTTCCTTTAGTGTATGCTGATTCAAATAAATAGCACATCATATATGTGCTCTCACAAAAGGACACAAAGCATTCAAAATGTCCTAGCAATCATCCAAACTTTGGAGGCATGCACACATTCTTCACTGTCATTTTAATTTTCTAAGAACATTTTTCTAATCATTGCTCGCACGCAGAGAAGCATCAAGATTGAGTGAAAGCAAATCAATTCAGTGGCAAACTAAAAACTTAAATCCTGTATGGCTACAAGAAAATATTGTTGGAGATAGTGAACAGTGGCCAAAGCACGTTTTGTGGCATATGCCACATCACCGCTACTAAAACCTAAAATCTCTGAAAGTATAACAAATTAGAGAGATGGCATATACGGTGATTTGTTTTATATTTATATAACCTAAAATGACAAAAATAAAATCTAATTAAAAAAAGGCTAAATCATCCAGCAACATTCTAAATCAAACAACTTTACAAACTTAAATTAATTGTTTAAAACAACATGAAGACATTTGTAATACTTATAATTTGATTGTGTAAGCCAAATATATATTGCCAAATAACAGTCACAGTTTATTGTTTTACCTGTTCACATGTTGGACGGAGGACTGAAGAAATCTGTGGTATTTGAAATAAGATTAAAAGGTACGAACACCTTTTGAGACCAAAAAAAGGAATAAATACATAACTGTCAGTTATTTAACGGTACAAGAGTAAACGGAGCAGAATGGCAACCACTTTTTGTTTGTGCAGCATCCTTAATAGTTATTGTAGCTACTGTAATGTAAACAGTTGGTCCATTTTTTGGGGTCTTGTGGTACTATTTTCTTATTTTTGTAACGTTTGGTTTGGAACTTTACGTCCCATCCCCTTTACCTATGGCACCGTGTTGGTACCATGTTGGTTATTGCCTCACAACTTCTTTAGCTGAAAAGCATGTTTTGTGCTCAGCCTGTGCTACCAAAACAACGAAGTCATTTTGATGTCTGGAGTTTTTTGCTTTGCCTCTGTGAGGTTTGCGAACGTGAAGATGTTATGGGAGCGTTGCCTTAGTTACATCAACACCGTTGGCTTCTCTTCCACTTTAGCCTGCCCAGCAGTGGTGTAACAACAGCCCCTGCAGCCTCTGAGCTGGGGTGGCAGGCCATTGACCTGAGAATCCCGTCTGGGTGGGTGGGGTCTCCATGTACTATGCAGAGGGCCCCCTCAAGTTTTGTTATGCCACTGCTGCCGGGTATTTTCTTACATGCACATTTAAGAGTGACTTAGAAGAAAATAAGTCAAATGGTCTGTGCTCCATTCTAAAGAACTTATATGATAAGGTCAACTACAAAGCAACAAAAACACATGTTGCAGAGCAGGCCTGTTTACTGCATTGTGTATTACAAATATTATAATCTAGAACTACTATAGCATTGAGTGCTTTTGCTAGATTGGGATTTGATTTCTATATAGTTGTGACGTTCCTATCGCAGACTGCAGACTAATATGAATTGTGGAGGTGTGTTGTAAACTGTCAGGTGTGCGGTCATTGGTCAGATGTGCTGTCAGTCATTGGTCAGCGTGACTCTGTTAGGTGAGTGACTGGGAGAGTTGTGGGTTTGAAGGGTGATACCAGGGAGCTGTACCTGGTCACTTACCTGTCTTCTTATTCGAAACACGCCCATTGCGTGGCTGATGTGTATGTGTGCTGAGCAGCTAAAGGAAGAATTTGCTGTTAAGTCCCTTAGTAACAAGTTACTTCCATATTTAACCCTGCATGTATGTAACGTTTTTCCTTTAAGCGTATGGTACAGTATTATCCTGAGGGCGTTATTTCTGCCTTGCCAAGATATCTGTTATTTAAAATAACTTAATCACTTTGTATCTACACACTACAATCCTTTATATACTTTTTTTTACTATCCATTTCAAAGGTACTACTAGCTAAACTTGATTAAAGTCATTTAAAGTGTATATTTGTTTCTGAGTTTTTTTTCTAATTGTTCAAATTATGTGTACGCAAGACAGCTCCAGTGAACAATAGATAGAATGTAGAAGTCAGGCCCCGCCTGTTTAGTCTGACCAGCTCATGGTTGTGACTCTTTGAACATGTTTCACTATCTCAGAAAGATTCTCTATCGATCTGTAGCGTGACTTTCTAATGCAGCCACTTTCTGTGCGCAATCTTAGGCAAACATTGCTTTGTTGTAACAGGGTGAAAACTGTTAGGCCATTACTTGTTGGCAAACACTTTCAGACAGGGTGGTGTTCTGCGTGAACTGGCTGACCTGAAATTTGAAACAAAGGAAGAGGCTGCTGGGGGGAGCATGTTCAGAAATTAGTTGCCCCATCCTGGCCTGCGTCCATTTGCATACAATGGTAAAGCGTTCACAAGTGTGAACACAGCAAACGGCCTGATAACTGATCTACTCTATAACGAGTTTCGACGGCTTCTTATAGAAGGCAAAGTGAAAATCTTCCGGTACGATTTGAGAACATTAGAAGCCATTATATGAATTTTGGTTCTGTGTGAGAAACCTGGCACCATTCCCCACTGTGTCTAACAGTCATGAGTTTCGCTCCCTGGCGCTGATCAGGCTGACGTCTAAAGCTGGCAGGGTTCCATCGCCAGACTGTGCAGGGTCGCTTCCCAGGAGATTGAAAAGAGAAATCTAAATGAGCAGTACGTTTCCTGAGGGAGACGATGTTCTGGGTCATGCCACTAGAGTGAAAATGCTCTACCTTGCTACATTGTAAGTACACTAAACTAACTCCAAACACAAATACCTTGCACAATTAAAATTGTCAAGCGAGGGATCAGATAGCATGTAATGAATCTGCAGGTGCAATTTGGCATAGGCATTTCTGAAGTGTACAGATTACATTGTTTATTATTTAGAAGGACTGGCCACTGAAAACTCTTGCACTTCCCAGTTGCCTCATATGTACCATTGCAGCCTGTGTAAAATGGAAACATTGCGGCAAAGTTGCACGTGGTCCAGTAGCTCACATTCAGAACAATCAAATTCCACATATACTCGGCATTTAATAAGCACTGGCAAAGCCAACAGGCCGTCTTGCATTAACTGCCTTGCAATTGGCTTTGAAATTGCGTTTTTCCTTTGTTTTTTATTTGTTTGGTGAAGTAAAAGAAAACCATTCAAGACGAGAGCCCATATGTGACAATTTGTGTGCACACGTGTGCATGCACAGGTGCTAGCGCAGATGTTTTAATACAAATATTAATGAGTAATCATGTATTCTTTGTAATGGTTTTGTATAGAAAATGTAATAACGTTGCAAAATAATGCACACATTTGAAAATGTGATCACGTTGAGTGGCCACCAATGTTCACAAAGTATATTTATTAATGGCTTATTAACATGAAATGTTGAGTATATGTTTGATTATTGTAGTAATATGTCATATTTGGGGTTATGCATTATGTATTAGCTTTATTAATTGAAAGCCTTAACTTAGTGGAGGTCTTGGCCTAGTTGTCCAGCCCCATGTCAAGAGTCACTTTCCATTTTCAATCAGATCTTGAAAAAGAATTTGGAGTCAGTGGACTTGCCTTTCCAATCGACCTTGGTACAGCACATTGATGACTTTCTGACAGCGTCCAAAACAAGGGACGAGTGCAAGTATGACACGATTGCCTTGCTGAACCACTTGGGAAAGAATGGTCATAAGGAGGCCCTACTTAAATTGCAATACTGTCAGAAAGAAGTGAAATACTTGGGACACCAGATTCAGAAAGGATCAATAAAAATATCTAGAGAAAGGGTTACAACCATATTGCAGATGAAGCCCCCGACCACACAGAGAGATGTCAGGATGTTTCTAGGGATGGTAGGATATTGTCGCCAATGGATTCCAAATTTTTCAGTCATTTAGAGACCATTGCAGAAGCTGACTCACTAGGAAGTCACTGATCCCATAGTAGTAGACCAGGCTGGAATGAAAGGGTTTGGGTATGCCTGACAATACATAACCTTTAACATTGTTTTGTCATGAGCGTGATGCATGTTCTTTGTCTGTCTTGGAGGTGTAAACTGGCCAGTAGGATATTTTTCAGCTACTTTGGACCCAGTTGCAGCAGCCTTACAAGGTTTTTTGCGTGAAGTTGCAGTGGTTGGACAAAGACATACACAGTGTGAAGGCATTGTGATGGCATATCCTTTAATAATATATAATAGTGCCTCACTCTATTGAGATTTTACTTACAAAGACGAAAACCCAATATTTGACTAGTGCAAGAATGACCAGATATGTAACGAGTATTCTAGGGTCACCAAAAGTGTCATTGAAAAGATGTACAGTGCTGAACCCGGCAACCTTACTTCCAAATGAGAATGTTGAAATTGAGAAATTGGAAGAAATTGAGCATGATTGTCTTGAAGTAACTGACTTGTGCACAAAACCGAGACCTGACATTAGAGATACTCGATTGGAAGAGAATGACCAAATTATCTTTGTTGATGGTTCTTGTCTAATGGACAATACAGGGACACTGAGAGCAGGATATGCTGTGTGCAGATTTACTGGACTACTGGAAGCTTCCTGGCTTCGAGGAGTGTTTTCTGCCCAAGTAGCGGAACTGGTAGCCCTTACTGGAGCATGCCATGTTTCTGCTCAGCTGAAAGTCACAGTCTATATGGATAGCCAGTATGGATTTGGAATAGTCCATGATTTTAGCCAGTTATGGTCACAGAGAGGTTTCATGACCTCTTCTTGTTCACCAGTGAGAATTGGTGAAAGGATTAAAGAACTGTTACATGCCATCCAAATGCCTGAGAAGATTGCCGTGGTTAAATGCAGTGCACATCTGAAGTCACAGGACTTTGAGTCATTGGGCAATGGATATGCGGATCAAGTCGCAAGGTTTTGTGCATTGAACTGTATATCATTCAAAGATAAGTGGGAACTGTTACCTAAAGAAAACGAAACATGTCCAAGTTTTGCATTAAAAGTAATTGACACCTTGGAGGAATTGAAAATGTTGCAGAATAATGCTGACAGGGAGGAAAAACCTTCATGGAATAAAATTAAGTGTGTGCAAAGACAAGATGAATTGTGAGTTTCAGAAGAGGGTCAGTTGGTTTTGCCTGATAGTCTGTTGTCTGAAATGGCTAGGTATTATCATTTTCAAGCACATGTTGGGAGGGATGCCATGATTCAGTTGTTCAAACATGATTGGTTCAACCCAAGGTTTAGGCAGGTTGCTGAAACAGTTTGCCATCGCTGTGCCACTTGCCAGCAAATGAACACGGGGAAAGGGACAGTGGTTAATTTGAGCCACATTGGAAGAGCAGGAGGTCCGTTCAGCAGAATGTAGATGGATTTTATTGAGATGCCTGTGTGTGGAGGTTTGAGATATGTGTTGGTGATTGTGTGCATTTTTAGTCACTGGATTGAAGCATACCCTACACCAAGAAATGACAGTCTCACAGTAGCAAAAAACTGCTTAGGAAACTGGTACCATGTTTCGGGTTTCCAATCTCTTTAGAATCAGATGGGGGAAGTCACTTCAACAATGAAGTAATCAAATTACTGTGTGCAGCTTTGAACATTGGACAGAAGTTGCATTGTAGTTACCGCCCTGCAGCATCAGGACTAGTGGAGCAAATGAATGGTACCTTGAAGTCAAGAGTTGCAATGATGTGTGCATCCACGAATTTGAAATGGCCTGGCAAACTGCCTTTAGTTCTGATGACAATGAGAAACACACCTGACAGGAAGACAGTATTATCGCACATGAGATCCTTACGGGCCGAGACATGAGGTTTTCAGCGGTGCCTGCAAATGCACTTGTTAACAATACAGATGATATGGTGTTGTACTACTGCAAAGGTCTGACTGCTGTGGTTCGCTCTTTCTCTCAGCAGGTGGAGGCCACCACACTGCCACCGATCCATGATCCAGGGCACAATCTGAGGGCCGGTGATTGAGTTGTGGTCCGGAAACACGTGAGGAAAACGTGTCTGGAGCCTCATTGGAAAGGATCTTTCCAGATAGTTCTGACAACTACCACAGCTGTAAAGTGCCCTGGAGTTCTAAATTGGATACATGCCAGTCACACGAAGAAAGTGATATGCCCAACGGATGAGGAAGCAGAGTTGGTGGAAATACCAACAACTGCAGAACAAGTCTCAGGGCCGGAAAGAGAACAAAGGGGAACTGAGACAGGATCTGAGCCCGTTGGGGACAGTTTAGTCACTCCTGTGAGAGACGAAGAAGAAGACCTCCAGGAGGGTAACAGAGAGCCTATCTCAATTGAGGCATCAGTAGAGCCTAGTCAGAGAGGGCTTTCCCAGAAGCAGACGATTTTGAGAGAAAAGCAGAGCAATTGCCAGACTCCAAAGGACAAGGAGTTGAGGTGAATCGAAGTCACTGTGGTCTGACTCCTCCTGAACCAGTTGCAGGTCCATCAAGAGCAAGGAGAAGTTACAAGTTCAACATTGAAAAGGACATTGGCCAAGGATCCACTGAAAGGAGACAAGTGGCCGGAGTCACAAGCAAAAAGAAAAGAAGTAGTTGTTGGAACAACAATTAGAGAAGAAGTGGATACAACATGGAGAGAAGATCTAAGTGAAGGAGGATTGAATGGCGATCGAAAGTTGAAGAGAAAGAGAATAGCAAGTCGAAGATACGCAGGTCCTGAATGGCCGTATGCAACTACAAGTGAATGGCAGCAAGAATTTTTCTCTTTTTGTTTTGATCAAGATATTCCAGGTCAATATTTTGACACTTGAAGGAAGCTGATGAACTGAACTGTTGAAACAATCTGAGAAACATTTTGAGAAAGAGACTGTTGAAAGTTACCGGAAAAGACTTTGATAACCTGATTTGACTTTTGAAACCTGATTTTAACAAGCTGCTTACTGATTTTGACAAGGGCTCCAGGAAGAGAGACTAAAAGCTGTAAATAACTGCTGAAAGAAGATCCTTTGCTTTCTGATTTTTTACAGATCATGAGTAACATTAGCCAGAAGGGTAGGAACAATAGGTGATGTAAATATATGAGTTATAGTTTTGCAATTGTGTGTGGGATATTGTTTGTGATATTGATTGTGGTTATGTCTCTTCTTGAAGAGAGCAAAGCCAACCATACTTATGCTTTTGAGACAACTACTGTACTAACCACAACAGAGAAGTTTAGGTTAGATGAGAAGTATTTGCATGAGGGTACTAATGCGCAATGAGAACTTTCTTCTAATGTGTTCTATCGCTTGCTGAGTGAGTATGTTGAGACGATGGATGCGAGGAATTGTTATGTGTATATGCAGATTCCTTCATCAGTTGAGGAAGGAGTTACTTACCATAGTCTGCCTCTAACATATGGAATAAGTTGTAGTAGCTAAGGACAATGACATAGTGTTAGTTAGAGGTTTCTTTGAACCTACATTGACATTTGGAACAGCTTATGCACACCGCAATAATCTAACATGCTTGCTTACACCTTTAGAGAAGAGCTTCTTAGATCACCCATATGACAGGAGAAAGGTGCTGAAGGAGAAGTTAGAAAAAGGCTTAGAGAAAAGGACTTACAGGAATGATTTTGCTTATAGTGCAATAAAAACACAAGGGAAATTTGCTCTAGATGCGCAACACGTAGGGAAACTTTGTATATATAGGCTTAAATCACGTGCTGCTACTTTGTGGGAACGAATGAGTGTAGATGTGTTTTTGTTTCAGAGTAAATGGACGTTTATGTTGAATGGACAGGATCCAGCTATTCATGGGATATATCACATCTGTGGTCCAAATGCTGATTACCGTCTTCCAAGAAGATGGTATAGAACATGTTATTTGGGAATAGTTTTCACAAAGATTTTTCAAATGGATAACTTAAACAAATTTTCGAAATTGACTGATTTACATCATGTGAGACAGAGGAGGGAGTCTCCTTCTGGTATAGTGGGAGATATATTCCTTCAGTTGGAGTCATTCTGAATTCGATAAAGATTCGAAAGTTGTTTACTATTGTGGATAAAATGCGGACAAATGTTTCAGGAGCTATACTCCTGATAGATACTGAATTAGCTACCGAAAGAGCTATGACGGTTCAAAATCGCCTTGCTTTAGACATTCTTTTAGCGAAGCATGGCTGAGTTTGTAGAATGATTAACTCTAGGCATTGTTGTTTGTTCATTCCTGATAATAGTAAAGAAATTAGAGACTTACATATGAATCTGACTAATGAAAGTGCTGATTTAAAAGAATTGAAAGAACCAGGTGTTTGGGAGAAAGTTGGCAAGGGTTTGGCTTCAGTGGGAAATTGGCTCAGCAACCTTGGGAAAGAGATGTTGTTGAAAATTATACAGGGGATATTAATTATCATGGTTTGCCTAGTTGGATTATGGGAAATATGTAAATTGTGTAAAAGACTACAATTGAAGAAGTCCAAGAATGATCACAGGAGGGAAGAAAAGAAAAGGGAAAAATTATTTAGGGAAAATTTGAAAAGGGAACAAAAGTATGAAGGGATTGAAGCAACAGAATTTTAGCTGATGTAAAAATTTGTGATTGATGGTTTATGTGTGATGATACATTTAGTCACCAGAGGAGGGATTGCTAGCACAGGTGTTTTAATAAAAATATTAATGAGTAATCATGTATTTTGATTAATGGATTTGTGTAGAAAATGTAATAACGTAGAAAAATAATGCACACATTTGAAAATGTGATCACGATGAGTGGCCGCCAATGTTCACAAAGTATATTTATTAATGGCTTATTAATATGAAATGTTGAGAATATGTTTCAATAATGTAGTAATATGTAATATTTGGGGTTATGCATTATGTATTAGCTTTATTAATTGAAAGCCTTAACTTAGTGGAGGCCTTGGCCTAGTTGCATGGCCTCATGTCAAGCTGTATTTCTTAACGTTTAATAAAATGTCTGGCTTAGAGAATTAAACTGTGACTTTCCATTGTACTGTCTAAATGTGCTCGTAGCTAAAAGTCTTTCTCAGGAGAACCGCTTTCTAGAAGATGCTGTTCTTGCTAAATGTAAAATTATGTGTGTGTTGTGTGTAAGACTGACTTTCTCAGGAGAAGAACAATAGAGACACTTACAGGAGTATAAACTGCAACAATATTGTTAACTGACAAGCCGGATGATGAGGACATTACAGGAGAATCCAATCAGCGACATGTGAACCAAGTAGTGATAGAATTAATTGATTTGAAGTTTTAGTTTTATTGGACAAGGTGTGAACATGTGATCCCTTGACCAATAGGGACTTGGGAAATAGTTGTGGGGAATTTAACTTAACAGGACTGCACCGAGGGAAGACAGACCATTGCATATTTTCTTGCTGGCCGAAAGGTCAATCATTTCTTGTGCGTCTTGACGAGAGATGTGCTTAACTTTAATGCTTAAAGACTTTGCCTTTTCTGAACTTTAATGCTGCATCCTGATGCTTTGGTAACTGAACTGATATCCTGAAGACGAAGACTATCTTAGCTTGCCAATCCAATTGAGGAGAAGTATTCTTGGACTCATGTGTTTGTTATGCCTATTTGCTATTTCTTTCTAGATACCAACCGCACTGTTTGATAGAACCATAGTTAGATGTTTTCCAAATTTGTGCCTGCTAAATTGTTTTAGATGAAGCCCAACATGCTGATGCAAATAGAGTGTTAGATAAGGATCCTCACTAATGAGAATTTGCTATGTGGAATAGCGTTGATGTATTTCTTTGCTGAATCTAAATGTATGTGATATCGTTTGCACAATTATTCGTATTACTAATTTACACTGTAACATTAGAATGTGTAGTAGTTCAAGCTTTGATTAGATTGTGTTTCTTTCATAGGTTTCGGACAGCCAGTGCTGTTTCTGTATGTGTATCATTTGATTTTGAGATTGTCTTACGTGACATTAGAATTGTTAATATAGGGAAATAAATATTCGAACGTTTACTAAAGGTGTGGTTATTCATGACTGAGAGGTCATGAGGTGTGACAATTACTGACTCCATTGATTGATTAGCATTGATTGTTGATGATATTGATTAATTATTGATTATGGATCTGTATGTACTGGAGTTATGGTGGGAACATCTTCATTGCGAGTCAAAAGGTTCATCAACCTATTCGCGTCCCCTGATAAGTTCACTTATTAAGGTCTGACGTGCCAAAACAAGAGCCAATATTTGACAGATTTTTAATAAAGTTTAACAAAACAGTTTAAAAATGGCAGCTCGTTCTTTCTCAGACATTCGCACAGGCATTCAAATGCAAGAGTAGCCATTTTAAAATTACTCTAAAAGGCTCTTGGAAAATGGGTTATTGGCAAGGGCAGGTAAGTGCCTACACTTAGCAATAGGCCACCAACCTCCACTTAGGTCCAGTTAGGTCTCAGTAAATTGAACCCAGCTCAACCCTTGGTAGCTTGGCAACGAGCGACAAGGCTTAACTTAGGAGACAGAGTGTAAAGCATTCAAATATCACAAAACAGTAATTAAATAAAGCACAGCAAACAGTTTAAAAATCCAAAATCAATTTATAGAAATAGATTATATTTTTATCTTTAAAAAGACACAAAATCTAATAAAATCAGATAAGGAGAACCGGAGAAATGATTTTTTTAAAGAATTATTGTTTTCTAGCGCATAGAAACAAAAAGCGCCAATTTGGTCATCTGGTCGCACCTCGACCGGGGCAAAGTCAAAGTTTAAGGCCAACCGCGATGGAGCCTACATCCTGCGGGAGGCCCCAGTCAAAAGTTTACCTTAGGACTTAGTCATTTTTCTGAAGAATTTCTTCAGCGGGACGAACCTGCCAGTCCAATCCGACCTCCTGGAACTCTTCCTCGGATTCGCGTCGCGGGAGCCCTCGGTGGAGATTTTTACCTTCGGACTGTTTTTTTTTCAAGGTGAAAATCCTTCGACCGGGGCAAACCTGGATCTTGATCCGACGTCCTTTGAGCCCTCCTCAGATACGCTGGCTGGGAGGTCCCCGTCAACTTCCTACGTTTGGACTTAGTCTCTTTTTGGGAGATTTTCTTCACGGGGACGAACCTGCAAGTCTGGCCGGGTCACAGTTGAGGCAAGCCGGCTAGAGTTGCCGTGGCGGGTCGGTCCCTCTATGGAGCATTTTCCCAAATGTTCTCCAAAGTTCTCCAAACTTCGGGATCTTCTTCCAGATGTTCCTTTAAGGTTCTTTCGGGGTTCACAGCTCACCACAAAGTTCCAGAAGCTCTGAGATGCTCCTTGGGGGGTGTGGACTACAACTCCCAGAATGCACCTGGCGCAAACTCCTTTTTGGCCAGTGGACAGTGGTCAGCTGGTTGGTTTCTTCAGGAGTTGGTGCAGGGTACTCTGGTTAGCAATGTTTCACCTGTAGCAAACAGGGAGTCCCTCCTTGAACCAGCTGTAGCCAGGTAACGTCCTTCTTGTGGTGAAGCCCAAGTGTGCAGCTGGTGCAGTCCTTCAGAGTGCAGGGTCCAGGTGCAGGCCAGGGGTCCAGCAGGGCAGTTCTTCTTCTTCTGTAGTTCTTCCTGGTAGGGATCTGGTAGGAAACTGAGGTGCGGGTGCAGGTCTGCCAGTTTTATCCCTGCCCCTGGGTGAATAACAGGGGGCTCCTGGTTCTCCAATCAGGTGCAGGGTTCTTCCCCCTGTGATGACCACTTCCTGGGAAGTGTGTCAAAAATCAATCCCAGGGAGCAACATTCCTCAAAAATCCATCATGGCTTAAAGTGATTTTTGGAGGTTACATCTGGCTGAGCCCACCCACTGGTGTGGCTACAAATCCTAAACACACCCTTCTCTTGCCCTCTCCTAATCTAATCCAGGGGGCACCTAATTGTCTGGGTTTGCAGGATGTGAGGGTCTTGCTGGGTTGCTCCAAATGTCCTTCTCTGCCTTTGAAGACCAGTTTGGCAGCCCTCCCCCTTCCTGCCTCACCATCTGCTGAGGGGGAGATCTCCTCCCCCAGGCACATCTCTTTGTGTGTAGCCAGGCCACTTCACACCTCATCAAGGCAGCCTGGCCAGGCTGCCAGAGGCTGGCCAATCAGAGCACAGCAGTAAAAACACTGCAGGGCTGAAGTTGGCAACTTTTCAGGTAAAGTTTAAAACTTTTTACCTGAACAAGTTATATTAAATCCCACAACTGGAAGTTGTGGGATTTATTATAACAATTAATTTGATACCAAACTTCTGGTATCTATAACTTAAGGGGACTTTAGAAATTAAAATAAAGTCTCCCCATTCTAGCCTATGGAGGCCATTCACTACAATGAGGGAAAAACAAATTTGGCTGTTTTACCTCACCAGGGCTTATAACACTATTTTTATAAGGCCCTGCTTTTAGTTACATGGCACCCAGCCCTAGGGGCACATAGGGCACACCTTAGGGGTGACTTATATGTAAAAATAAGGTAGTTTAAGACTTTGGATTTCAAAGTCGAATTTGCATATAACTTTAATTTAAAAGCAGCCAGCAAAAAATGACACTGGGCACCTCAGCAGTGCACCTATGGGTGCACTTCCTGTGCTGGGGTCCCTAAACCTACATGTCCTACCATATGCTAGGGACTTATAGGTAGGTTGACATAGCCAATTATAATTAGCCTAATTTGCATACTGGTTTTACACAGAGCACAGGCCCTGGGACTGGTTAGCAGTACTCAGGTCACCATCAGAGTCAGGAAAATACCAGCAAAAAGTGGAAAATGGGGGCAAAAAGTTAGGGGGCCTCTGCAATCACCCCTGTTCTCTCACAAAGGCAATTTTCAAGATGGTTGCTACTTGCAGTGGCTTTGTAGGATGTGGCACACAGCAAGCAGCAGCAAGAGCCGAGTACCTGTGCCTGGAAAGGTGCCATGCCGCCGCAGGATAAAATAAAGTTTAAAAAAAATAATAGTAATAAAAAAATTCAAAAAGAGGTCCCTGAAACAACAAAAAGACCCCAGGTGGTACCAGGGGAAGGAACTGTAAAATCTTCCACAAAGGATTTCAACAATGTAACATCAAGTGTGGAGACTGGAGAGACAATGGAGGGTCCACCGAAGGCTAGGTGATGACGCAGTTGAATACCGGATAAAGTAGGGTACCTTAGTGGTATATTTCTCTGGGAACACATTATCTTTGCCTGATAGGCATGAACTGGGACAAAAACAATGATAGACTTCTAAACGCTATGTTTTCACCACTAGGTAAAAAGTCTCCTAAAAGGAAGACCACTGGGGCAAATAGGAAATAATAAAGTGAAGGGGTGAAGGACATCATGAATTGAAAACTATGAACAGCTTGGGGACTAAAGGATGATGGTGTGGAGTGGAGTTAATTGGGGTAGTTCACTGTTATGTGTTATCTAGAAGAACAGTAAGGAAATTACAAGTGTGACATACGGGCACTATTTGGCACACTCCATCTGCATTTGGCATGCCAATAATTAGTAACTGTCTCTCGAAATTGCACAATCACTGACCTGTATGACAAGGAATGTCAACAGTCTCAGACACAAGATAAAGGTAGGGTTGGTATAAAGGATGCTATGTAGACAGAAAGCCAACATGGTGCATAATAAGGAGCAACACCTGAAAGGTAACCAATGCTCAGTCACAAGCAAATTTACCCCCTACTGCCTCTGGTCTCCAATTGGATGTAACCATTATTGGTTCTCAATTCTTGCTACTCTTCTTGCAGATTATCTCAATATAGTTTGTCTTAAAGAGACATGGTTGAAAGATGATTGTGAGCACATTGTAAGTGGTGTACTGACAGACAATTTCAGCTACTATTTGCCCAAATGAACTAGAAAATAGGATAGAAGCTTAGCACTATTTGTCACCTCATTGAGTCTACTCAAACTGACCCCCTTGAAACATTTGCAAAGTTAAACTCACCCCACTAAGTCTTGAAAGGTCTTGATTATGCCTCACCTGTGGCTTCTAAACATTTTATTAAATGATTTTCTAGTGCTCTTTCCAATGTTATAATTAGGCTTCCTGTTTTCACTGTCTATTTATTGTGTATTACGGTGGGGTGTTTTCAGTTTTTTATAATTGATTCAAAAACTGGCAGGAGAAAGACTGCCATTGACCAAGATCTGGGCCCCGGGAGTGTTATAGGTCTTACTCAGCACATTCCTGAATTCCGCTTCAATTCCGAACCTCTTTAATGTAGCAGCCAGGAATTTTTAATTGACATGGTCAAAAGGTTTGGCCACGTCAAGAGTAACTACTGCTAAGGGGTCCCTTAGAGTAATAGCTAGATCTATTGATCCTATTACGGTATGCGTGAAGTCTCTCATTTGCCTTTTGGGTAGAAATCCCTTCTGATCTTCATTGCTCAAGCCCCCCTCGACCTTATACAAGTGAGCTGCTAATATGCTCATAAAGATTTTATACTCGCAGTTCAGCAGCAAAATCGTCCAATATGACTGGCACGTCATGGGATTCTTACCCGGTTTTAAAATCAGTTTGATGGCTGCCGCATCCCATGACTGGTAAGGGAGATCCCCCCAGTAGAACAGCATTAAATATCTCCAACCAGACTGGAATCATCATCTCTGACATCAATTTATAAAGCTCATTTGGTATCCCATTTGGACCTGCGGCTTACCCCTCTTAGGTTTTTTAGCCACAATCAGAATTTAGTTCCCTGTGATTTCCTTACTCAAGAGTTCCTGTTGCTCAAGGGAAAGCTTTGGTAAATCCTTCTCCAAAAGCCAATTATTTAACTTCCCTCCTCTAGCTCAGGTGTTTCAGAATAAAGATTGTGCTAAAACCTGTAAAACACCCTTTCAATCCGTTCTGAATCCTCCAACACCCTGTCCCGTTTCTCATCCCTGATTTTCCTGACATAATTTTGTGATCTATCCATCCTAGCCCTCCATGCCAACAGCTTTCCACAATTTTCACCCTGCTCATACTCCCACAACTTACTGACCTCCCACTGCTGTTGAACTTTCTCCTCCAGCTTCAACTCAAAATTCAGCTGCAGGTCCTCTAAGTTCCCTTCCAGGCTCTTCCTAATATCCCCTTGAGCGTATGATGCTTTTACTTCAGTCTCCACTACCTTTATTTGCCCTTCCATCAGAGTAACCACCCTCCTTTCACTCCTACTCCAAGCAATTGAGAAGCACTTCAACACCCCCCTCAACCAAGCCTTGACTGCATCATGTAACAGGAGGATAGAAGCAGAAGCCATATTCCACCTGAAAAACTCCCCTCAGCCCACCTCAGTCTCACGCATTAACCCTTGTTGGAGGAATAATCTTCTATTTACCATCCACCTTCTCAACGTTGGACTTGCCGGCAATCTCAATTTTAATTCTAAAGCCGCATGATTAGATAAATGGATCAGGAGATACGCTATATTCAGGATTTTCCCTGCCTCTATATCCAGGATTTTCCCTTCCAGGATATCCAGGACTTTCCCTCCCTTCTACAAAGAAGTGATCAATTCTCGAGTAATGGCCATTCTTCTTGCTATAGAAGGAGTAACCTACATTTTCCCTTTACCCTGCCCCATGCATCACAGAAGCTCAGATTTTCCAATAAAGATAAAAGATGGGACTTCATCTTCAGAGACCTAATCTGCATACGTGCTGATAACCTATCTAAGTTGTTATTCAGTAGAATATTAAACGCCCCCCACAATAATACGAGCCTCAAATTCTAACAGTGCAGTAGCTAGGGTACTCAGCGTGGAAACATCATCCACAGTCTTACTCCTCCGGTCAATATAGGGAGGGGGACCAAGCAGGGTTGCCCCTTGTCTTCCATCCTGTCTGACCGTGATATTGATCCCCTGGTGCAAAGTTGGAGGTTTAACAGGGGAATCAAGCCATTTGCAGTGGGTAGCCTCTCCAGGAAGATAGCTCTGCTGTATGCTGATGACTTAATGCTGTATACCTCATGCATAGGAGAGGCTTTACCTTGTTTGATGGAGGACGTAAAATCATTTGGGAAGTTGTCCGGTTATGAGATAAATGATAGCAAAAATGAGATAATGGTTTGGAATCATGATCATCAGGTGATTTCTGTCTCAAATAAATTGAGGTATCTAGGGATAGTATTATTATATGACCTGGATAGGGTTCCTAGGGCAAACATATAACGGGTCTTTAAAGAGGTAGATATGATCTTTAAAAAAGTGTCAGAATCTCCCCCTTACTGTGTATGGTCGGGTAAACCTGATTAAGATGTCTGTTTCAACAAAGTTTTCATACTTATTTGATAACATTCCGTTAGAGTTTGATAAGAAAACTCTTATGTGAATACAGGGGAGAATTACTTCTTTTATCTGGGGTGAGAGGTGGGTTAAACTCTTGTGGAAGAAATTGGGAAGGAGATTACAAAAAGTGGAGGATTGGGGCTCCCAGATTTTCAACTGTATTGCTGGGCTTACCAACTGAAGAACTGTAGGATGCTTTTAATCCATCCAGAAAGCTCTCTGGTACGCCTGATGTATACCGCGATGCTGATTGACCTGCAGATAACAGATTTCATGTATAAGTTTGAAGCTCCCAAATTCTGTTACAAGGTTCTTTAAGAAGGTTCGGCTAAAGTGCTTGAAGGCAGGGGCAAAAATGTGATATGGCGGTTCAGTCTCTTTTGAGGATACCATACTTTAGCAGATGGTCACCAAATGGGATTCCCCATGGACTCCGGAGTGCCTGCTAGATAGTTTGGGAAGACCTCTGAGGGAGGCCGGTTTAGGGTGTTGGGGCAGTTGGTAGAAGGAGGTGAGGCCCTGGCCTGGGACACCTGGCAGGAATTGATGGATGGAAAACTCTGCAGGTTTAATTTTTATCAAATATCTGCATGGCTTAAAAACCAGGGGGTGACTTCTGGTGAGGTAAACCTAACGGAGAAGGATCTCCAGGATCTGAAACCAAGAAAGAATGAGGTTTCTTGTTAGTATGGACACATGGTGGTGGCAGTGGAAGAAAGCATGCAACCTCCTCATCTGGTCTGCTTTATTTGGTTATTAATTCTGCCAGCTTAAAGAGAAATCACTCCTTCACTTTGCATAGAGTCTATTAGTCCCCCCAAAAAAGCTGGCTAAGATAAGAAGAGATGGGGACTCTAAATGTAAGAGATGTGGATCTTGTGAGCGGATGACATCCATAGGTTCGCTAGTTGCCCCACCTTAGAAGATTTCTGGAGTACAATTTAGATGCTGAAAACCCTGCCTGACCACAATAGTTCCATCAGTCCTTTAAAACCTCACCAATCCTACCTTTGCCACCTTAGCATTGGTAATCATATGTGCCCCACAGTATGTATTGTATACAGATCTTGCTGGGGTACTAAGATTGTGCCTCTTTACAGTGGTAACCGCTGTCTGAAGAACCCTTCAACCTCAGTACACCTCTCTACACCTGCTGATTCAGTTTAGATTGTATAATGGAAGGGGCTGGTGTTGAGAGATGCTGAGTAGCATTTACAGTTTAATTGAAATATCTTCCACCAAGGAAAAGCGGCAGCTGGCTGCCACTTGGAGCTCTGTGTAGCTCCTACAATTTGTACCTTTATTCCTACAATTAAACTATCCTGATCTCCTCCCTTCAAGTCTCCTCTGATGGGGAGAAAAAACATTTGCGAGAGGCATAAGGAGATGATGAGTCTCCACAGCTGTCAACCTACCTTGACCATGAAAGAAGTATCATCTTTCTGCATCCCTAGCTCAGCTCACCACTTGCCCCTTTCTGCTGCCCCGGACCAGCCCAAGTTGACACTGCTTAGCGGTGCACTGAGGAAGGCCCAAAGTGTGAAAGGCTATGATGGCATATTGTAATTGTAATTGTAGTATTATTTATATAGCGCTTACTAGCCCTGACGAGGCGTTAAAGCACTTTTCGGCGAGTAGCACGCTACTCCGGAACCCAAAAGGAATTAGTGGTGGATTAGTACAGTTTTAGTATTATTATGAGTTCATTTGAGGTGCAGATATGTGAGTTTGTTAGTTAGATTGACTGGAGTAATGGAGGGGTGGAGGAGGGAAGAATCCAGAAGTGTTAATTGGGAGTTCATGGTAATAGGATTTAGGCTTGGGATGAGTAAAGGGGGGATGGAGGAGGGAAAAGTCTGTGGAAAGGGTTAGGGAGATCATAGTAGCAGGGTGAGAAAAGTGAGGGAGAATATAGTAGGGTTGTTTGGGAGATCATGGTAGTAAAGTGAGGTTTGGGTGAGTTAGATGTGGAAGAGGAGGGAAGAGCTTAGGCAGAGTTATTTAGGAGATGAAAGTAGAAGAATGGGTTTGGGATGAGTCAGAATGGGACTGGAGGATAGATTGATGGAGACATGACATGGTTAGATAAGTGTGATATAAGATGAGAGCAGGGATTCATAAGTATCTAGTATAACAACTTATCTAAGAGTTATGCAATGACCTATGAACATGTTAAGCATAGAATAACATATATATATATATATATATATATATATATATATATATTTATATATATATATATATATACACACACACACAAGAATATACACACATATGCACACATATATGTACATACATATACATATTTAAAACCATGAGTAAATATGTACTAGTTAAACAGGTTTAAAGAGTGTGTGTGTAGTTTATTGTTGTGACATAGTAGCATATGGTGCACAGCAGTAGCAAGGCAGAGGAAGACGCCCTTGAATGCCACCACCACCCCCCCCCAACTCCTGCTGCTACTGTCTGCTGCTGCTACCGGTGGAAAAAGGGGAATGATGATGTAGCCATGCTCAGGCAATTTACAGGCAATTTACCTCACTGTGAGCCTCAGCCAATAACCCAGGCTGCGTGTGTACCATGAGCCTTTCACGATATGCCAAAGGGGTAGAGATAAACCTGGCATTTACTGGGTCTTATTGAACTGTGCTGTATATATTGACTGCTGGAATTGTGGCTGGCCAAATTAGGCGCCCTCTATCAACTTATTTCTATTATTTGAAGGTGCCATACTATTTTCAGCTGGCTATTGACATTTTGCTACAACTACAAGTAACACTTTAAATGGTGGCTCTGCTCCTACTTTTGTATATATCAATACACCATATAGGTACTGATTGCCTGGCCACAGTTATACTTGACAAACAAGGCCTAATAGAAAACACATTAAATAAATCATAGCTGTTAGCTGGGCTCAATGGCCAGTGTTAAATACAGGAGCAGCGCCTACAGAGATTCTGGTGAGCTTAAAACTGAGTCTTGTAAGCTCCTTAAATTGGGCAATGGCAGAGGACACAATCACAAAAAACCTATGGTCAACCTGGGAGGGCTGGTGGTAGCAACTCTGCATGAAGTGTTGGTGATAAATCCTAGCGACTCTACTACTGACTGTGCTAATAATGATGAGAGTTGTAAGGAGCCATCATGGGGCAAATCTCTCCCTAATGGGGCTGCTGCAGGCCCAAGTACATAGCAAGAAATGCTATCCCTGGTACTTCTTAATTGTTAGAGCATTGGAAGAGGGTATGGTAGTAGTGAAATTTCATGAATTGGCAGTCACCTTAACCAACTTTGTATTACATCCATCTGTCAGACACAGTGGAGAAGCTGCCAAGCCAGTCTGTCATTAGTACTGCTTCAGAGAAAATGCAGAACAAACAAATGCCCCTACTCCTGCCATTACGATCAACTTCAATGGATCCTAAAATGACTAGAATCAGCAGAGGTATACACCCTTAAACACTGACTAAAAGCAATCTATCTAACATAATGAATTAATGAATAACTTCCCTGCAGAGTACAAAATAAAAATCCAAGTACCCAAAGAGTCTAGAACATACTGGCTAAAGCCCAGTAAATTAATGCATCGCTGCGCAACAAGACGCTGGAGAATTTGAACTCAATCTCATCAATAAGTGATGCTACTTAAGCCTTGTATCCTGCACTTCCTGTACAAGGGACAATCTAAGAAACAGGAGCTGCTAAGATATTTCCCTAGATACTCTCTGCACTCCACATACTTCTGAAGTTGAAACTGAAGGTAATTCCACTCACTTTTAGATGTCATCCTCCACTAAGTCTATGCTTAAAACTATCTTAAAGGAAGTTCATCTGATGAAAAATAATCAATCAAGCAAGTCAGCTAAATTTGAGAATTTGACAAAAACAGTACGCTCCATTGAGCAACAAATACTTGAATTTGTGTGAACCAACAAAACCACCGAAAATAAAGTTTCAAGCTTAGGGAGCTCTTCGTCTCAGGTGCAAGAGAAACAAGAAATGTTGGGGGCCAGGTCAGAGATCTTACATGCAAATGGGAAGACCTGGAAAACCGCTCTCACATATCCAATTGTCGAATTGGGAGGATATCGAAAGGCTCCGGAAGGCCGACAGGACAAACATAACCATGATTGGTTTGTTTGCTAGTCTTATTTCCATCTATGTTCTGGACAACCCAAAGAACACCAACCCACATACTGCTCCCTCACTTTCAATTGCACGGCACATAGGGTACCACCAGGCCAATTTAAATCAGGAAGTAAACCCAGTGCCATCATCGCCTATTTCCAGACCTTTAGTGTAAAGGAAAAAATACTGTCCATTGCAGAAGATTTACTGCACAGGAGGGATATTCATTCTTGATTTTTCAGGACCTAGCATGGGACACTTCTCCAGGAAGTGAGAGATGAGGGTCCTTATCCCAATGTTTAAAGATCTATCCATTCCAGTTTCTCTCATAAGCAGCTCCTCTCTTAAGACTAATTGGAAAGGGACTTTAATTATTTTCTCGGAACCTGAGAAAGCTAGATAGGTTTTGGAAAATGAACATCGCAAGCATTAACGTGTAGAGACCTGTGAAATGATGGAAGAGAGAATGATAAGAAATTATAATAGGGGATAGAGAAGTGTGTGATCTTGAGAGGAAGAAGGGGGCATATCAATATTGCACATATTTCAGAGGTGACATCTGAACAGGGTGGGGGATCTCTGTACCCTACAAGTGCTGAAGTAGGGTATTATAAGAGATCGGGGAGGAAAGTGAGGGGCTGGGAAGAAAAAGGGAGGGGCAAAAAAATAAAAAATGAATAAAATAGCTTCCAACTTGATGCCGTCACCTGTTGGAGATGCCAACCATATCATCCCATAACCTGCCCAGTGACTAAGCAAATTAGTTACTATTTCATGTGTTGTTTACTGCACCAAGCCTCTTACTGGTATTGTAGCAAGCAATATTGGGTTCTGGAATTTCAATTGGCTCGTGTTCTCAGCATTGAGTCATGACAAGTTATTCTTTCAATCTTAAGAGAACCACTAAAGGCATTCCAATTTCAATGGGTAGTAACCATTTAAAATACAATGTATATAACAAACACTAAAGGTATTGCTGAAGAAATTATAGTTGGTGTAGTTATTCTGTGGTTTATACTATTTGCAACCATGAAACTTGCTCAGTATAACACACTCATGCATCCTATCTTTTTTTTAAACTTAGGGGGTTATTCTAACTTTGGAGGAGGTGTTTATCCGTCCCAAAAGTGACGGAAAAGTGACGGATTTACCACCAGCCGTATTACGAGTCCATTATATCCTATGGAACTCGTAATACGGCTGGTGGTATATCCGTCACTTTACCGTCACTTTTGGGACGGATTAACACTCCTCCAAAGTTAGAATAACCCCCTTAATGTTTCTCAACCTCCTTCAGGCACGAGTGACCAATACCCTCCAGTCAGCAGAGGGACTTAACTAGTGCTTTGGGGTCCGAGACGAAAGACTTTAAGAGGACTGAAGTTGCTTGACCTCCTGGTGTACATGGACCTCCCTATGGCATTCAGCACTAATGACACCCCAGTTCCGCAATGTTGGCTTATCCAGCTAAGGCAGTCAGGTGGGACCTGAAGTGGTGGCACTCTCTATTCTCCTCTCATTCTTAAATACAAACTTTAGACCTATCAATCCTCAGAAACTCAGGTGCTTACTTGTGGTGCCTCCCAAGGTTCAGCCCTTTTTATGCTACGTTTTAACATCCATATTCAGCCATTAGTAATCATAATTCATGCCTACATGACTGCAGTTGATGCTCTAGTCAAGCTTGTGCTGTAGAAGTCACAGACTTAAGTTATGTAACTCTAGTTTACACCATTAGTCAACCAATTGTTTGTCACACTGTTATGGGCACTTATCAGTTGTCAGCTAGAGTTGCAAAAATATTAGAGTATGTTGTTGGGGGAGGGAGGGAATCTTAGTTTGCAAGGACCTTTTGTTTGTGTCTCATGTTATATTCCTGCTTCAATTCTGTTGGGTCCAAATCAAGAAATTGACAGATTTTTTAAGTAACTGTTTTTGACCACTGCAGTGCAGCTTCCTTGCCATCACTGTTCATGCCTTTAATATGCAAACAGTGTCTATGTAGGCTGTCCAAAGTGTGCACTGTCCAAACTTCAGTGAGGTCATTTGGAAGCAAGGTACATTCTTCTTAATTAATATCTGGCTTTCTGCCTAGTTTGTCTTTAACAACCTGCGCAAAATGTAAGAATCTCCCTCTTTGTACATGAAGCCTTTTATGGGTTGAGTTCGCCATTCCTGGCGCTCTTCGCAGCAGCTCCTGCTCATTGTACCTCGGATGAATAATTGGCCTATAAGCATTCTGCCTTGCACATTTATGAGTGCTCAGCCCTAAAACTCTTTGCCATTGGAGACATTGACAACTATCTCCTCCTCAAAAAAGGCTTTTATTCATAAAGGCAGGCTAACACCTGACTGTCATATCCACAGCCACAATAGGAACATGCCTGCTGCAAGATGTCCTCTTAAGTGAACACTGAACAGTTGAAGTACATATATTTGTAAGGTGTAAACGGGCTAGTGCCAGAGCATATAATGGTTACTCGCGGTTTCACATTGCTGAATCCCCCAACTCTACCAAAAGATGTTTCTGCACCTAGAAGGTCCGATATGCACCCCCTTGCCTGATATCTGTGAGGAACTCCAATCTATCTTTGCCAACAAACCTGACAATCAACAAGATCATAAGGTCGCTACAATATAGTCCTTGAAATTGTGCCCTTGTGTCCCCATTATTTCCTATTCATGGTTTCGGAGCAAGTTTTTGCCCAGTTCATACTTTGATCATAGCACTGTCATGTCCTCGTTCAAAAAAATCCTCTACTCCATGAGACATTGGTAATGCTAAAATCGCCCACTTTCGCATCCCTGTACTAACACCATTCTCCACAAATTTAATAAACGCTGTTGTATCCAGTGGTGTCATTCCTAGGACTTTAAACCTAAATTCTAAAGAAACCCACTGCAAGTCTTGAAAATCAAGTGAACTACAGACTCATCGCTGGTCTCCCCTGTGTCACTATCATCGCTGGTCTCCCCTGTGTCACTAAGGCAATTGACACTGTCGTCTTGTGACAATTGCCCACCCAACTAGAGGCAAAATATTTACCTAGTGGCATCCAGTCAGTCTTCAGACTGCAGTAGCGGTACTGAGACCACCTTATTAAATATTGGAGAAGAACTTCTACAGTTGCATAATCAGGGACACCTCTACTCACTTGTCCTACTTGATCTCTCTGTTGTCTTTGAGACCATTGACCACCTATTGCTGATGAGCAGACCATCCACTTCATACAGTATTAGTAGCATAGCATTATCATGGTTCGACTCATTACTACACAACTAGCCTTATCAAATAAAATGTGTAGATTCCTGTCAAGTACAGCTAACATCAAATATGACCCTATCCATAACACTTTTTAAGGCTTATGATGACTGATAGGAACATTGCCGTATTATGGTAATAACCACCTTTGAAGTTGATAAGATGTCAATGACTCCAAAGCCGAGCAGTTCACTTGCGTGAGTGATTGCATTGGAATGTTAGAGATAGCTGAAGCTCAGGTGCTGGCAGGCACTGGGCGCTGAATTGCAGCCGAGCTTTAGTTTCCCACCGTCTGATGTTCTCGGAGAGGAAGTAAATATTTTCTGACGTCTTCTGCATTGTTGGTATGTTTATGGGGCTATACAGGCTATCACCTGATATCTTCTGGGAGGTAGGTCTTTGACCTGTCCTCGGAGGACACCTTCAGTGCTCTTACACTGATTCCATTGTAGCTATTATCTTTTCTTTTTTTGCAGCGTGTAGCAGAGATGTCATACTTCTGAACGTTTACTTTTACATGATTTGGGCCCCGCTGGCAGGCAAGTGATTTGGTGAGAAGTATACTTTGAGGCGCATGTGATTATCTTATTTTTTTATTTATTTATTTATTTTTGATGGGTGCGACCTTCCTTTTTGCTATTATATTTCTAGACTATTTTCTGGTTTATCAGTAAACTTACAAACGATGTAGTAACCATTATCCAGCAACGCTGGTTACAAGCCGTGTGTAGCACAGTCAGGCATCGCAAAATGTGTGTAGAACTTTCTATGCTAGAAAAGAAAGAAGGGGGCAATATGAAACAAAGAAAACATGGCCCCATACCTATAGGCGGCATCCAAGGCAGACGCAGTTCTTCGGCCAATTGTCCAAGATAGAAACGCAGCACCATAGGCCTCGATGCCAACCTCTGTATGATGTTCAAACCTATGATAAATGAACATGCAACCCAACAAATGGAGAAATATTCCAACAAGCAAACACCAAGCAAAGTCTGAGCAAGGTTTGTGGGGATATCCAGCGTAGTTTGAGGGAGCATACCTAAGAGCTCTCAGGTACGACAGTGTAAGATGTGTGCACAATGCTGAGACTATGCGCAATGCTATAATACTGAAGTGGGGGAGAGGATATGTTATTTTTTCCAAGCATATTTTATTGAGCTTTTACAACAGGCGGCCCGCACCCTCCCCCGACCCCCCCACAACATTGCCTCTGGTTAACTTCACAGCAACTCCATAATACTTCTGTTGTAAAACACAGCAAATGAGTTAATCAATTTTCTCCTTCAACATTCTACAACCCCGTGCCCCCCCTCCCCCCGCGTTCTGCATAGTTCATAGTGTAATGTCCAGTTAAAGATATGCTCTAGTCCCTGTCATGTAAGTACTCTAGTATCTTAGGCCGACTTGTTTGTGCTGGTTGTAGGGTGTGTCAGAGGTAGTAACGGGGATGATCCTGGCATGCAACAATACCGAGTAAACAGAAATGTTAAACATTTCCACTCGTTTGGGTGGTCGGGGGTGTATTCAGCTTGGATATCTTGAGTCCCTCAACTAGGACCTCTCATGATCTGGTCATTTCCATTGTTCCAACCCCCTGCTTGGCCTCTCGTCTCAGTACTCTACTCTCACAACCCGCCTATTTTGCTAGTTCCTTACGCCAAGGTGGCAATCGGGGGCCTCTGCAGGGCTTCCAATTACTAGCAATTTCCCATTTAGGTAGCATGTAGGCCAGGTCTTGAGATTTGCTTCCAACCTTCGTTTTTGATGTGTGAGGGACCCAGCTCAGGAGACAATGCACCAGGGTGAGGGGAACCTCTTTCCCTATGAGGGTCCTTATTGTTCTTGTTAGGCCCACAACATATGCAGAAATCCTGCCCCTGCTAATGTGGTCCGGTGTGAGGTATGTCTTATGTAGTACATGATTAATTTGAAGGGGCACTGCGGGACACCTTAGGAAATCTCTCTAATATATTATCCCACTCCCTTTCTGGTTTCTGCATATCTAAGTCCCCTTCCCAACATGTCCTTAGTCTTTCCAGTGGTTTATGGAAGCCCCTTCCTATTGCCCCATAGAAGCATGTTACTGTTTTGAACTTTCCCAATGAAAGAGCCACAAATTGACACCAATTGTGCATGGAGGGATCAGTCAGGCCCATCTTCCAATGCTTACTTATAGCCAGTATGACCGCATGGTGCAGAAGGAAATGGCCTCAGGAGAGGTTGAAAATGGTATGGAACTCCTCGAAAGGCATCATCTCTGCCACCCGGTATAGGTCTCAGTCACCTTTACGTGGTAATTCTGTTAACATACGAAGTGGCAGGTGCGGGCATCTGTGCCAGCATTTTACAACTGCGTTGAATTCCTGAGTGTCGTCCATAGTGGGACGGTTCACTTATAGTAAGAGTTTAGTGAGGGCCAACGATTGGGGGAGAAAGAGGCCTGTGTATTTACCAGGAGTAGTCCTGCTCGCCAGCCATAGCACAAGCCATTGTATTTGGGCTGCAAGGTAATATGACTTGAAGTCAGCAACTGCCAGTTCCCCAATTCCTGTCAGAGCATAAATAAAGCTTTTCTTCTTCTCTTACAGCCCCAGATAAATGTCATTATTAAGGTATCTAGGTCTTTAAATGTTGCTCGCGGGACCCATACTGGCAATGTCCCGAAGAGGTATGGCAGTCACGGCAAAGCAACCATTTTGAGTAGTGTTATTCTACCCATTGCCGAAATGGGCAACGTACTCCAGAAGTCCACGTTGGATTTCAGTGTCCTGATGGCATGATCCACATTCCCCTCTAGAATGTCAGGCCAGGAATAGTAGACCTTGACCCCCAAGTATGGTAGACATCATGGTTCCCAAATTAGCAGGTCCAGTCTGGCTGGCGAGGGCTTGTCAGGGGTGGTCGGGAATAGTCTGGACTAAGTCTGCCTAATTCATCTGTAGGCAAGATAATGCTCCAAAGTGTGTCAACGTAGTTTTTACACCCGTGAGCTCATCTTGTGTGTTCTGCAAGAAGAGCAGTAGGTCGCTGCGTACAAGGCGATCCTATGCCAGGATTCACCAATTTGAAGTCCCCAATAATGTACCACGGTTTTCGCACAGGCAGCCAATAGTTTCTTCACCAGAGCAAATAACAAAGGGGAAAGGGGACAGCCTTGGAGTGTTCTGCGCTCTACTATATAGGCATCAGATATGATTTTGCCTGTGTATACATGGGCCGGTGGAGTCGTGTAGAGCAGCTTGGTCCAGGCGATGAAGCCTTTTCTTGTATTCATGAGTTGCATCACATTGTATAAGTAGGCCCATTCCAGGGTGCTGAAGGTTTTCTCAACATCTACGGCAAATATTGCTGTTTCCTCTGTGTCATCAGTAATTGCGCCTAGGATTGATAATAGGTGGCGAACATTAAGAGCTGTATTTCTACTCCCTATGAAGCCAGCTTGGTCAGGTTGTATTAGTTTGGTCATGTGATGTGGGAGAGTAGTTGCTAGGATTTTCCTCAAAATCTTGTAGTCGACGTTCAACATCAACAATGGTTTGTATGCCCAATGGTCAGGGGCTGGTTTTTCTGGATTCAGGAGGGGGGATCACCAGTGGCTCTTTAGTGGTGTCTGGCAAGCAACTCAAGATTCTGACTTCTGCATACAGCGCTACCAGCCTAGGTGTCAAAGTTTGACCTAAGTCACATAAAACTCTGTTCCTGGTGAGTTCCCTGTGCTAAATTTGTAATTGCTTCCTTGACTTCTTGCGGTATTATGTCCTGCCCCAGGGCCTCTTCCTTTTCATTCAAGAGGCGGGGAGGCTGGTTAGGTATTCCCTAATACCCTCCTCCCAATGTTGAGAAGGGCTTTTGTATAGTATCTTAAAATACTGCTGAAACTGAGAGTTAATCTCTTCCTAGCTATAGATACACTCCCCATTGGATGTCCTCAATTCTAGTATGGGGGAGCCCCATTTGGCCGGGTTGGCTAGCCATGCCAGTACTGTCCCTGTGGGGTACCTCACAGCATGAACGTGGTCTGTATAAGCCCCATAGTCATAGCAATGCAGCAGTTCAGTATGGGATGCCACCTCTTCTTTTTTGTCTAGGATGACTTTTTGAAAGTCTGGCTGGTTAGGCTGCTGGGTCTCCAACAATCGGAGTTCTTACACCATTGTATCACTTCCTGTAGCAGCATACCTCTGATATCTATGGAAGCCACCATGCTATACCCTCAGACAACCACATTGAAGGCGATCCACTCCTGTTGGAGTGTGCAGGCTGTTCAGGTGTTCTACTGAAAGTACTGCTTTACCGGCAGTGACTTGGTCCCTGAAAGCTTGGTCTTCCAGGGTGTTCGGCTTTAGCCGCCAGGTGGGGATACGAGCACTAGGTCGAGCCCACTGCAGATGTAAGAGTACTGGGTTATTATTAGAGATTGTGTATGTCAAATACTCAACTGTATGGAACTGACCATTTATTTCAGGGGTAGATAGGAAAGTATCAAGGTGCACATGACGTTTATGTAAGCCTGAGAAGAATAGAATAGTCTTGTGTCTGCAAGTGAGTGGATCGCCAAGTGTCTATCAACCCCCTTTTTTTCTGCCATTCTGTAAAAGCGCAGGCTACGCTAGGGACCTGTGAGTCAGGCAGCAGAGGGTGAGAGTGATCCATTGGTGGTTCTGCTATACAGTTAGTGTCCCCTCCCATGATAGTGGGTTGTTGTAGATAAGGTGCAAGATAACCTGAGAGCCGCATCAGGAATGAGGATTGATCTGAATTGGAAGTGTAAACGCTTACTATGACTATTTTCTGGCCTTCAAGCCTCCCGTCACCACTGCCTAGGCGTTTTCTGGGTCAATTAGTGTGTTTGGGTGCTGGAAGGATGTTTCCACCCTTATCCATGCAAGTGCCTCCCTCGAAAGACAGAATAGGTGGTGTAATAAGCCTAAGCCTGGCCCCTCTAGCTGCTGAGTAGTGCCTCCCCTTCTTTTGCTGTCAAATGTGTTTCCTGTAGTAAAGCAACATGGACGCCTCTTTTATTAAGATAGGAGAACCCTTTGGACCATTTGGACATGGTATGCATTCCATGTATATTCAAGGATATGAATTTATATACTTGATTTGCAATAATTTGTTAGTAGCAGTGAGTTAACCCTCTCACGGGATTCCCTTCCCGTCTCATTACTTGTCAGTTGCATATTTGTTAGGCCTTTCAGTATCTAAGAATGGCACAACTCACATACCCCTGTCTAATAATCAGATAACCTACATCCCAACTCCCATACCCCTGGACAAGTGGGTTCGAGCCCCCCCAGAATGGAACAAAACTAGGAAATAAGATGTGAAGAATCTACTTGTTTCTCATGGAGATCCCACAAGTCTAACTAAGAGAAGAAGGGGTGTCTAGGGGACTATCTGGACCCAGGTCCTCTCATACAACACAGTTGATTAATTAGCAGTACGAGTTCCAAGGGGATTGAATGTATAGGATACAGTTTCCTTCTCTTTTGAGATAGTGCTTATGAAGCATTGGGGTGACAGTAAATTGGTAGGGTGACTCGGCATCGTGCTATCCTCTATATGAGTTCATCCGCTGTTCTTGGGGTAACCTTCGGCAAAGCGTCATTCGATCCCCCCTAGGTTCCTGAGCTGCAGCCTTAGTCCACGGTCTCCACGTCCCTATCATGAAGCAAAGCGGAGGGACCTGTTTCCAAGCCCCTCAGAGATTTTAACTACCTCCAGTACTCGTCTCCTCTCTAGTTGCGTCTCATCCTAGAAGAGGGGGACAGGACTACATCAGATGCTTCCGTGTTGTGATCATGAATGTTTTTGGGGCCCCCGTCGATTTCCTCCACAAGGACCCAGTCAAGGTTGTTCGTCCACCCAGTCCCAAACCTCTTGAGGATACTGAAAAAAATAATGCCCCTTTGGGTGTCGTCACACATAGTCTCCCTGTGAACAGCATCCCATTTCAAAATGTGGCTCTTCGGCGTTGTACTTCTCGAAAGAAATCTGGAAAGATATGAACTTGACTATTCTCCACCAGGATCTCTCCTAACTGCCTTGCTTTAAGGAGGATGTAGTTGCGATCTTTGTAGTGCAATAATCTCACCACTACTGATCTCAGGGCTCATGGAAGGGAAGATTTTGTTGGCACTCTATGGGCACACACCAGTATGCAAAAGGGGGACAATCCTTCTGGGGTCACTTGGTTTCACAGGCATTGTTCCAAGTAATCTATCATGTCATCCCCCTCCACACTTTCCAGCAGACTCACTAGTCTAATATAATTATGACGTGATTGATCTGCGCACATTTCTGGTGTGTGGATCCTTGGTGTTTCCATTGTGGTAAGTCACTCAGTCATGGTGGTGAGGGAGGAGGGGACTCCAGCCAGTTCCCTTTCTTCTGTGGTGACTCTGACGGTAAGGAGGCAGTGGTCATTGCACAGCAAACTTAAGTATGCTCCTAGTGCATCTATTTTGGTTTCCAGTGCCTCTCTCGAGGCTGTGATGGCTTGCATTAAATCTCAGAGACTAGGACCAGTTACTTGTGGCGCTGGTGTGCTCTGGGGGTCAGTTCCCCAGAAATGCATGGGTAGGGTTTCATAAACTCCTGGTCTTTTTTCTTATCTGATTTACCCATGGCCACAGGGGAGGCGCTCTTCATGCAGTGGTGTCCTGGGAGAAAAAGGGGTCAGAGCCCAGCCCAGATTTCACCAGGAGGACCAGCGCCCTAGAAGATTGGTGTTGGCTGGGAATAACCGAGCACTAGTTGCAAGTGGTCTGCCCTGGTCAAAGCAGAGAAACGGTATTTCTCAAATTCACCAGCACAGGGAGCCAAGGGGCATAAGCACCATTCCGTAGGCACAGTCTCCCCTGTGTATTACTGGTTAGTGGTGGGCATTATTCTGGTGATTTTTACGAGTTTGCTTCAGAAAGGGGACTTTATTCCACGGCTATGCCTCCATGTCTATTTGGCTGGGAGCCTTAGTCTCGGTCCAGTCTATGTTGAGTAAGCCCAGGTGTTATTTTAATCAGTAGTTGGGCTCTCAAGACCCAAAGCTTTCCCAGGGAACTTCATTAGCTGCATGTGGCCTTGTAGGCCTCTCGCGCTCCTTACTCTGCACAGGAGTCAGTCCAATCCCAGGGGTGGAGTATGGCTTGCAGGGCGATGATGCTGTTTGGTAGGACCTCCCACCCTCCAATCTCTCGGGTTCTGAGCCTCCCTCAGCCACTGCACTGCCTGCCTCACCTTCTGTAGTGCGGCATCCTTCAGTTCGGCTCCTTGGTTGCAGCGCCCAATCTCCGCCCTGCTCTCAGCAGCTGAGAGGTGGTGTTGCCCTCATGGGACCCTCTGGGTGAGGTATTAGGCGGCCCTCACCTCGGCATGATCTTGGCTCCTTCTTCCTCGGTCCCGGTGCAAAGTCAGCTACGCCCGCTGCACTCCAGACACTTCATCTGTCGAAGGCAGTCCCACCTCCCCTTGCGAAGGTGCCTGCCAAAACCAAGCCCTCCAGTCCCTACGACAGCCCTCCTTGAGTTCCACAGTATTTGCAGGAGGGAAGTATGGCAACTGAATCTCCCAGTGCAGGAATGGGCCAGATGTAAAGCTCTCGGGAGTCAGTGGGCGCTGGGCGCCACCATCTTGCAATCAAGCTCGTTTTCAGAGAAGATGGTGCTACTTGGCTTCTTAGCAGCGATGTCCCTGTCCATGTTAGAGGGTTGCGCAATCCCCTCTTTCGCTACAGTGGGGTCCTCCTGGCACCTTAGACAGGTCAGGATGGTGCTGGATGAGGGTCTACTGGCCGGGGCTCTGTCCACTGCTGCTCACATCATTAGCTCCAGGCCACGCCCCCCATGGGGGAAAGGAGATGTTGTCAGTGTGAAGTCCTTATCCTAGGCCCCTTTCCACGCCATCTTCCTTACTGTATATTTGTTCTCTCTTGATGGTGGTCTCCCCGTACATGATGTAAGTAAGGATCAAGGAATGGTGACTAAATATTCGGAAAAATGTCCATATTATTCTGTTTGTATTTGAGCTGTTCATAAGGGGCTGTCTTATATATTTCTGCCAATCATTCATCATATGCAAGCAGGTGTAGTGCTTGCCAATGTCGCAATATGCATATCTTGCCAGTAGTCACAGCCGAAGCCAATAGGCATTGCTTATGATTTCTCAATGAGTGTACACCTGCTGTGTCGTTGTAACAATAATGTAACAAAACAATAATCCCCTTGGTGTAAATTGAAGCCTTTACTTCAGTGGTAATTTTAAAAAGGCCATCAATTGATTGCTTGTTAATGAGAAATTAACCATCAATTCAGTGTATTGTGGACAGCACTGAGAATATGTATATAGACACATTTTAGCAAAAGGTGCTCCAAAGAAACAACGCAGTGACAGTGAATTAAATAATTAAAGTGCGCAAGTGCTATATACAATGCATATAAACAAAGCAAGAGGCTGGCATGAATTTAAAATGCAATAACATAACTCAAAAGTATAGTGTGAAAACTCCTGACTATAAATAGTCCCCTAGCGTATTTGTCAATGTTTCAACCATAGTGAACATTATTTCGGAAAGCGTCATCATCAGAACCAAAAACAAGGTAGCACCAATCTTAAGAAAACACACCCAGGAGTGTAACCCCTAGCCTAGGTTCTATCTTGTACCCATCATTATTTATATATTTAACCCACAAAACTCTGTCATTTTTCATGCAGGTGTAATAAGAGAGGTTTGGAATGCAACTGTTGTACTATTACCAGTAGAACCCTGCCGTTGTGCCTTTGCAGAGTCACCAGTGTTTCAATATTAATGAATAGGTGAGTCCTGAAAATTCTATGGCTGCACTCCCAGTGTCCTTTTAAGGCAGTGTTTCTGTTTGATGGTTTAGTATTCCTGATTAGGTGCTAGGTGGGATTCTTCCTGTAACATTTCAAAGGATTTTAGATTTTATGTCAAGACAGGAGACTAGCACTATGCATAACCTTTTATATACCACTCCTGAGCAGCAATAAAAAAGGCTCCAAGTAGAACACAACAAAGTCATAGAAAAATACAGCATTCACACAGTATATATGTCCCATGCACTCCATTCTCATCTTCTTTTGTTTGCATCTTCTGAGCAGGTGAGTATTGCTTTATATCTTTTCTTTCATATGGGTTTTCAAGTATGTTTCTGTGGAGTTTTTGAATGTCTGTATGTTTTCAATGAATGGGTTTACCCAATTTCTGGGTAATTTGATGTTATTATATATATATATGTATATATATATATATATATATATATATATATATGTATATATATATATTTAGGGCAGTCTTAATAACGGTGTTCAGTAAGATTTATATGCTTTTAATATTTGTACATGGGACTTTAATACTGTGGAGTTTGGCAGCCTTTAGAGGATTCATTTATTGGGATAAAGGAAATGGTACAAATTTAGCATTGAAGTAGAGTTCAAATTCGATGCGATTGACCACGCTTGTTGAGACGCGCTTTTTGTGCAGAACGATCGCGTGCCAAGTGTTTATGGCCGAGCACTGTTGATCTTGTTGTGCAGATGGAGAGTCTCTTTTTTAGAGGCAAGTTGGGCACATTTTGCAAGCATGCTGGCAGACACGTCCTTTCAAAGAGAGATTGAGCCCTTCAAGGAGACGCCAGAGGATGCTCTGATGCACTACCAAGCAACAAGGTTTTTGCTTGATAACGCGCTACAAACCTTGCACAGCTGACGGTTGAGTCAGCTGACTATTACCGGCAACAACTAGCGGTGCAATATAGAACATAAGAGTGAGTTTTTCCTTTTGGAGAATCATTTTTTTTCTAGCTTACTCGTCAAGAATTTTCAATTCTATTAAGGACACGGAGGCGAGGATTATGCTATCTCTTTCTTTACTGACCCAAACAGCAGCCAATCAAATAACATCAAACAAAAAACTACATTTCCCATGATGCTTAAATCCCAGCATCACATGCTCCAATCACCGAGCGTGACCTTAGTCCATAATAGCCATAACCTTAAACGTCACATCCTCTTTCTTTGTCCAAACAGATAATCTTTAAACTTCTTCTATGAACTTCTTCTGCAGATGCTGGTCCAAAACTCTTCTCATCCGAACCAGTCGTCTTTGGATAACTCAACAGGAGCTGAACATCGAACCAAACTTCTTACGAGCTGAGGTAAAAGACCGACTTCCACCAAAGCCACCAGTATATAGAATCAGGAATTCTTCTGATCAGAGCCTAGGATAGACAACAATAAATGGTAATATCTCATATTGCTAGACTATCCAGCAATTTTTTTTTTCCAAAACACTCTCCAAAAGATAACAAAGGGAGGGCATAAATGAATCAAATTAATAAACGTATACACATTTGAATAGATCCTCAGTATTCATTTAAGGGGGGGATAATCCTCGCCTCCGTGTCCTTAATAGAATTGAATATTCTTGATGCGTAAGCTACAAATTTGTTTATTCTATGTCAGGACCGGAGGCTCAGATTATGCTAATTCAAAGCTGATCAATAACAACAGAGGCAACATCTACCACAGGTTTATAATAAAACTTACGAAAAGTACATTCAGAAGACCAGTCTGCCGCCTTTATAATATCCTCTAATTTTGACCCTAATACATAAGATTTTGAAGCCATAGCCCCTCTAGCAGAATGGGCTCCAAATTGACTGGTATCAATACCTGCTTCATTCATTAACCATTTTATCCATCTCGAGAGCGTGGCTGATGAAACTGGTTTAAAGGGTTTCTGCAAGGAAATTAATAATTGTCCTTCCATGGCCTGTCTAAACTCCTCAGTAACCAGTTCATAATCTTTCAAGCATTGCACAACACGTAATTTGGGGTTATGCGGATACAAGGGATAACCTACTGACCTGCAATTAGTTTTAGTTCTTCTGGACATATTGAAAGTAACTCCATTAGGAGAGTAAACTCTACCAGACAGATCCAAAGCCTTAACGTCCGAAACCCTCTTACAGAAAATTAGGCATAACAACATAGCTAACTTCGCTGAAAGTTGTTTGCGGGATAGATACTTGTTACTAGGCCAGGAATCTATACATTTTAAAACAATGTTCACGTCCCAGAACACCGAATGTTTGGCCTGAGGAGGATTAGAGAACCGAATACCTCTCAATAACTTACAAAAAAGGAAATGTTCACCCACTGGTTTATCATCAATATGCTTATGACCTGCAGAAATGGCTGATCTAAAATTATGAATAGTCTATAAGCCAGACCTGAAGATGCTAGTTCAGCCAAATAATTGAGAATCAGATCAATACCTGACTCCAAGGGACTGCTACCCCGTCCATTGCACCAACTATCCCATCTGCGCCATGCAGATGCATATCTCTTGTGAGTGCCAGAGGCGCAGGCTTGTTTGATAAAGTTCTCAGCTTGTTGCAAAAGACCTGGGGTTTTCCATCTTGCCCTGAAACCATCCATGCCATCAACATCAGAGTCCTAGATGAAATCAGTGGATGTTGAAGGCCCTCCGGACTCAACAAAAGATTCTGACAAGGAGGAATGAGCAGCGGTAGAGCACAAGCTAATTGAAGTGCAATCGGGAACCAGTGTTCAGACCTCCACAATGGTGTCACCAAAACCAGGTCTGATTTCTGTTTCCGAACCTGAGACAGGACCCTGGAAATCAGCAGAAAAGGAGGGAATGCATAACCCTGAAATGGGGACCAATGCTGCAGAAAGGCATCCGTCGCTAAGGCCAGCGGATCCAGTCGCCAGCAGAAGAATTTCGGAATCTGAGCATTGAGGTGAGACGCAAAGAGATCTATCTCGCAAGGACCCCATTCCCGGACTATCTGTTGGAAAATAATTGGATCCAGTCTCCAATCGCTGGGGTCCATCAGGTAACTGGAGTTCCAGTCTGCAATGGTGTTCTGGACTCCCGGTAAGTATTCCGCTAGAACCACCAAGCGGCGATTCAAACAATAATGCCAAAACTCCTTGGCTATCTCCGCTAAGACCCTGGACTTCGTACCCCCAAGCTTGTTGACATAACGCACTGCTAAGATGTTGTCCATTCTCAGAAGAATACAGCAGTCTGTCTTGAGGGGGGACAAGCTCTTTATAGCAAAAGATCCCGCCAGGAGTTCCCCATCCCCACTGACTGGCATCTGATTCTATCACCACTTCTGGGTGAGACCCGAATATGGCTCTGCCATTCCATGCTTCCATGTGCTGAAGCCACCACTGAATCTTTTCCTTGACCTCTGTGGTTAAAGGAATCGAAGCCGAGTAACTCAGACCCTGTCTTAAGTATTTGATCTTCAATCTCTATAGAGCTCGATAGTGCAGGGGGGCAGGGAAGATTGCCTGAATGGAAGAGGCCAATAGACCAACCTTTCGGGCAATGTTCCTTAGAGAAATAGTCAGACTGGCTAAAGCTGATCTTAATTCCATCTTGATATTGCAAATCTTTAACGAGGGAAGAATCAGCTGAGACTGAATTGAGTCTATCTTGAAACCCAAAAACTCGATCACTTGAGTTGGATTCAACAATGACTTCTGCGCATTGATAAGGAAACCCAAATCCTGTAAAAGACTGATTGTCCAGTTCATGTGCATCAACAAAGACTGGGGATCCTGCGCCATCACTAAGATGTCGTCCAAATAAATGATTAGACGTACCCACTTGGTTCTCAACCATTCCACCACTGGTCTCAACCATTTCGTGAAGCACCAAGGGGGCGAGGACAGGCCAAACGGTAGGGCTGTGAATTCCAGACAATGACCGTTCCAATGAAATTGGAGAAATCTCCCTTGAGGGGGAAAGATCGGAATTAAAAGGTACGCATCCTTTAGATCCAGACGTACCATCCAGTCTCTTTCTAAAAGGATATCTCTCAACATGTGAATCCCCTCCATCTTGAAGTGTCTGTACACAATCCAAGAATTGAAGTCTTTTAGATTTAGGACTAGACGATGTCCACCTCCTTTCTTGTCTACCACAAAAATGGGGTTGCAAAAACCGGAGGGGTGAGAAGTTGAGAAAACGACTGCTCCTTTTTCTAATAAGGCTTGCACCTCTGCATCTATAAACCTCTGATTTGCGTGGGAAAAAATCATTTGTACAGGTGGAGAATAGTTGAATCGGAGTGCTGATAAACTCCAGATGAAAGCCTGATACCGTCTGAAGAATCCAGGGATCCCCAGAGATCTTTCTTCAGTTGTCTACAAACAATCCCACTCTTCCTCGAGAATAACTTGAGAATGGTGAATGATTCTTACCAGTATAGGCTGATTCCTATATTGCCCCTTGTTGACCTCTGCGATGTCCCCTGCGGAATCTGGGTCTACCTCCTCTGGAGCGAGTGGGATAGAATGAGGCATCGGATTGGTCTCTGTGCCAGTTACCTCTTCCTCTAGGGTGATAGTTTTGGGGACTACTAAAAGAGCCCCGGCCGGGCATTCGTCCGCCATAACGCCCAGCCCTGACAAAAAGGTCTCGCTTAAATACTTTTTTAAGGGACATTTGTGCTTTGTCCAGGGTAGAAAAAGTGGAACAAAATTTTGCTAACTCTTTAATGAAAGATGAGCCAAAAAGCAGACCTTCTGCAGCTGGTCCCGCTTCCAAAGAATCTCAATCGACTAGTTTTGGATCCATACGCATTAGTATGGACTTCTTGCGCTTAGCTGAAATTGCACAAAAGGGCCTAGCGCTCTCACCAAGGCATCATTTACCGACCACAGAGTTGAGTGCTTCCACTAGATTAACCTCCAATTGGTTATCTGCATCCTCAGGATAATATCCTGTATCTTGGTCACTTCTTTGAGCCATAATATTCAATACTCTATGTAAATCAGCAGATCAAGAAAAAAAGGGGAGTGTAAGAACCCCTTATAGGCACAAAATGGGTCAAAGAAGCCCTTAATAGTATGTGGAGGGAGCCACCTGTTAAACACTCTAGGCACTGCCTTAATATAATTTTACAACCCAGATACCAATTAATCTGGGCATCTGGGAGTCTCTTTTGAAGCCTGCAAACTCGGGCACCTGCAAATGCCAAAGCGCGTTTGAAAATACGAGCCGATCTCCACAAGGAACTCAGGGAAGGAGATCGGCTCGTAAAATCGCGCGCACCTGGCAGAGCGCGTTGCCACTGAAAACAGACTACGCGCGAGGTGCGAACAGAGCTCCCGCTCCACAGAACAGGGGATTAAAGGGCATAAGAAGTCGGCAAACTGCCGAAAAAAGGGATATAACAAGTAAACAAAGCGAGCGGAATTGCGGCGCTATATTTTAAACCACAAAACAATGCAACGTACTAAAATTTAATCAGAGTAAATAGAAAAGGCACTTATCTTCTGCGAAGCAGCAAAGAAAGAGGATGTGACGTTTAAGGTTATGGCTATTATGGACTAAGGTCACGCTCGGTGATTGGAGCATGTGATGCTGGGATTTAAGCATCATGGGAAATGTAGTTTTTTATTTGATGTTATTTGATTGGCTGCTGTTTGGGTCAGTAAAGAAAGAGATAGCATAATCTGAGCCTCCGGTCCTGACATAGAATTAGTTTTAACAAAATAGAAAATTATAAGACATTATTTCATAAAAAATTTGGTAGGAAATAATTTGTAGAGTGAAAAAATGGCTGAGAAAAATATGATATCATCTCTGGATTTGCAGGAAGAGGTCATTAGGAGGTTGATAAATAAAGAAATTGGAAATACGTTACAGGAGACCATGAAAAGTCTATTGAAAGAAAGTAAGAGGAAAGATAACATGGTAGAAGAGAAGGAATTTTGGTCATTGTCAGAGGAGGATTATTCAGAATAGAGGACCAGGAGGAAAATGTTTAAGGAAACAAAAACATAGAAATTATATTAATATAACACACGCAAATTGGAGTGTCAAGCCACTCACAATCAGGTGTCCAAAGTGACACAAAAGGAAGCCAGGTAAACATTGCAAAGCAGAGGGGCACTCAGCCTAATTGGATGGAGCGTGATTTGGATGCAGACATTGATAAGAACATCCTTGATTTAAGATATGTTGATGGATTAGATGAATTTTCAGTGATTGAGAGTAAAGAAAAGGTTATAAAGAAAGAGGTTAAAGATCCTTTGAGGCAGGCTTTATTCAATCCTTCTGAAATGAGGCACTCTCATAGTTCAGAGTGGCTGCCATTGGGTCACGTCGCTGATTATATCAAGCACTGGATAAGGAGGTCGTTAGAGAGGAGTGAATGAAATCTAATGAAGGCACAGTGCTCTCAATCTGTTATTGAGGTGAAGGAAACATTAACCCCTAATTTAGAGCCATATCTAATAACTTATTTATTTAAACTGGGTTGTGATCCAAGGAAGGACTTTGAAAGTTCTTAAACAATGCAAGGATAAGCTCATTGATATTCTGGGTCCAGTTGCTAGGGTTTTTGACATGTTGGAGGAATCCTACTTGAATGGCACAGATTTGGATATTAATCTGTTGAGAGGCTAGAGCCAAATGGTGATTTGCTTTTTAGACAACGACAATGTGGGTCTCATTGTGTAGAGGTGTAAGGCTGTTTTGTTAGGGACAACTCCAAAATAAGGGGACTTGGCCAAAGAAAAAATCAAGTGAGGAGTCCAAAGGACTTCTGTTTGGAGAGGGGTTGGTGAAGTCTCTGGGAAAATATGTCCAGACCTTCACAGCTCCAGACAGGTCACATACGTCTATGAGAAAAGTATTTGGAGAAAGTTATTTATATAGCAGGAACAAAAGGCGGGGTCAGACTTTCGGCCGAGCATACTACTGAGGCCCATATGCACAAGGAGGCGACTATGGTCAAGTTTGATAACGGAGGATCAGAAAGGGTTTGTGAGTGCTCTTGTTGTAGTGGAGAAAAAAACAAAGGATGGAGGCCAGTGATAAATTTAAGACAGTTTAATTTTTTCGTGGTTTACAGGCATTTCAAGGTGGAGGGGATCCATCTGTTGAGAGGTATTTTGGTAGATAAAGATTGGATGGTGAAGGTAGATTTGAAGGACTCTTACTTTTCAATACCTATTGTGCAAGTAAGTGAGCGGTATCTGCAATTAAGATGGAGAAGGTAGTTAAACCAGTTAATTTGTCTTCCATTTGACATTTTGTCAGCACCATGGTGTTTTACGAAGGTGTTAAGACCAGTAGTGGGCTACCTCAGGGAGTGAGGAGTAATACTGATAATTTACTTGGACAATATTTTGATTATGAATCAGGATGTAGATATATTGAAGGAACACAGGGGGTCATTCTGACCTTGGCGGTCTTTTCGCAAGACCGCCGAGTTACCGCCGCGGTGAAGACCGCCGACCGCGGCGGTATGCCGCTGTGCGCATTCTGACCGCTGGGAGCGTTCCGCCGGAAAACCGCCAGCAGCCACACTGGCGGTCGGCGGGAAAGTGGAGACTGGTCAACCTCCACCGCCACGCCAGCAGAACACCGCCCACAGAATTACGACCCACATTTCTGTGTGGCGGTCTTCTGTTGGCGGTCTTCTGTTGGCGGTCACCTCCCCATGGCTCCTGTCACCTCCCGGAGGACCAACGCACAAGGTAAGTTGATCGTCCGTGAGGGGAGGGGGTGGGGGGGTGTTGTGTGATGTGTGCGTGCATGGGGGTGTGGGTGTGAGTGTGTAGAGGGGGTGTGTGAGTGCGTGCATGCGGGCGGGGGAGTGCTGCTGTGCCTATGGGCAATGTGTGTAGTTCGGCGGGTGCGCATGTCGGCATGTATGTGTGCGGGTATGTGTCCCCGTTGTGTATGTGTGTGTGTAGGGGGTGTGTATATGTGCATGTTGGGGGTGTGTGCATGTCGGGGTGCGTGTATGTGCATGTCGGGGTGGGGGTGGGGAGGGGGTTCGTACCACCTCTGGGGGGTGGCAGGGGGGTGGAGGGTGTGGGAGGAGGACTCGGGGGGGCAGTGGGGGGTGGGGGAGACCCCTATCAGTGCCAGGGAAGGAATTCCCTGGCCCCGATAGTGCCTACCGCCATGGTTCGCATGGCGGTTCCCGAACGCCAGAAACCGCGGCGGTAAGCAGGGTCATGATACCGTTGGCGGTCTTGGGTCGACCGCGGGACCGGAGTGCGCAGACTCCAGCCCGTCGGTCATGACCGCCATGGCTGTCGGAGTGGGGAAGTGGCGGTTGGTCGCGGCGGTGACCGCCGCGGTCAGAATGCCATTTTTAATACCGCCGGTCTGTTCGCGGTCCGACCGCCGCCTCTCCGCCGACCGCCAAGGTCAGAATGAGGGCCACAGTCTTATGACACAGACACTTTGGAAACGTTGAGTGTTGTGATAAATAAGGAAAAGTCGATTTGATAGCCATTGCAACAGATGAAGATTTTAGGTTTTGTAGTACACACGATGAAGGCTCAGTTAAAGTAACTAGAGAGGAAGATTACTCTAATAAAATGAGAAGGGAGAGGCTTGTTTAAGAAGGATTAAGTGAATTTGAGAGAGTTAGCGAGGGCGATTGGAATATTTCCAGGGCCTCTGACTTGCAGGGCCTTGCAACGTCTCAACAAATCAGGCTTGATCAGAGTATAGTCGTACGGAGAAAAAGTGAAGTTGATATTAGAGGCAGAAGAGGAACTGAATTGGTGGTTAGTAAATTTGCAGGCTTGGAATGGCAGAGCTATCTTTGGAGTAAAGCAGCTCATGTTTTAGAGGCAGATGCATGCAATATAGGTTTGGGGGGCCTGTTGCATTGGGTGTTGCCCCTGCAGTATGCCTGGAGTTTTTGCTTTTCTGCTTACCTGATTTTTGGACTTTTTACTGTAGGGGAGTCTCATTACTGGTGTCTCACTCACACTGGTCACAAAGCAAACAGATTACACATGTTTACCACCGGCGTCCTCCCTTTAAAATAACACCATTGCAACACAGCAAGGGTAAGGGGAACTTGACTGGTTTAATTTGAAAAAGTGTGCACAAGGGGCTGTGCATGAGAGACTACTGTTGTGTGCAGCTTAGTAACAGCACACAGATAGCCTGGTGCAATGGAGACTCTTCAGGATTAGGTATTCTCCTGGGATGGGCTTCATGAGGGTAGTGTACACTAATAGGGAAAGTCAGTGTGCTTTACTTTTTTAACTATAGTGGCACCCCATTGTACACATAGGGAGGGAACTGCCTTACAATGTAATTTCACTTCCCCTTGGGCCACAGAGACCATTGATGCAGGGGCATAGATTGGTCAGTAAGATTCAGGGCTCCAGATTTTCAAACAATCACAGTAGCATACAATGTAAAGACACATTATACGGTGGCAGGGTGCATGAGAGGGGCCTAAGGGGATGTGGAAATGTAGAGGAATGCCGATTGGTAGTGGTACTAAATGAAAGAAACACAATATTAGGTAAACTTACCAACATTTTTTAAGACTTTAAAAACAGAGAATGGAGACAGTGGGGGTCATTCTGACCCTGGCGGTAGACTACCGCCAGGGCCAACGACCGCGGATGCACCGCCAACAGGCTGGCGGTGCATCCCAGGGCATTCTGACTGTTTCCCGCTGCCCTGAGGAATCCTCCATGGCGGCGCTGCAGGCAGCGCCGCCATGGGGATTCCGACCCCCTTACCGCCAGCCTGGTTCTGGCGGTTTTGACCGCCAGAACCTGGCTGGCGGTAACGGGTGTCGTGGGGCCCCTGGGGGCCCCTGCAGTGCCCATGCCAATGGCATGGGCACTGCAGGGGCCCCCTAACAGGGCCCCACTAAGATTTTCAGTGTCTGCATAGCAGACACTGAAAATCGCGACGGGTGCAACTGCACCCGTCGCACCCTTCCCACTCCGCTGGCTCCATTCGGAGCCGGCATCCTCGTGCAAGGGGTTTCCCGCTGGGCGGGCGGCCTTCTGGCGGTCACCCGCCCGCCCAGCGGGAAACTCAGAATAACCGCGGCGGTCTTTTGACCGCGCAGCGGTATTCTGGCGGTTCCCGTTTGGCTGGCGGCGCCCGCCGCCAGCCAAAGTTGGAATCACCCCCAGTGTGTGTGCGGTTAGTATGTAAAAAATCCTGGAAACGTCAGACAGACACCTTACCATACCTGACTAAAAGCACCTGTACCCAATTATTTATTAGGAAAAAATGTATTAGGGTGTGTAAAACCCCAAACCCCTCCCTTCCCCATAGCTACACCCCTGCATTGAGTCTTGAATTGCATTGTAACCTATGCGAGAAAATCAAATTTGTAACTTCCAAAATGATAACTGTGCATCTTATGAGTCATTCAGTTTCCACATTTTACTGGCTGAGCTCAGGATCAGAGCCCAAGACTTGTGTCACCTTGTTGCCCCCAATAATTACATTTTCCCCAGCAGCAGGAACAAAGGCCACCCCCACACAAAAGCAACAATAAGAAGTACTTGTCCCAGCTCTTGAGGAGGTAAAGGGTGGGGCTGAATGATTTGTATCAATCACCAAGCTGCCAAAGTGTCCCTGGCATGGGCCAAACCAAGCCCACTGAACAAAGGAAAGTGCCCAGACAACTAGAGCCAACCCACCAGGAGGCTCCCTTTGAAATTCTAAAGTGCAAGTCCCTGGCAGTGTTGTCAGTGAGGGGTGAAACTGAGAGCCCAGGAACGGACGTGACCAGTGGCTCCTGGATGATGCCATTTTGGATTGTCCCAACATACTGTGCAAGAGGGTTGGGACGGGGTAGAGAGGTGATGTGGCACCTCAGGACTGGCAAGGCCTGCCTGTCTTTTGGAACCTTCCTCTCCCTTCATTATCTCTTACACAAAGGGAAGACTCTCTCTTGCCTGAGAATTTTCTACCAACTTCGCTGCTGGGTCCTGAGACTGCCATGGAAAACTTGAAGTAGGAACCTCATGACCCCCGTCCAGGACCTAGGACTCTGCCCATTTGGCCCCAGGAACAGTGGGTCTCCACAAGTGCAAATGAGGGTGGCCCCCTTAGCCTTCTTGAGGACCAGGTGGGGGAAAGCCCTGGACTTTTCTGTGCCCACCAAACAAAGATCAAGAGGAGAGCTGATGAAGAGGACCAGGAAAACCAGCTTTCGGTAGATTGCACCACTTTGAAAGTGAGGAGCATGGCTGCATTACCCCTGGGGGATAGCGGGCGCCACTAGTAGTAAAACGAACCCAAGATCGCCTAAATCGGCCCAATGGGGTCAGAGCTATGGAATGTTAAAGTTTGTCAGCCTTTTACCAGGGAAAGTGCATGGGGCCCTGCTGCTGTTTTTTACTTTACCCCCAGGGTGAGCCAGGGCTCGGGGATCAGCGCAAGGATATTTTTTCCAAGGTAAGTGGTGTGCGTGGGGCCCTACTCCCTTTGTTCTGTTAAATGCCTGAGGACCCCATCCCCGGAGCATACATGTTTCAGGGCCCTGGGACCCTATCCCTGACCTCACATTAATAAAAATGATAGGGGAAGTGCTATAGTGCTCACCCAACCATAGTCAGCCGCCCCGCCTCCCAATGCCCATGTCTAGGGAAAGCAGGAAACAGCTACATACTGCTGCGCAAGCAGGCAGGAAAAAGTAAGCAGCATCTCCATAGCCGCTCACAGAGTTGCAGTTGTGTGGAAGTCAGCGGGGCAGCAAGGGGTAGGTTCCCTCCACTGCCCCAATGAAATGGAGTCCTATGGATGCTCTAGTGGGATCGGGCACCACTCCAAAATGTTTTAAAAAAACGAAACAAAGCAGCACGGCTATCCTGGTTCAGCGGGAGAGCTGATACTAACTTATTCACTGCGCTCCCAGAGGAGGGCCCTATAATGCCTTTTGAGGCCTCTCATTTAGAACACATTTTTACCCGTATCTCTGCCTGTTGTTGTTCCAGGACAATGGGACTACCTCCAAATTATTCAGAACGACACAGATTTTCTTCCCAGGATTTTCTGAATCCTCACCCTAAGTTGAATTTTAATGTTGTTTTAAGCTCTGCCATGACTGGAGCATTTGCTTTACAGGTGGGAATGCTGCGCTCCTTAGGGGCCTGGTGCATGGTAATATCCAAGAAAACATATAAATGCAATGTTTATGTAGGTGTGCCCTCTAGGGGCTACCTGTATCAGTGCAATGCTATTTTTTCACTGTGATGCTCTCTAGGGGCTGCTTCTACCAATACAGTTTGATACCTAATATCTGAAACACATGCACAAAGAAAAGGTTTATTTCTTATAAATGATTTATTGAGGTTATCATAATAATTGCACATGATATATTGGTTCACCCTTATGGCAATAATGACAATAACTCATAGTTAGGAAACAGTAATGTGGTTATTACAAAATAACTGTTGAAACTCACTTGATGAGGATACAGAAATGGAAATTGAATTGGTGTTAGTAACACCTTTTTGTGTGACGCAAGCTTGGTTTCTGTCAGTGATAGAACAGTAGAGAATCTATCAATGGTGTCTTGCAAAGGGCTTTACAGGGTGTAGACGGAGAGAAGCATCCTCTGGTAGAGTCAGGGATGCTCAGCCTTCTAGTTTGTAACCTTTCAGGAGATCAGAAAGATTTGCTCTGTTATCAAGAGAGGTTTCGGAAATGTTGTGTGAGTCATGGGCACCAGGAACAAGGTAAAGATATACATGTGCATGGAACATTTGGGTACACTGGTGCATGGAAAGGGATTTGTATCCAATTGAGGCAGATAAGATTATGATTGCAAACTTTTTGGCCCAATTGTATGGAATAGGTTTGAGGGATAGGACAGTGAGTTAGTATGGGTCCGCGATAGCAGCTGGTCATTCTCTTGTAGACTGGTTATCTGTGGAAAGAAGTCCATTAGTCTGTAGAGTGATGACGGGAATATGAATAAAGAAACCTCCTAGTGCAAGCTATAACACTCTTTGGGATGTTGGCCTCGTTTTCTCTTTATTTGAGAAATGACCAGGTAGCAAGTATTTGTCAACTAAACATTTATCATGGAAGTTAGAAACTTTACTGTGCATGATTTAATTTAAAGGGTTTTGGACGTAGGAGGAGGTGGCGTGCAGGTTTTATCATTTGCATGGTGAGTTGTTTGAGATGAGGAAAGGAACTAAGGTGGTCATTACAACCCTGGCGGACGGTGTTAAAGATGCGGTAATACCGCAAACAGTCAGACGGACAAAAAAAGGGAATTATGACCCTGGCGGAAACCGCCAACAAAGACAGCCACTTTAACACACCGCCCGCCACGGCGGTACAGACAAGCAGCGCGGCGGTCACTGCCAACAGACAGGCGGACGACAATGTACCGCCCACAGTATCACAACAGGCCAATCCGCCACCTTTTCCGGGGCGGATTCACCGTGGATTAAAACACGGCGGAAACAGCTTTTGCTATGGGAAAACGCTCGCCTTCTACACATCCCACGAGGAACGACGACTCCATGGACCCGGAACTCCAAATACTACCTGCCCTTGTCTTTCTGCTCCTTCACGACCAACAGCGACGTAGGCGCAGAAGATACCGGTGAGTACAGCACCTACGACACGGGGAGGGTGGAGGCAAAAGTTAGGGGGACACCCACCAAACACCCCCACCCCTACCCTCGCATATTACAACATACACACCAATGCAGTCACAAAAACAACAGTAACAACCCACAATCCCCCCGGAAGAATGCAAAGACAATGTGAATTTCGGTCAAACTTTGTAATGTGCCACTATACATGTCATACAAAAATATACAAATATATGTATTCTAAAATCACTCTTATTTACATATACAATCCGAGAAGTAGTGCAGATATGTACACAACAATGTCCGTGCACAAACAGTCCAAAAATGCACGGGCGAGGCCCACAATAGATACCTGACCAAAATCGGAGAGAACACTGCCGGGGCATCAGATAGAAACACTACAGGCACCTCAGGGGGAAGGGAAGGGGGGGCACCTCAGCCACATGAATGCAAAGCCAGATCCACGACGGGGCTCCATGCCCATTGATGTATCCTGGGGAGTACAAAGCCACAGTCTCTCAAGTCTCACAAGTGGGTGGGTTTCCCACTGTTACATCCTGGGGAGTGCAAAGCCACAGTCTCTCAAGTCTCTACAGTGGGTGGGTTGCCCACTGTTCAATCCTGGGGAGTGCAAAGCCACAGTCTCACAAGTCTCTACAGTGGGTGGGTTGCCCACTGTTCAATCCTGGGGAGTGCAAAGCCACAGTCTCACAAGTCTCTACAGTGGGTGGGTTGCCCACTGTTCAATCCTGGGGAGTGCAAAGCCACAGTCTCACAAGTTGATGCAGGTCCATACTGGTACTGGGGGGTGACTGGTGCCCAGACTGGATGAGTCTCCCGTGAAAGGTAGTGTCCTGTCACTGTCCCAGCTGCACATGGGATAAGGATGCCTGATGTGGTGGGCCATTCATTCCTACCTGGTGCATTGCCTTGTTCAGCGGTGCTTTGCCATGGCGGTGTTTGCCCTGTTCAGCGGTGCTTTGACATGGCGGATTCAGGACTGTTCAGCGGTGCTATGACATGGCGGTCTTTGCCCTCTTTAGCGGTGCTTTGACATGGCGGTCTTTGCCCTGTTCAGCGGTGCTTTGACATGGCGGTTCAGGACTGTTCAGCGGTTCTATGACATGGCGGTCTTTGCCCTCTTCAGCGGTGCTTTGACATGGCGGTCTTTGCCCTGTTCAGCGGTGCTATGACATGGCGGTCTTTGCCCTGTTCAGCAGTGCTTTGCCATGGCGGTTCAGGACTGTTCAGCGGTGCTTTGACATGGCGGTTCTGATACGGACATTGGTGTGTGGCATGACGATTTCCACACTGGACATTGGTGTGTGGCATGACGATCTCCATACTGGACATTGGTGTGTGGCATGACGATTTCCACACTGGACATTGGTGTGTGGCATGACGATCTCCATACTGGACATTGGTGTGTGGCATGACGATTTCCACACTGGACATTGGTGTGTGGCATGATGTTCCATCATTGCCCAGCGGGGCTGTGGCATCCTGGCCCCGCCTGGGCTGTGACTCTGGCGGTGGTCTCTGGACCAGTGACGATACTTGGGCCCTCCTGGGCTGTGACTCTGGCGGTGGTCTCTGGACCAGTGACGATACTTGGGCCCTCCTGGGCTGTGACTCTGGCGGTGGTCTCTGGACCGGTGACGATACTTGAGCCCTCCTGGGCACTGACTCTGGCGGTGGTCTCTGGACCGGTGACGATACTTGGGCCCTCCTGGGCTGTGACTCTGGCGGTGGTCTCTGGACCAGTGACGATACTTGAGCCCTCCTGGGCACTGACTCTGGCGGTGGTCTCTGGACCAGTGACGATACTTGAGCCCTCCTGGGCACTGACTCTGGCGGTGGTCTCTGGACCAGTGACGATACTTGAGCCCTCCTGGGCTGTGACTCTGGCGGTGGTCTCTGGACCAGTGACGATACTTGAGCCCTCCTGGGCACTGACTCTGGCGGTGGTCTCTGGACCAGTGACGATACTTGAGCCCTCCTGGGCACTGACTCTGGCGGTGGTCTCTGGACCAGTGACGACGGTGCTGGCGGTTGTGTCTGGACCGCCGGAAATGATGGCGCACTTCTCCACCGTGACACTCACAACAGGCTGGGCAGACTTCCTCTGGACCTTCCCCACCTTTTTTGGAGTTACAGCTGACTCACCAATCGCCTTCGATCCCATTTCACTTGTTGTCCCACCAGGAGTCTTGACACGGTCCCGTCGTCCACTCTCCAATTTCGGAGCCTTTACAGGGGGTGGGCTGCCAGTGCCTTGGCTCCGGGTCCTACTGCCTGCCCTGGTGGCCGGTGCACTCCAAAAACCTGGAACACGCACCACTGGTACTGGAGGCTTTTTGGCTGAGGCGCCACGACGGGACTGATGAATTGGAGGGGGGGTGGGGGCAAAAAGGTCAATTTGACAGAGGGACAGTTTCTGACGAACACTGGGATGGGTAGCTGGAGGGGGTCTGGGAGTGGAGGAAGAGGAGGTGGTTGTAGGAGGTGTCACGTTAGCTGTTTTGGGTGCAGGTACTGGAGGCTGTCGTGAGGTGGATGGATGTTGGGTGAGTGATTGCCGGCGTTTGGGTACTTTGGGAGGGGGCGTCACAGACACACTGGGAGAGGACACAGGGGATGTGTAAATGGCAGTGGAGGTGGTGAGTGCAGGTGAGCGGCGTGTGGTGCTGGGTGTCCTGGTGCGAGTCCTAGTGCCTGTAGATGTGGTGCATGCAGGTGTGTGTGTAGACGAGACTGGGAGGGAGGAGGGAGAAGAGGAGGAGGGGGACACAGTGGAGACAGTGGATGTTGCTGTGTCTGTATGGGTGTGATGCTTGTGTGAGTGCCTGTGAGATGTGTGGTGCCTATGTTTGCTTGAGCTACTTGTGTGTGTTGACTTGTGTGCATGCTGGTCTGTAGGTGTGCTTGGGATGGGCTGGGGTACAGGGGATTGGGTCTGGGTGGAGGAAGTTGGAGGGGGGAGGCTGGACACAGGGACAATTGCTGCCATCAGTGCTGAGGCCAGAGATTGCAGGGTTCGCTGAAGGGCAGCCTGACCAGAATGAATGTCCTCCAGGAATGGATTACCGTGTTGCAAAGCCCTTTCTACACCCTGGATGGCATTCACAATGGTAGACTGCCCAACAGTGAGGGACCTGAGGAGCTCAATGGCCTCCTCACTGACGGCAGCAGGGGTGACTGGGGCAGGGCCTGAGGTGCCTGGGGCGAAGGTGATGCCCACCCTCCTGGGTGAGCGGGCACGGGCGAACGCTGAGGGGCTGCTGGGAGGGCGGTGCTGGTAGGGGGGGTGGCGGCTGTACTTGTAGAAGTGGGGCACACAGATGGTGGCACCACCACAGGGGAGCTCACATCGGCGGACGAGTCTGTGTCACTGGTTGGTGATCCGGTGGCCGACGTAAGGCTCCCCTCGCCCTCCGTCCCACTGGTGTATTCAGAGTCTGTGGTGTGGCCCTCCATGGCCATGTGGGATGCAGCTCCCTCGTGCTCCGGTGCAACTGTACCTCCTCCTGTTGATGCTGATGTACAAAAGGACAGGGAGAGCAGGAAAAGGGGGGAAGACAGAACAAAGAGAGTTTTAGTGCATGGCATACCGCTACCGTTGGCGGACAAGACAGACGCAGCAGCCCCATGCACAAGGCCGCGCTCCTGCCCTCTGCACATGCAATTTCATGGATATGGCCTACATGGCAATGGTGGAAATCTGGGCACATGGATGCCACAGGGGCAACTATACCTCAACTTGCTACTTTTCTGAGGTGGGGTAGAGTGCCACATGGCCTACATTACGGAGGGGCCTTGCCTAACTAACTCGCCCTGGCCTAGGGACACCCACAGCCCACCTCCCCCACCCAGACACCTCCACTGCACGCAAAGTCCGCAGTATGAGGTTGTACTCACCCCCTTGTGTCTGCTGTGATGTCCTTAAGCGCCCATCCAACTCCGGGTAGGCCACCGCCAGGATCCGGAACATCAGGGGGGTCATGTTACGACGGGCACCCCTCCCACGTTGGGAGGCCATCCCCAGCTGAGCCTCCACCGTCTTCTTGCTGCAGCGGCGAATGTCCTCCCATCTCTTCTGGCAGTGGGTGCCCCGTCTCTGGTGGGCCCACAGGGTCCGGACCTCCTTGGCGATGGCACGCCAAATGTCCCTCTTCTGGTGGGTGCTGACCTACATGACATGCACAAGGGAAGAGGAACAGTCATTACCAATTGCACCATCAATATGTGTGGCCCCCTCCATACTCTGACCATGTGGCCCATTTATTCCCATGCTTTACTGTAGTATGACTTCTGCCCCCTTCCCTCTTCCACCCAGCCCTGTCCACCCAGGCCTAGCCTCTACAACGTGCTCCCTGTGTACTAACCTGTTGGTCTGGAGGACCGTAGAGTAGCGTGTACTGGGGGAGGACCCCATCCACAAGTTTCTCCAACTCCTGTGCAGTGAAGGCAGGGGCCCTTTCCCCAGACGCAGCAGCCATCGTCGCTTCCAGACCGAGGTCACAGCAGCACTAGCAGTGTAGGTCCTCTCCTGTCGAAGGTCAGGTATCTAGTGATTGAACAGATAGAAAATGGCAGTGATGTCCGCGGCGGTGACGTCCGCGGCGGGGCGCATCATCACCGCCGGCGCACCTCTTCATTGGCTCCTGGGACCCATATGGTCCAATGTTAACCAATGCAGCATTGCGCCGTGCCCTACGACCGCCTACCGCGACGGTGTGCAACGCCAGCGCTGTTACCCCACAATCCCATTGTCCCACTTTAGAGGTTAGGCAGCCGCCATTTCAGGGGCCCACATGGATTCATTTTCAACTGCATCACACATACTGAGGCCTACACTCAACACACATACAGGAAGGGTTTATTGTCTGGTGTATTCTTGTGTTTGACTGTGGGTACATACCTGGAGGAATAGTGACTGTTTCTTCGCTGTTGTCCTTCGTAGGCACCGTCAGCTGGCACATTTGAGAAGATGGCGGAATCCGCCGGTGTACCGACAGCTGGTGGACCTGTTGACAATGGAGGAGAGACATTTAATCGTGACCTACAGGTTTGACCATGCCACAATCCAGGAACTATGTACCCAGTTGGAGCCAGACCTGATGTCACCAATCCGCCATCCGACTGGAATCCCCCCTGACGTGCAGGTGCTGTCAGTGCTCCATTTCCTTGCAAGTGGGTCTTTTCAGACAACTGTGGCCATGGCATCAGGGATGTCCCAGCCTATGTTTTCCAACGTGTTGTCCAGAGTGTTGTCTGCCCTCCTGAAACACGTAAGGAGATACATCATTTTCCCTGAGGTGGAGGATTTGCCTACAGTGAAAGGTGACTTCTATGCCCTTGGACATATCCCCAACGTCATAGGTGCCATTGATGGGACCCATGTAGCTCTGGTCCTCCCCGCAGGAGTGAACAGGTGTACAGGAACAGGAAGAGTTATCATTCGATGAATGTCCAGATGGTCTGTTTGGCAGACCAGTACATCTCGCAGGTAAATGCTATGTTCCCTGGCTCTGTGCATGACGCCTACATCCTGCGGAATAGCAGCATCCCTGATATGATGGGTGAACTCCAGAGGCACCGTGTATGGCTATTGGGGGACTCTGGTTACCCCAACCTTTCCTGGCTATTGACCCCAGTGAGGAATCCCAGGACCAGGGCAGAGGAGCGGTACAATGAGGCCCATGGGCGGACTAGGAGGGTTATCGAGCGCACCTTCGGCCTTCTTAAGGCCAGGTTCAGGTGCCTCCATATGACAGGTGGATCCCTATTCTATTCACCGAAGAAGGTGTGCGACATCATCATCGCCTGCTCCATGCTCCATAACTTGGCATTGCGACACCAGGTGCCTTTTCTGCAGGAGGATGATCCAGTTGACGGTGTTGTAGCAGCTGTGGAGCCTGTGGAGCCTGTGGACAGTGATGAGGATGAAGCTGAGGAAGACGAAAACGACAACAGGGAGTCAGTCATACAGCAATATTTCCAGTGACACACAGGTGAGAACATTTTCTTTTTTACCATTACATTAACTTTCACACATCTACCTCTATCCTGTACCGACATTTCGCTCACTATTTGTTAACTGAGTTGTCCCCTTCCATTTCAGTTTCACAAATGTGGTAACCTACGTGTCAAATGTTTGCATCCTTGAAGGGCTTGTGATGTGTGACATAGGTATGTTAGCATTCCAATGGGTAACCCATTATGAAACTGTAATTGATAATACAGATTTACAAATCATAGACTGACTCCATTTTTTTTTAGTGTTTCAAGGGTGTTTATTTAAGTGCAAAAAAATGAAGGGGGGTTGTAAAATGGTGATGGGTGATGGTGGAGGAATGTCCATGGCAGAGTCCAGTCTATTAGTCTCACAGGTACATTGCACATCTGGGCATTGGAAGTGGAGCTGGGTAAGTTCCGATTTGGGCAGGGTAACAAAGTGGGACAGTGGGAGGACAATCAGGGTGGTCTCATTTCCTGGAGGGGGTCTTGCCATCTTGCTCTGTCCTGTTCCTGGCTCTCAGGGACCGCTTGCGTGGTGGTTGTCCGTCTGCAGGGGATGGAGTGCTGGTGTGGTGGTCCTGTGGCGGGGCGTCCTGTCCACTAGCGCCGGCGGTGGTGGTGGGCAGTTCGTCGTCCTGGCTAGTGTCAGGGGCCCCTTGGAGTGCCACCGTGTCCCTCAAGGTCTTTTGAATGTCCGTCAGCACCCCTACGAAGGTGCCCAGGGCGGAGTCGATGGTCCTGAGCTCCTCCCTGAACCCCAAATATTGTTCCTCCTGCAGACGCAGGGTCTCCTGCAACTTGTCCAGGACCGTGGCCATCGTCTCCTGGGAGTGGTGGTATGCTCCCATGATGGAGGAGAGGGCCTCGTTGAGAGTGGGTTCCCTTGGCCTGTCCTCCCTCTGTCGCACAGCAGCCCTCCCAGTTCCCCTGTGTTCCTGTGCCTCCGTCCCCTGGACCGTGTGCCCACTACCACTGCCCCCAGGTCCCTGTTGTTGTTGGGGTGTTGGGTTAGCCTGGGTGCCCTGTAGTGGTGGGCACACCGCTGATTGACCTGTCCAGGGTAGGGAGGTTTGGGCCCACTGGGTGGGTGCTGTGCTGGTGTTACCAGAGGGTGTAAGCTCGGTGTTGGGCTGTGGCTGGGCAAGGGAAACAGACTGTCCTGAGGCCCACGATGGTCCGGGCTGGTCATCAAGATCCAGTGGGGCAGAGCTGCTGTCGTCACTGTGGGCCTCTTCTGGGGGTGGAGTGGTGTTGTCTGGACCCTCTGGTGTGGTGACATTCCTTCGGGTTCCTGCGGGGGTATAAGTACATGATTATTGCATGTGTGTGTTTCATGGTGTGCAATGGTTGGGTGTGCGTTAACCCCAGTGCAGGCATTCCTGTGGGGGGGCTTGTGTGCTGATGGTTGGGGGGTGTTCTGGGTCTGTGCAGTGGGCATCCTTTGGTGATGGGTGTCCATGCTTAGTTATGTCATGCAGGTCTTGGGGTTGGGATGGGTGGTTAGTGTCATGGGTAGATAGGTGAGGATTTGGGATGATAGGGGAGGGTGTGATGGTGGGGATGTGTGATATCATGCAGGTAGGGTGGGGGTTATGATAGTTAAGATTTGACTTACCAGTGTCCGTTCCTCCAACGACTCCTCCGAGGCCCTCAGGATGCAAGATGGACAAGACTTGCTCCTCCCATGTTGTTAGTTGAGGGGGAGGAGGTGGGGGTCCGCCGCCAGTCCGCTGTACCGCGATGTGGTGCCTGGATACCGTTGAACGCACCTTCCCCCGTAGGTCGTTCCACCTCTTCCTGATGTCCTCCCTATTTCTTGGGTGCTGTCCCACAGCGTTGACCCTGTCCACTATTCTTTGCCATAGCTCCATCTTCCTGGCTATTGATGTGTGCTGTACCTGTGAGCCAAATAGCTGTGGCTCTACCCGGATGATTTCCTCCACCATGACCCTGAGCTCCTCCTCGGAGAAGCGGGGGTGTCTTTGGCGTGACATGGGGTGGTGTGTGTGATGTGTGGGGTGGTGTATGTGTTGATGAGTGTGGTGAGTGTAGTGGTATGTGGTGTTTTGTGCTTGGATGTTGCATGGGTGATGGTGTTGTGTGCCTCTGTGTGATGGGGTTGTCTGTTCTGTGCTATCTCTCTGGCCTTCGGTCGTGACTTGTGGTCGTAGGGGTTTGTGGGTGATGTGGGTGTGTGTTTTATATTGTGTTGGGTGTGTGTGAGTGGTGTGTGTATGTGTTTCAGGTGTGTGTATATGTAATTGTCCAATGTGGCGGTGTTTTGTAGATGTGTGTGTATTTTGAGCGAGGCGGTGTGTACCGCCAATGGAATACCGCGGTTGAAAGACCGCCGCGTGGATTCGTGGGTCGTAATGGCATGGGCGTGTTTCTGTTGGCGTGGAGGTGGAGGATTTGTTTCCGCATGTTTATCGCTGACCTTTGGTGTGGTGGTATTGTGTGGGTGTCTGAATTTCGGTGGATTCCGTGATGTGTGTCATAATAGCTGTGGCGGTCTACCGCGGCCACGGCGGTGTATTGGCGGTCTTCTGCACGGCGGTAAGCCCCTTATACCGCCAATGTTGTAATGACCCCCTGTTAGACCTGACAGCCTTAGGGTGGTCACCCCTAACTTTTTGCCTGCCTCCCTCCACTTTTTGGACACTAATTTTGCTGGCTTTTAGACTCTGCGCACTTTACCACTGCTAACCAGTGCTAAAGTGCATATGCTCTCTCCCTTAAAACATGGTAACCTTGAATCATACCTGATTGGACTATTAATTTACTTATAAGTCCCTAGTAATGTGCACTCTATGTGCATAGGGCAGGTAGATTAAATGCTACTAGTGGGCCTGCAGCACTGGTTGTGCCACCCAGTTAAGTATCCCCTTTCCCTTGTCTCAGGCCTGCCATTGCAAGGCCTGTGTGTGCAGTTTCACTGTCACCTCGACTTGGCATTTAAAAGTACTTGCCAAGCCTAAACCTCCCCTTTCTCCACATATAAGTCACCTTATGTGTGCCCTAGTTAACCCCTAGAGCAGGGTGCTGTGTGGGTGAAAGGCAGGACATGTACCTGTGTAGTTTACATGTCCTGGTAGTGTAAAACTCCTAAATTCGTTTTTGCACTACTGTGAGGCCTGCTCCCTTCATAGGCTAACATTGGGGCTGCCCTCATACAGTATTGAAGTGGTAGCTGCTGATCTGAAACGAGTAGGAAGGTCATATTTAGTATGGCCAGAATGGTAATATAAAATCCTGCTGACTGGTGAAGTTGGATTTAATATTACTATTCTAGAAATGCCACTTTTAGAAAGTGAGCATTTCTTTGCACTTAAATCTTTCTGTGCCTTACAATCCACGTCTGGCTGGGCTTAGTTGACAGCTCCTTGTGCATTCACTCAAACACACCCCAAACACAGGGTACTCAGCCTCACTTGCATTCATCTGCATTTTGAATGGGTCTTCCTGGGCTGGGAGGGTGGAGGGCCTGCTCTGACACAAAGGACTGCCACACCCCCTACTGGGACCCTGGCAGACAGGATTGAACTGAAAGGGGACCTGGTGCACTTCTTAGCCACTCTTTGAAGTCTCCCCCACTTCAAAGGCACATTTGGGTATAAAACAGGGCCTCTGCCCTACCTCATCAGACACTTGCTGGAGAAGAAACCTGAACCAGAAACTACATCCTGCCAAGAAGAAATGCCTGGCTGCTCAAAGGACTCACCTGTCTGCTTTCTACAAAGGACTGCTGCCTTGCTGTTGGCCTGCTGCCTTGCTGAACTCTTGTCTGGCTGTGAAAGTGCTCTCCAAGGGCTTGGATAGAGCTTGCCTCCTGTTCCCTGAAGTCTCAGGACCAAAAAGACTTCTCTTTTTCACTTGGACCCTCCGTGCGCCGAAATTTTCGACACACAGCTTGTTCCGCAGCGAGAAAAACGCTGCACACCGACGCTGATCGACGCAACGCCTTCGGGACGACCGGAACTTCGACACACAGCTTCGCAAGGACAACGCCGCCCGACCTCCAGAGGAGAAATCGACGCGACGCCTGCCGTGAGATCGAAATTTCGACGCGCAGCCCCACAGAACGACGCGCAGCCAGAAAACAAGCAGGAAAATCCCCGCACAGACCCGGGACATCTGGTAATCCCTGCGATCCACAGAAAGAGACTGTCCGAGCGCTGGAAAACGACGCACGACTTCCCCGCGTGAAAAATAACGACGCAAGTCTGTGTGTGCTGGGGAGAAATCGACGCACACACCCTTTTTCCACCTATCTCTTCTTCTGTGGCCCTCTGAAGAGATTTTCCCCTCCAAACCAGGTACTTTGTGCTTGAAAGAGACTATGGCCCTCATTCTGACCTTGGCGGGCGGCGGAGGCCGACCGCCAAAGTCCCGCCGTCAGGTTACCGTTCCGCGGTCGAAAGACCGCGGCGGTAATTCTGACTTTCCCGCTGGGCTGGCGGGCGGTCGCCTTCAGACCGCCAGCCAGCCCAGCGGGAAAGAGGCTTCCACGATGAAGCCGGCTCGTAATCGAGCCGGCGGAGTGGAAGCTGTGCGACGGGTGCAGTTGCACCCGTCGCGTATTTCACTGTCTGCGCAGCAGACAGTGAAATACATGTAGGGGCCCTCTTACGGGGGCCCCTGCAATGCCCATGCCAGTGGCATGGGCACTGCAGGGGCCCCCAGGGGCCCCGCGACCCCCCCTACCGCCATCCGGATCTCGGCGGTCCGACCGCCGGGATCTGGATGGCGGTAGGGGGGGTCGGAATCCCCGCGGCGGTGCAGCAAGCTGCGCCGCCGCGGAGGATTCAATGGGGCCGCGGTACACTGGCGGGACCCCGCCAGTGGTGCCGGTCCGACCGCGGCTTTACCGCCGCGGTCGGAATCCCCATTGGAGCACCGCCGGCCTGTCGGCGGTGCTCCCGCGGTCCTCCGCCCTGGCGGTCAAAGACCGCCAGGGTCAGAATGACCACCTTTGTTTGCTTTTTAAAGACTTAAGACACTTTATATTACTTTTCAGTGATATCTCTACAAATTCACATTGCAACTTTATTAGTTTTGACCTACAATTATCCTGATAAATATTATAAATTTTTCTAAACACTGTGTGGTGTATTTTTGTGGTGCTATATGGTGGTATTGTATGATTTATTGCACAAATACTTTACACATTGCCTTCTAAGTTAAGCCTGACTGCTCGTGCCAAGCTACCAGAGGGTGGGCACAGGATCATCTTGGATTGTGTGTGACTTACCCTGACTAGAGTGAGGGCATTTGCTTGGACAGGGGGTAACCTGACTGCCAACCAAAAACCCCATTTCTAACACCCCCTAAGACTATGACGGAATCAGTCTTTTATCCAAGATTTGATGAATGTCCAAAGTTGTGTGTAATGAGATGCATTAAGGAGTATGAGGGAAATATGAGTTAATATCGATATGCAGTAATGGATCAGTTATTGATCTCTTGTGTGGAACCATATAGTGCAGTGCCTATGGCTACAATTGCACGATGGATGACGAGTTCTATGAATGAGACAGGAGTAGATCTTTCAATTTGAAGAGCAATGGCATCAAAAGTATTTAATGCAGGAGGAACATTATGTGATATCTTGAAGCAGTGGATAGATCAAATTATAAAGGGCCTGATTTAGATATTGGTGACTGGGCTACTCCATCACAAAGGTGACTCATATCCCGTCCACCCGAAATCCCAGTCCCATTATTTCCTATGGGATTTAGATATCAGCGGGTAGGATATCCATGACCGTTGAGTAACTCATCCTCCAATACTCAAAATCAGGCCCTGGCGGTAATGCACCCAGCGACATATATCCCCATTTCTGTCGCCGGCACACACATGCACACATGTCCTCTATGCACCCCCCCACCCGTCCACCCACTTTCAAATTCCCCACCCCTCCACATACATTCAAACAGCCCTCCAACCATACACATCCATCCATACACCCACACCCGCACCCACACTGACATACGCACACCCCCACTCACTCATTTGCACCCCCCTCTGCTAACATTCACACTTTCCTCCCCACTCCTCCCTGCACCGCATTCATACAATCACCCTCTCTCCACTTTCACTTACACAAACACATGCACACATGCATCCACAAACATCCCCACCACCCACCACCCCCTTCCACAATCATTCACACCTTCACCCCCTCCACGCACGCATACATTCACACACTCCCCCTCCGCATATGCACACTTGCACACATGCACCCCCACTCACTCACAGACTTGCACACATGCACCCACATTCTTCCGAATACACACACACACACACACCACACACATGCACCCAACACTCCTCTCCTTTCAGAAGATCACTTACTTTCTCTGTTGAGAAGGTAGTCCGGGAGGAGATGGGTCCTGGCAGTCTGACACTGCAAGCACCAACACACCAACAAGACTCTGCCAAACCGTATTACAGTTCGTAATACGGTGAGCGGAGTCTTGCTGCCATGGCGGTTCTGCTGATGCAACCGCCTCTTCAGGAGTCGGACATTCTCCTATAAATGGGCAGAAGCCCTCCAATGACTCCAAATATGGCGTTAAGCAGATCCCCAGCACTGGCGGTCTGCTGGCTGCAGCAGCTTCGGCAGTCTTAGAAAAAGACCGCCAAAGTCATAATGAGGGCCCTAGTGTTGAAGGACTTTAAACATGCATAATGTTAGCCTCCTGTCTTGACATAAAATGTCTCTGTTGAAGAATTGTGATTTTATTAAAGACAAGGAGGCTAGCAATATTCCCCCCTCCCATTCGTGAAGGTGAGTTGGATTTAAAAAAGTCGGGCCTGATTTAGATTTCGGTGGACAGGTTACTCCGTCGCAATGGTGACAGATATCCTATCGACTGAAATATAAATCCCATTATCCGGTGGATATCCATCACCGTTGTGAAGGAGTAACCCATCCACAGAAATCTGGCCCTTAATGTTTGTTAAATAAATTGAAGTTAAGAATTATTTGAGTAAGATTGGCAATAAAGTTGGGTATATGTATTCGTAAATATATTTCTAAGTGTGTATTTTGAAATTTCAGAGTCTCAGTGAGGTACAGATGGAGAGGACGTTTGACGAATACAGAACAAGGCGTATTGGTTAAGGAAGCTGAACAAAAGAGGATGGGAATGGAGTGCATAAACTGATATAGGTTCTCTTGTTCAATTACTTCATGTTGTGTTCCATATGGAACTTGGAGCTTTTAAGTTGCTGCTCAGTAGTGGTAAATAAAAGGTTATGTATAATGCTATCCTCCTTGCCTTTAATAAAATTGTGATTCTGTATACAGTTCACCTCTGAGAATTGACATTCCTCTGCATCAACTGATTTAGTTTAAGAATGCTTGCTCTCTACCAGGATTTCCACAGATTGTTGCCATTTCACACAAATGATAGCATTATCCCAAAGAGGTGCTAAAGTATATAACTTGGCATTAATTTGTAGTATTTTATGGGAAGAGATTCAAATCTGAGTCATGGTTTGGAGGTCCTGGAGTAAGGTGTTCTGTGTTTACATAACAATCATGCATGGTGTGTGAGATTGTGTTCAATGGGAACCTACACAAGAGTAGTCATAGTCATTAGCCAAAGATGGACTAGTTATGACAAGTGCAGTGCATGTGGTAGTGTTCAACACAGGGGAGGCTCAAACCCTTGCATTTCCTATAAGCAGTCAATCTGGAGATCTATAACCTTAGTTTCATGTCACCCCATATAAAATTATTGGTGCTCTTGTTAATAAACTTTAGTACAGTGTTTTTCGCTAAGAGTGGTAACATATCTATGGCATGTGCAAATCAGGGTACCACCCCCATCTTTAGGGTTCGAAGCCTACCCCATAGTGAGAAGTGTAACTGCAACCACTTTGCATAATCCATTATGGTTTTAGCTACCAGGAGGTCCAGACTGTCTGGAATTATTCTTTTTAGGTCCCTGTTAATGTAAACCTCCAAATACTTGTGATTTTTAGATTTCCATTGGAACAGATGGCCGGCTATTGTAGCTTTTGTCTTGATGTTGGACTTGGGCAATGTCTCGCTTTCTTTACAATTGACTTTTATGGCTCAATACTCTGGAAAATCTGCTATGACTTACATAAGGGCCGAGTCTGTCCTCTCTGGGATTCTTTGAAAGCCAAAGAAGGTGCCAGGGTACACATGTTGTTGCAGGCCATTGTTTCAAGCACAAATCCTACTTTGTCATGGTGAACTAGGTCAGAGATAACTTGCTTACACAGAGTGGCCAAGATATCTGCCAGGGTCTTAATATCTATATTAAGGAGGGTTGTTGGGTGGTAGCTGCTACATTGCAGTGGATCCTTTCCAGATTTCAGAAGAGCTGTAATCATTGTTTTAGTGGCGAGGGATGACAAACTACCAGATTGCTCTGCCTCCTTGAATGGTTCAGAAGGGGATTCTATTGGATCACCTTTCACCAATTTGTAGAATTTCCCTGGGAGCACATCCTCTAATGAGGTCTATTTTAAGGGAGGTTAGATATTGCCTGAGCAATTTCTTTGTTTGTAATTTCTCCTTCTAAATGTGCTTGGCCTTCCATATTAGGATGCAGGAGGTTTAGATTATTGAAAATATTCCTGAATCTTATTCTTCTATAGTTCTGAGCTATAGAGTCCCTGCAGTAAGTACCAAACACTGTTGTATCTCCTGCAGTTCCTTCACCACGTGGGCTCCTTTATCTCTTATTGCTGATATAGTTATAATTGTCTTCCTCTCTTTAAGCTGCACAGCCAAGACCCTGCCCACTTTTTACCCCTGCTCATTAAGACATTGTGAAAAATTAAGTTTTTGGGGGTGAAACACTACCAAATCAACAGCCACAATATTTTTCAGGGTGAACAACAAAGAGTTACTAAATTAACCTGTGCTTATTCTTTTGGTAGCTTGTAAAATATTTATGCAACTCTTAAACAGTAATAAAGTGAAAACACAAGAAAAATCTCACACTAATTTTTAAAAATACATTTTAATAAACCATTTGACACCAAAATGACATACATCCAATCAGTGGAGCCAGAACTATGAAATCATAAAGTTTAAAGTGACAAATACCACCTAAAAGATCAAAGCGCCAACCATGGACATCTAGTTTTGTGAAACCCAGGCAAAGTCGAAAATTAAGGACTGACCTTGATGGAGCATGGTTGGGATACACAATGTGGATTCGGCCCGGTCTCTGCTTACCTTCAGACTAAGAAAACATTTTGCAAAAAAATGTCTGAGAAGTTAAAGTTCAGCGGGCAAGAAAAGCCAACAGTGCCCGAGGAGGAGTTGTTATCATCTGGGAGCCACTGAATGAAAGATTTCCATGTTCAGACTTAATCTCTTTTTTGAAAGTTGAATACCTCCAGCGGGATGAAGCTGCAGGCTGTAGCCTCTGAGGGCTCCACAAGACTAGATACTCTTCTTCGGGAATCTGCTGAACAGGATTTGCTGCTGCAGAGAAGACTACAGCAGGAGCTGCCATGAAGTCAGGACAACAGGCAATGGTCCTTGGGCAGATTGGAAAGCAGGTACGTCTGGTCTACTTTTGGTTCTCAGAACACTTTTGGAAGAAATGTTTTTAAGTCCCAAGTGTTGGATTTGGGCTATCTGAGCACCTTTAGCACCTCTTCCAAGGGTTCAGAACTAGAGAGGCACCACTTGAAGTGTTAGGACTCCCACAGGAAGGGTCCAGGTGTAGGTCCACGGTGGCTTAAGCCTTTCCTGTCCCTTGGAGTCACTCTGGAAGTCTTGGGTTCAAGCAGGAAAGCAGGTCTCAAGCAGCAGGGCAGTTTTCTGATGGCACAGGGCTGGCTTCAGGCAGTAGGGCAGCCTTCTTTGTGCAGCAGGGCAGTCCTCTGAAGTAGACAGCAGGCCACTGACAGCAGGGCAATCCTCTCAGAGTCCTTCCGCAGGTCCATAAGTGAACTGAAGAGTGTGTCGGAGGCTCCTAATTTTATACCTGGTGCCAGCTTTAAAGCGGTAGAAACTTATAGGGTTTATCCCACACAGAAGTATCTAAAATTTCCTGCCTCCCTACCCTGGTCCCAGGCTGTCTGCAGTCACACTAGGCTAGTGTGACATTCTGTGTGTGAGCTGAGGCAGTGTCTTTGAAATGGAAGTGGGGCTGTGCATATCTCCACCCCCTCTTTCTGCCAGGATGACCCATCCTGCTAATACCCAGTCCCGCTATTGTGTGGCTGTCTGGGAGGAATTTACAAAGGCCAACTACCAATTACACCTAGTCATGTGACCCAGACAACAGGCTGCAGGCCCCAAATGGTTAGGACAAGAAAATGCCAACTTTCTAAAAGTGGCATTTATCAAAAGTGTGACTTAAAATCCGACTGTTAGAAAGGATTTAAAATTACAATTCCTTAGACACCAATCATGACACTTCCACCTGCTTCCAAGCATACATTAGGACTTATTAGATTAAATAAGGTAACCCAATGCTCTCACTCCTTCAATCCGCCAACCGATCCTGTCTGACAGCAGACCATCCCGACCAGGTAACACGGGTGGGGGAGAAACCCAGTAATGGGGGGAGCCCGCTGCGGCCATCTGAGGATCAGGGGAGGACCGCCCACAGGCAGCAGATGACACGAGACCTGAGCCGGCCCTCGAAGGCCTAAAATTGATGGATCGGAGCAGCTGGGGCCCGGAGGAGGGCTCCGGCTCAACGCGCACTGAGTGCCTCGCCGGTGCACCGAGTGAAGGTGCAGCTGCGGCGAAGGAGGAGGCAGTGTCCCTGGTGGTGTCTTAGTGCCAGGGGCTGGTGGTGTCTGGCTGGGCAAACCACGGAGGGTCGAGGCCCTGAGGTGGGCCCATAGTGGTGGCGATCCCATTGCTTGGCGGACGGCACAAGAGGTGGCAGCGTGGCCCCGGCGATGACCACAGGGGACCCCGACCGAGGCAGCCGGCTCGGTTACCTGAGGGGAGAGTGTGCCACGCAGCCGCCCTGAAGATCTCCGAGGCGGCTTAGGCCAGACGCCACAACGAGGCCAGAACCGCATCAAAGTGAGGCCTTCTTCTGGCTGTGATTTGGCAATGCCCAAGGGGGGAAGAGACAGAGTGAGCTCTGGAGTCACTGTGAGTGGGGCAGGAATCCGCCTTGCACTCGAGGCCTGGGGGCCCTGGGGCGTGGACTCTCGGGCTTCCTGATCCCCCTTTCTTCCCCCAACTACAGACTGCTATTAGAGTCGGGCTGCAGATTCAGCGTGCTGGGGCTGCCAGATTGATTGCAGACACATTGCTGGCACATGGCCGAAGTGGAGGAGACACTCTTGGGCCGTGGTCTCGCTGATCCTGTTCAGGCCTGTCGCCAGCCCTCTCGGGGCTGTTTATGATGCCTTTCTTACCTGCTCTTGAGAGCTGATGCCCCACTCGTGGAGACCGGACTAATCCTTGAAGATGCACAATGTGGCTGGGCATGGCCTTGGAGGCCTGAGATTAGGCAGATACGACTTTGGCACACTTCAGGCGGATCCACAGGCAATTACCCTACCAAAACCAGGCGAGTGTTAACTGATATGCTCGTAGATGACTGCTGGGGGCCCCCTTGATCCGGGGTATCGTGCTGCAGCCTTAGTGTGTGGTGGCCAATACATTGAGTGGCGGCGCAGTTAGCGGCCCGGGTAGTACTGGTATTTGCTCCTTGCCAACCCGATCTCCTTTTTGTGACCAGCCGCTTGGTTGGGTGCACCCAGAGACCTGGGACATGGCAAGCCCCCCCATACTAAGGTGGTGCAGACAAAAAAAATTATCAATGCACCGGGCCTAGGGACACGGGCCCAGGCTCAGCACAAGGTGCGCCGAAAGAGACACCTCCATGATATGCTACAGTTTTCAAATATTTATTGGGTGACAGAAGCTTCTAGGGAGGAAGTGTGGGGTTGGGGGAAGGGAACTTGTTCTGCTTAGTATAGTAGTTACCACTGATTGCTTTCTCCAAGTTCAGATGAATACCACATTTATCACTGATGCTCTCCTAGCACAGGTTCTGGGACACCAACGTAGAATAAGTGTTAGTTTAGAAAGCTTCCGGCATTATGGTCCACCACCCCCACGGGTTGCCCTTTGTCCATCCAGGTGCCTCATGGGCTGCACACATCCATTCCTACATTCAACATGATCTCAGTAATTTCCTGAAACATTAATGGGCTCCTAGACGACATCAAATGGACTGCAGTACTTAGATACATTAAGAGGCATGCCCCAGGGGTGGTCTTACTGCAGGAGACACATTTATTGGGGACCCACTGCTCCTTCTAAGGACCTTTCGGATGCAACAGGGTCTACCACTCTGGTTTCACGCATGGGTCCTGGGGAGTGGACCTGCTGTTACACAGGTGGCTACCTCTGAAAGTGACCAAGATTCACCAGCACCCCCTGGGGAGGTACATCAGAGTGGAGGATCAGATAGAGGTGAGGCAGTACAACTTGGTTTCCTGCTACGTTCCCCCAAATTTCTTGCAGCTTACCTGTGAAGCACTTTGGATCACTGTTGGCGTCCCCCCTGGCCGACTTTACACTAGTCGGAGGAGATTTCAATGCAGTGCCGGACCCCCTTGGGGATGTCTCTGCGGAACCCAGTTCCGCCCAATGCCTCCAATCTGTGTGCCTTAAAACTTGGGCAGATTTGTGGGGCCTTTGTGATGCCTGGCACCCACACAAGCGTGCCTACACCCACCGGTCTGCTGCCCATCACACTGAGACCTGAATTGACCATGTGTGGGTTCCGGCAAGGGAACTGATGAACCTGAGGTCAGTTCAGATCCTCTTCAGGGGTATATCCGATCATGCACCATTGTTGGTGGATTAGCATGCTGGGCACCAGGTACAGCAGATGACCTGGAAACACAAAGCTTAGTATTTGAAGTCCCCAGAGTGTGCCGAGTTTGTCGAGGAGGAACTTGAGGCCTTCTTCTGTTGCAATGAGGGCTGGGTGGATTCGAAGGCAATGCTGTGGGCGGCATGTAGCCAACAATGCATGACATTATTAAAAGCTACATCCGAGGACAGGAGCAACTCCAGAAGGCAAAATGTGCTCAGCTCGAGGGCAAGCTACTAGAGTTGGAGGGCCAGACCGTGCAGCGTCAACTGGCCCTGACACGGTCTAAACTACAACAGATATCCCTTAAGGAGGCCAAGAAATGCTGGTAGGCATCGCCCAGCAGAGTGTATGGGATGGGGGATAAGTCAGGGAAATTGCTCTGTTGGTTAGTAGCACGTGGAGCTGCAGCCAGGGTCATGCCAGCTATGTGTGATTGGGAGGGAAAAACCCAAGTGGAATTGAAAGCGATAGCTCAGGCCTTAGCACCTTACTATCAAGACCTATATGCTAGAGACCCCTTGCTGTGGCTGGCAGAGGAGGGCTCTGTAGTGTGGTACCTTCCGGTAACGACTATCCCGTTTAACCTTGTCCAGGACTTAGACCAACCATTGACGGCAGAAGAAGTAGATGTTGCAACATCTGAGGTCAACAGGGGGAAGACGGCAGGGCCGGACAGGCACCCAATAGAGTACTACCAGAGGTTCCGGTCACTGGTGGTGCCTCATCTTCTGAACTTTTATGCTGACGCTCTGTCGAAGGGAGCTTTTCCCCCTGAACTAGATTGTGCTGCAATCGTGGTACTGCTAAAGGAGAGGATGCCCTCTGACCAATGTGCATCATATCGGCCAATCTCCCTTATCAATGCTGACATAAAGATATATGCCAAAATACTGACAACACGTCTCACCCGTATGCTGGCCCATCTCATTCATCCGAATCAGTGTGCCAGGCAGGAGTACGCGGCACTGCATCTGCCAAGTTCAAGTGGCCTTATCCCGTGACTCACTATCCAATGGTCCTCTGGCCCTATTCCTTATTGATTTTTGCAAGGCATTCGACACGATCTCAGGGGAATACATGTAGGTAATCCTACTACGTTTGGCGTTGGGGCAGGTGATCCGCAGAATGATCCTGCATCCTGTATCATCACCCCAAGGCCCACTTCTGGCAGAATGGAGTACTCTCCCCCACATTTCCTATCCAGCAGGGAGCGCATCAGGGATGTCCCTTTTCCCGCTGCTATTCGCGTTGGCTATTGAACCCCTGGCATGCCTGTTGCGGAGTGACCCTCTGATGTGGAGCTGGAGATGGGGGATGAAGTAGAGGATAGAGTGGCACTGTATGGCGATGATGTCCTTGTGTTCTTGGGAGATCTGCCCTTGTTGGGCCCTAGATGTGTGGAATTATTGGTGAGTTTTGGGGAGGTATCCGGGCTTCTAGTTAACACTAAAATAATCAACACTGGTGGAAGATATGGAGAGTCGACAGTGGTGCCCCCAATTCTCAGTACGGAGGAATATGTTTAAGTACCTAGTGATCCACATTTCTCTTCTGCCTGAATTAGCATGGATGCTAAACTTTAGGAGCCTATCAACACACTTGGAGAGGGACCTGCAGTGCTGGACAGACCTCCCCTTATGCCCCATTGGGGATACAGCCCTCCTCAAAATGATGTGGCTCCCCTGATTCTTGTATGCCCTCATGAACTACCTATATCCGATACCAAGGGAGTGGTTCTGAGCGCTCATGTCAAAATTTACTAATTTTATATGGAACGGAGGGCGACACAAAGTGGCTTTCAATACTGCCTGGAAGTCACTGTATGAAGGGGGGCTGGCGGCCCCAGATCTGTATATCTATTACTTAGCTGCTCAGGTGGTATCTATAAATGACTGGTTCACGGGGGTTGGGATGACCCAGCGTACCAGCTTGAAATCCACAAGGAGGGCTTTGGCAGCCTGTTGGGTATGCCTTATGGAGGAAGGATTCCTGACCAGACAGCTTCATGTACCCGGGTGGCTGTGGGTTGCTGGAGGGCGACCCTCAGAATAATAAAATGGAACCAGCGCTTTACTCAAATGACCCCTCTGTGGCATGGGGAGTGGCTGCACCATCTTACTGCACTTAAGGGGTTTCAACGCTGGGACTCCATTGGGATCACCTACCTGGGGGATGTGTACACAGGGGGTAGCCTTCAATCATTCCAGGCTCTTAAGGAACACTATGGGCCTCACAAGACACAATTCTTTTGCTACCTGCAACTGTGCCACGCCTTGGGGGTCCACATTTCCTTAGACACCCAACTCCCTGAACATAACCTGCTTGAGGCAAAATTATTGGCTGGGAATTTGGGGAAGAAAGTGGTATCCCAAATTTAAAAGGCTCTACTTACAAACACCCCTGATGGGTTTGACTACCTGCGGCAGAAGTAGGTACATTCGGTTGGTGAGCTAGATGATAAGAACTGGCGGAAGGCGGCACTGGCCACAGGGAATTGGCCATCTCAGCTAGGCTGTGGATGATACAGTTTAACTGCCTACATGCAACCTATTTAACCCCAGCAAGACTCTCAAGAATGTCCACAGGGGTGCTGTCCACCTGTGTCAGATGTGGTCTCCCCAAGGGAGACTTCTTCCATGTGATCTGGAGTTGTCCTCAGATATGGCCCTTCTGGGAGGGGTTCAGCAGTGAATTAACAGAGGTCCTAGGGCTTTCCATAGAGTTGAGTCCCAAAATTGCATTGCTGGGGCTTCTAGAGGAATTGGGTGGTCCCCATGCAGACATTTGTAGGGCCTGCATGCCTCGTAGCCAAAAGGGATATTGCCCGCATGTGGCAGCAACCGAGAAGTCCATCATTGGTGGGATGGAGAGTGGGGGTGGACTGGTGCGCGCACCAAGAAAAACTGACTTATCCTGCCCGATGGTGCCCGGAAAAACATTATAAAATATGGGGGAAGTGGTGGACCTACCATGGAGTCTTATTGTAATGTAACACTTAATGTTTGTGAACCAGTAGTGAAATATGAACCTTGCTATGCCCTCTCTGTTATTGATAATGTCGGAGCTAGAGGTGTATACACAGTTTTCAGATTTAATAAAATCAATACAAATTTGGTTATAAAAAAAAGTACATTCCAAACATTTTAAATACAATTCACCATACCTTGCCCTATGGTCTGTTAAGGCCTACTTTAGGGGTGACTCATATGTCTTAAAAAGGGGTTTTGAGGCTTTGCAATGGGTTTATTCTGTTAGGTCGAATTGGCAGTTTAAAACTTCTCACAGGCTGCAATGGTAGGCATGGGACATGTCTTAAGGGGCTACTTAAGTGAGTGGCGCAATAAGTGCTGCAGGCCCACGGGTAGCATGTCATTTACTACCCTGGGTATATGGTATACCACTTTACAAGGGTCTTACTAGTGAACTAAACATGCCAATAAGGTGTAGGGCAATGTTACCCTGTTTTAAGGAGCAAGCACAAACACTTTAGCACTGGTAAGCAGTGGTAAAGTGCACAGAGTCTTAAGGCCAACAATAACAAACTCAGCAAAACAGAAAGGGAGAAGGCAAAATGTCTGAGGGAAGACAACCCTAAGACTGACAGGTCTAACAAACATGCTTTAAGAATATACAGTATATACTCTGCCCTAGTGCTGTACACGTTTTCAGCTCCACCTAGGCCTTTTCCAAATTCCAGGCAGACTATTCTGTTGGGCTCCTGGTGTATTCTGTCATTTGGAATTTGGTACCCTGCTCTTGGATAATTTGTTTTTCTACCTATCGCTTGTTAGAGTCTCTCATAACTGGCCCTCTGATAATAGCTTGGGCGGCTGTCCATTAAATAGGTGCATTGGTTATGTGTGACTTTAGGTATGCTTTCTCTGAGGACATGCTAAGACGACATGGCTATCTTGTTAGTTTAATTAGATCATGTAGACCAGTGCATGATTTGTAAGGCATCCCTCTAAAATTACACAGTCTAGCACTACTGCAGTTATCAATTGGGAAATAAAAAATTATCCAATCTTGATTGTGTACCAGATACAGTGGAAAGATAGGAATAATATTTTATTGAGGTTTGCAGGAGAAACTGCAGTCCTCATTTACGAGTTTTTGCTGCAGGGCAGCGCAGCATGTCACTTTGTTGTGCTGCCCTGTGGCAAAACAAAAGGGCAGGAATGTGCTGTATTAATGAAATACGGCACATTCCTATCCCTTCTGCCTGCGCCGTTGCACAAATTGGGGCCTAGCACTAATCCATGGTGCAAGGGTGTCTGCTTTGTTGGCACAATTGTTTTTATACAGGAAGGGATACTTTCCTGCACAAAAACAATCAATGGAGGTGTTCTCCTCTTTCTAAGTGTGCCACAGAAGGAAAGACAAAGAAACAAGGAGAAATAAAATAATTTCTCCTCGCTACGCCTCCCCTGGGGAGGTTCTCAGTTTTGATGCATTTCCAGGTTTACAGATCCTTGTAAATCTGGGAATGTGTCAAAACCCCTGGGTGTTGCAAGGGAAAACCCACAGAATGCCTCCTTGACATAGGATAAGGCAACGCATCACTTTGCGCTGCATTGCCTTACTCCATATCTATGAGACCATGCAAAGCCATGCAGGGTGGCTTTGTGTCACCTCATAGATATGATTGTGATGCCTGCGTCACTGCAGCATCATAAAAAGTGATGCTTGGACAGCGCAGGCCGCTTGTAAATAAGGCCACAAATGTCTGATAGGCCCTGGTCATCTCTAAGAATCACTCTTTCTCTGTTATTGGCTGTGTCATGCAACCCAGTCCATGATGGCATCTGGGGCCAAATTCCATTCACCTCCTATGTTCACATGAGTGGTGTCCAACTCAGCTATCACTCTGTGAAAATCGCAAAAGAAAGGCTGTCTTGTTCCTATTTGAGCAAAGATTGAAATCACATTGACCATTCTTCTGGTTTATCAAATACATATCTCCCTTCCTCATCTGTCCAGGACTGTATCACTGTACATGGGAGAGAGTTTTTCACCAGATGGCCACTCCATTTTTCTTCAAACGATCCTAAAAGAGGTGGTTGCTTGAATATGGCTAAGAGGTTCTGCAGCTAAACAGAACCTTCCCATGCCACTTTCTCTTACGTTTTTCAATCTCATTTCTTGGCAGAAGGGTCTTTTGTAAGAGGGCAAAATCTGCATGCTTAGAGGCTATTTTTTCTTCTTTTAATATAGTGTGTGATACCATTCACATTCAAAGAAATGATGTTAAGTGGCCTGGCATCATTAGCAATTCCACACCAATGAGGGAGTTATTTGTAAATAGGAACGTGGTCCACAAGATATGCAAATGCCCTTGCCCAAGTCACATCGTAATATCTTATGTTTCTTCACCCCCTGTATGGAGATAAAATCACATGCAGTAGTATGCAACAGAGGAACACAAAGTCGGACACTTGAGGTGTTGATGGAGCAACAGTGCATGCATGGTAGTGCACTTTGGTTGGAATGTGGGGAGGAAGGCAAAGAATTTGAGGTACAAGGGGAAGGAAGAACTAATATTCCTTGGTCAGGTAGCCACAAAGAGGTAGCATGAGTGAAATCTGAGATATATGCTCATATTTAGGCAGGGGAGAGATAATGAATATGCTTATATGTATGGATACTCTACTGTGCAGGCATTCAGGGTTAATAATGAAAGCCTTGGATAATAATTTGCAGTGGACATCCAGCTTTATCACTCTTAGATGTGGGCCACCTAAAAGGAATGGAGCTATGAAGGATCCAAATGAGGGAGGAGATGGGGATTGGAAAGGGGTACCCTGTCTAGTTATAATATGCTTCAGGGCATAGTAAGACAATCAACTAAGTTCTATCACTCAGCAAAAAAAATAAGGTGGAAAAAGAATAAAGAAACTGTGTTCTTGGTTTCCTGGTTCCCACAATTAGAGAGTGAGAGAAAGACGCTTAGCTACACTCTCCCAATCCATACCACCTGACCAAGAAATACTAATCTGTTCTCAGTAATAGCTAGTGGAGCACTGCAAAGCTTCTTCTCTTCTGATATTGCAGCAGATTTCAGTGGTGAACTCTATGTGTTCCTGGGTGTATCCTGTGTAATCCCCTCCACAGTCCTGACAGATTTTTCCTTCTCCATATGCTTATGGAAAGAGTGATCTTATTGTCTTCCTAGGTGATGTGAGGTCTGGTCAGCATTCTGTGAGGTCCTGTTTACTTTTGGAGATGGCAGCACAGTGTCCATTTTCGAATCATCTATATAGGGCACTTATAGGGGGTCAGTTGCTGCCCGCCAAGTTGTAACCGCCGTGCGGCCACCAATGGTGCCCATTATGACATCCCCACTGGGCTGGCAGGCGGAAACAGAGTATGCAGACAGTGAAAAGCTGCATGGGGCCCCCAGGGGCCCCGCGACTCCCCATACCGCCAGCCTTTTCCTGGCGGTTTAAACCGCCAGGAAAAGGCTGGCGGTAGGGGGACTCGTAATCCCCTGGGCAGCGCTGCGGATTATCACCGCCGGGGCAAATGTGGCAGGAAACCGCCGGCCCCGGCGGTGCGACCGCCGCAGTCGTAATCCCCTCTGAAGCACCGGTGCTTCAGGCAAAACAGCCAGGGTTGTAATGAGGGCCATAGTCTCTTGCCATCTAATGTTACCCACAGCTGGTTCCAAAAGGCCATTCTTAATGTTCCAGTTTTTCAGCTTCAGGTCAAGGACAGGAAAGCCTTCCTTTTAGGATTGGTTTCTACTGAAAAGACTGCAGTGATTTCAATCTTGCTACCTTCTCACTCATATGATCCATGTCTTTGTTCTACCAAAAATATCTGTCAGATTTGTTCATACTAGAGAAAGCAAGCTATGATCAGCTTGTGTCTTTACATGCTGCTATTTGGTGGCATTTGAGTCCGCTTTACATGTGCTCTCTGCCTTTCCAAAGGTGGTGAGAAGGTAAAGCCTGTGAGGTATGGTATGAGATTGATAAAAAAAACCTGTCATGTCATCCTTTTCTAGATTTTCCAGAAATCCCCAAAATCTGACATTTTCATACGCGGCTCGACCCTTGAGGCCGGTCACTTTCTGCCAGGTAGCTCACCTCCTATTATGTTTATTATTCTATTCAACTCTTCTACCTTTTGGTGAAAGACCATCTCCATTTGACGTTTCTGTTGAGGGAGCAGTTGTCTTGGCCACTTTGATCATTGATCATGTGAAAAGTAGTTGCTATGAGACCTTGTCAGTGGTCATCACAGGAGGGTACAGTTGAATAAATTAAGTAATGCCCCTTGTGCTGGTTAGAATGGGTTTCAACAGGTAGAAACGGATAATCAGAAGGGGTGTGGATGAAGCAGCCAGTATGAAGAGCTCCAAGCAGTTCCTGACCTCTGGTGATGCCATCTGCACTCAGCTGTAGTGCACCAGCCCCGTGTTCTCAAGTGACCTCTTGTGTAGCATTAGGAAGCCCCATCCCCAGAACTAGTCCAAAGCCTTGTGGTGAGGGACACTAATATTCTGATGACCCATGTAGCCCCTCCATCTTTCCCCTTCTGCCTGATGAAAGGTGTTATGCCATAGCCCTGAAGCCTAATGCAAGGGATGGGATCTCAAGTATTTCAAGCAGGGCTTCGAATCTTAGTGTCCCTGTCATTAAGTTGGTGGGAGGTGCAGTGCCTTGGTGATAAGAGGTTCAACAGCTGGTGGCAGCTTGTATATTATTAAGCATCATTGAGCGATACAGTGGAATTACTGTGCAACATGTCATTGCACCACAGTAGCCTGCAAGCAAGGGCATATGAATAGGAAAAAGTCTCAACATGTCAAATCCAGAAGACAGTGGAGAACATTGAAACTGCTCCATATGACAGCCTGTCCTTAGCGGAGTGGACAGGGTGGATAAAATGAAGGCCACCCAGTCCCGCTTCAGTCTGCTCGGAAGCAACATATCGCTCACCCACACTCGATCAGGGGTCATCTTGCTGTCCAGGTAATGTAGGAACACCAAAGATGTATGGTTTCCACTGCCTTCTTGTTGGGGTCGCTGGTGCCCCAGAGTGTTGCAATGTCAGAAATGAATGAGCTCGAACTGCGTGTGTATGCCCATATTTTGAGATATGGCCACCGTCCCTGATGAATGGAGGGGGTAGGGGCAGCACTTTTTGTGGATATACGTCACATGCCGCTCAGCGTATAGAGGTTACCTGTATTTCCCAAAGGCCCTTGCTCACACCCCCTTCATAAGGGAAGCGTTTTGTGCTGTTTCATTTGGCTGTACTGGTTGAATACCTCTTGTGGGTCATCGAAGTTCTACACACAAGTGACCATCTTCCTCCATGGCCTTACTCTACCTTTTGCTTTTCTGCCTTGATTTCTGTGCAGTGATTGATAAGAGCGTGAGAGCCTATTCATATAAATGTTGTTGAAGGAGTATATCTACAAAGGGGGGACAGAGTTTAGAAACTTTAATCATTATTATTATCTTTAGTATGTGTGCACAAATTTACATGAAATTATGTGAAATTAACTTGGCAGTATCTAATGTGAAAACTGATTTGTGGGGAAAAAACTCCCAAATGTCACATACTATATAGGCAAAATGACTAATTTGAAAAGAAAATGTTTATGTGAGATAATTTCTCATGCAAGACATTTACTACTCAAACCATCTAATCCTGGAAAATTAGGTTTTAAAATTCAAGCTTGCAAAATTTGTGAAATTTAAAAAAATGCATAACGAGAAGTTTGTGAATTTCAATAGCATTTTGCTCAGGTCTCCTAATTCATTTTATCAAATCCTGGTAGTTATTGCTTTCTAAGGTAGACCAAATAGAAACCACTTGTTTCCGGTCCAGGGTGGACCTGGCCTGGCAGTGTGGACTGGACTGTTCCCATGGGGAGCAGGGTCAAGATTTATTTGCACATGGCTGGAGCCAAAGTGGAGATGTACATGGTGGGCCAAAAACGGTGGATTTAGGCCTAGATTTCTGACTGCAGGTGAGTGTTTGACATTGTTCAGCATTCCATCCATCATCTGTTATTTTTGCATTTGACGCGCTTTATATAAACCACCTTGTCACTCTTTCCAAAGAAGGCTTTAGATATAATTCTGTTGCATTTTCCATACTCAGGAGAGTTAAGTGTATGATCTGTTTGCACTTCTGCTGTGCCTGTGTTGCAACATTCTCCAGTGACAGTGGCATACTGACGTTAGAGGCTTCATTTTGACTGGAGGTTCTTTCAAATAAAAAGATTCATTGTTAAGAACGATCAGTCCTTTACGACACACGAGTTGTCCAGAGTACACGTGAGCTGATGGCCACTTTATACACCTAGGGGCTCATTACGACCCTGGCGGCCGGCGGTAAGCTGGCGGTAACACCGCCAACAGGCTGGCGGTGTTCCGCCAGCTATTATGACCGTGGCGCAATAGCCACGGCCATACCCCGGCCCCTGCAACATACCGCCAGGCTTCCGCCTGGCGGTCATAATCCCCAGGGCAGCGGTGCAAGCACCGCTACCCTGGGGATTATGAGTCCCCGACCGCCAGCCTGTCCGTGGCGGTAAACACCATTGACCGGCTGGCGGTAAGGGGACTTGGGGGGCCCCTGCACTGCCCATACACTTGGCCCCCAGGCAGAGCCCCGTCGCGCATTTCACTGCCCGAATACTATTACGAGCCGGCAGCAATGTTGATGTAACTTTTCTTCTGGGCCAGCGGACGGTAACACTGTTACCGTCCGCTGGCCCAGCGGAAAAGTCATAATAGGGAGCCAGGAATACCGCCGGCAATGGCGGTATTCTGGCGCCCGCAGCCCCGGCGGTCTTTTTACAAGACCGCCGAGGTTGTAATGACCCCCCTAATGTGTCAGAGATTCTATATGTTAGTGGAAATTCTAAGCAATGTAACGTCTCACTAAGTGGTGAGCTCCATCTGGCCCTCTGTTTATGAATTTTATTTATGGATTCTCTGCTGTTGGAGCAGAAAGCTGCTGGTTTATTGTACGAATACAGCCCATTTCAACAAATGCGCAGTCAGGTCTGTCAGTCATTGCGAAATATATTAGCTAAGCCTGCAGTATCTTATTCAAAATTAATGTAATGACAAAAATGTTTTTATTCTAGTGACATATTATAAAATAATGTCATATTTATTGCTGTCAAAAGTAATTGTCATACACCAAAACTTATATGCAGTTAATTATTACAATGTGTATTCATTAAATTATCCTGAATAGTAATGTTATTTCATGTTATGTTATTGGTACATATATAGTGCATGCCTTTTACTGGTGTAGCCTCCTAGCGATTGAGGCCTGTCCAAATGTGGATTGCCATAGCTGTATGAATGGAGTGTTGCTATATGTTCCTGAGATGTCAGAATGAGTGCTGCCACACAGATCCCAGTGGCTTGCTCATCCTGCGATTAACGTGCATGTGGATAAACATGGCGAACATGCAGTTATTACTGGGGAACAGTATGAGGAGTTGGATGCCCGCCAACAGCCACAGAATGTTTAAGTGTGATAGTACATGAGCCATGTCCCCAAATTTATGCCACTGGTACAACTCGGGGGATGGGTTCGAACATGATTTTTTTGCAAGGTATAGATGCCTAGAGATGAAAAATATGTGATAGCAAGTCAGCACTCTTTGCCTTTTATTTATTTGATTAGCAACTATAATAATGTATAATAATGGTTTTCATATTTTTGATAAATAGCATACAAATTCATCATAACATGTGGAAAAAAAAATTTAATTCCACCAGATTGATTAAACTCAATATAATTTAAAAATAATTATGATTATTAATTGTAATAACAACAATGTAGTCCTTAAAATAATAACAATAAAACTTCATTGTATTCCTCATATATCGATATAAATTATATGCATAGTTTTCACTTACAATTTCAGATTTGTCACATCTTACATAGGCAATATATGTCATGAGTGAACATAAACACAGTTTTATCATTCACATTTGCTGTCATTTTCTTCTTCTTCTGAATAGGTGTCATCATTCTCTGCATCTGTTTGATTTTCACAGGAGGGAAATCTGCACGTCAGTCCACTTGCGATCATCTAGACAGCAGACACATGTTGGCAGTTTGCAGTTCCTAATGCAGTTGCAAGCTAGTAGATCTAACACAACTTGAGGTGCTGGATCCCCTTCCATCCAGTCCACTACCAGTTGCTCTGCTCCCTTGTGTTTTTCCAACTTCCAACCTCTCTCAATTGGACTAGGTGTCTGTGAATCATTCAGAAGACATCTCTTGCTTACAGTGGCTTGATAATTTGCAAGTTCGACATGTTTCTTCAGACAGTGCAAGGTGGAAGCTGATGACTGTCAATCTTACCCTTCTTTGTGCAGAATAGGTGATATCTCATTCATGCGATAAATCAAAGATTTTGGTGCATACAGCAAGCACGGGAATTGCTCCATTTCATCGATCAGTTCTTCAGAGAGATCCCATTCATCTCTGAGCTGTGAAAATGTTTCCTGTGTATGTCTGTTATTTTAAATGCACTTACTTTTCCTTTTCCTGCAAATGTGCTTACTGTGTCACATCCGATAAATGTATGGAGACCTATCATAGCTCGACAAACCTTTTCACCAAGAGTTGAAGCTATTTTCCCAAGGGCAAGGACTAACATCCGTATTTTAGTATCACATTTCAGAAACAATTTAGCCATGATTCTGTCATGGAATCCCAAACCTTTAAAATTAATAATTCTCTTTTCAAACACTGGTTTTCTTTTATAACGTCGTGTAGCATGACACTATCAGGTTGGGTCAATAATTTTCCTTGGTTGTCTGGGAATATGTGGAGTCTGTCACCGAATTTGGAGTCCAATTTTCTGCTAATATTATTCTTGGTTGAGTTGTCTATTCCCTATATTCCTCTGCATGTCCTGAGGGTTTCAAGCCTTTCAGTGAGAGTCGTCACATGTATATTAGCTCTTTGTTAGTAATAGTCACAGTTCTAATGTATTGAAATAGTTCAATACATGCTTCATCTCTCATATTTTGTACTGATCATTGGCTTGAAAGCTAGATGCATGAGCTTCCTCCTTTGGTTTAACCCTTGTATAGTTCCTATAATAAGATGCATGATAATGGGCTTCTGCAGCCACTATGTTTCTGCTACAAACTGCTAAGATATTTGAATCACAATTAATAGTTGCACACTCTCAAAGCCTTTTGTCAACTCTAAGCTCCATGTCCTTGATTAATTTTGTCACATGCTGATGTCCCCTTGTAGCATTTTATCTTTCTACAAAATATACATTCTTTAGCATACACGTTTGACTTTCATGATGTTCTGTTTAAGCATTTACTCTACATTCACTCATTCCAGCATCATCACTGACACTTGCTTCAGAATTTTTCTTAATACTCTGTAAATCTCTCTTCATAATAAACAGGCTCCTGCACTTCCTGTGGTAAAATACTTGGGGAACTATGTTGCTTTGCACATTTCTTGCAATGGCTAACAGCAGGAATGTGATTCCTTACTTGAGCTTTAACAAAGTTTTCCACAATGAGTTGGTCATCAAGAAGTTGCGCTTCCAGCCAGAGGGCGCAGGCCTCCAGCAGGGTCACCTGCTGGAGTTTGTCTCTCTCTTTTCCTCTGAGAATACTTTTCAGCACTCTCTGGCGGTACAGGCTGCCCATGAGGTGTCGGTGGATTTCACCATCCCCTAGTTGATTTGAAAAGATGTCTAGAGTTCATCAGCTTAAACTTGAGAGTACACTTCATCTTTGAGGTTGCATGCACTAAGCCACCACATGGGATGCTAGGCAGATAGAGGAGCACTGGGGCATGATCAGAGATCCCTCTAGGGGGAATCTGTATCTCAGAAACATGCAAGCAGTCAGTGGCTGGCATAAAGATAAGGTCTATACGCACATGGGAGGGATGTGTTGCCAAAGTATGTGTGTATCTGTGCTGTATGGAGTTCCACAGTCACTATTTGTTACGTAAGCCAAAGGCATTCACTCAGTTGGAGAACTGACAGGCCCTCGAATGTCTATGCCTAGAGACACCGGTAGAGGTAGCATTGTGTTTGAGGGCAGGATTGAAGTCTCCTCCCACCACTGTGACACCTCTAGGAAGCACCAGGATTAGATACATGAGAGTGTGAAAAAGGGATTTAGATGCTGAGGGTGGGGCATAGACGCAAAGTAGATTCAGAATAGGGCTCTCCTCTCCTCCCTCAAGAACAAGGTATCAGCCCTGAGTGTGAGGGAGAGCATGATTGCCCACCATGAAGAGTGTGTGGTAAAGGAGAATCGCCACCCCTTTGGAGTCCCGTACATATCAGGCATGGTGAGTTCTTTCATACCTTTGACGGAGTAGAAAGGGTAGTGGGTACCCATCAAGTGCATTTCCTTAAGCATCAGAATTGCAAGAAGGAAGCAATGAGAACAGCGCAGGACAGCAGAATGCTTGATTCCGTCTAGCAGCCCATTAACGTTCCAGGACTAAATCTGTAAGCCTGTAAAGGTTGACATGTCAAGGAAATCAGAACAGGAGAAGCGAGCATCAAATGGGGGGCCCGGGTACCCAATGGAAGACTGCCACCAAAGAGTGTATTGACATGGTGAAAGCACTGCGTATGCTGGTGTGATGGGAAAAAAAGCATGAAGTGATGTCAAATAACAAAGCACAAGCACAGTAAATAAAGGAAGACTTAACCCATCCCAACTCCCCACCCCACACTTATAGCCTTGAAGCATCTTTTGCCCTGAAGCCTACAACAAAACATCATGATATCAAGGTTTGAAAGGGAAGCAGTGGACCCCTCCTTTTAGCAGGATCTCAGTCAACCAATACTTAATAAAGAAGGAAGGAAAAGGACAATGTCTGGTTAATTGGGCTTCCCTCTCTCCAGTTGCTGGTCGATTTCCAATCAGATTGTAGAGCTTGAAGACAGCCACATATCACCATTAGTAGGGTGTAGGAGGACAGAACCCTCTAAGAGCATCGCTTCCGGGGTAGGTTCAAGAGGTGCCGCATCAGTCTGCAGTGTTTGCCCTGAGTCTTCCAGCTGCAATGCGGAGGTATCTGAGTCCAGAGAGGTGAACCAGTTGCTGCTCACCCGCATCTTTTGTGGGAGTGCATCTGGTGCCTCTGCTTCCCCAGGGCAGGTGCAGATTTTTGTACTGGAATCGGGTAGATTGGGGAAGTCGGTCTGGACGGTTGACTTGTTTTTCGTCAGTGAGCCAGTCCCACGTGGCCTTCAGGGTATCAAAGAAATTTGTTTTTCCTTTGTAGATCACTTTTAATCTTGCAGGGAATAATAGCACATTTGGTAGATTGATGGCCTTCATTTTTTGCTTGACCTTCCCCCAGTACCTCCGGTTAACTTGCACTTCCCTCGTGTGGTCTCGGAAACACTAGTATTTTAGAGTCTTTATTTTGCAGATCTGCAGGGCGTCGGGCTTCACAGAGGATGGAATGTCTATCTCGAAAGTCGAGAATGAGAATGATCATGGGGTTATGCAGAGCCCCAGGGGCGGTTTAGGAGTTAGAACTCTGTGAGCTTGCTCCACTATGAACTAGACCAATAACTTGTACACCAGCATCCAGGACCTGATCCACTGTTCCAGGAATTCCATGTGACATGTGGTGCGGTGGCTCAGTGCCCTTCGGGCAGCCGAAAGCATTGTAGAATATTGTTGTGCCATGCCTGGATTTCTGCCCAATGGTGTAGTTCCACAGACTGGTACATGGGGCAAGAGACATTGACCTTGAGGTCAGAGACTGTACTTTGCATCATTGAGATTGAGATTCGTCGGTCAGCCTCTGTAATTCTGCCAATTGTGTTGCGTCACATCAACGTGGATCTCCCCAATCTTGGTTTCCACTGCTGCTTGCAATGCAGGGATGGCCGATGGTCCAGATGCCTAGCCCTCTTGTAGTGAAGAATACTGCAGCATGAGCAGCCAGGCACATATAGTAGGTGAAGGGAGCAGAAAAGAGAGTTCAAGTTCAGTCAGAATCATGGTAGTGCAATGGCTTTAGGAGTAAAAAGTAGCCCAAAGTAAACATCATCCTTGGCGGTACAGGTAGTCCTCAACTGCAAATCACAGCCCCCACTGCAGCACCTAGTGAGATTTGACAGCACCACGCCGCTCTTTGCAAATAGCACAAGTATATATAGTCGGTGATGGTGCCCAGTAATGTGAATGCAGGAGGGGAGAGGATGTGAAGATGCAGAAGATCAGGCCAAGAATGGCACCGCAGGGGCATACATAAGGTCTTGTTGCTCTCAGAAATCAAGGGGTGTCAGTGGCCTGGGGAGTCCAAATCCAGCCCACCACTCAGCTCTGGTCTCAACGTCTACAGCTAGAGCCTGCAGTGCCGCCAGGGCAGGGCCGGGAGACAAGACCCTCAAGTACAGCCCTCCAACCCAGCTGGTCCACTCTCAGGCAATCTCCTCTTCATTCAACTTGGCAAGGACCCATCCCACCACCGGGCTTCCCCAGGGCCACCAGGAGGCATCTCTGCACTGACAACTTTTAATCACCCGGCAAGTCCCTAGAGGCCACCTGATACAGACATGGGCACCAGGCAGCCCCATCAGGGCAAAATAGTTCCCAGTGCTGCCAGGCGGGGATAACATTCAAAGCCTCCCCCTATTGCCCCACAGATCTTCCTCCGCATGCTATTCGGTGAGCTCTCACCTCATTACAGGGCTCCACCACAGGCAGCACAAGATTTCTGGGAGGTGGTCCCACGTCGGTGGCCTTCGTTCATTTGTCCTGCTCTCGGAGGCCACCTAATCTCATTAGGAGCACCAGGCAGGCCCGCAGCGCTCCCTCGCCGCTCCTCAACTCTCAGCGGAGGCAGGGTTAGCAGGCATCAGACTCCACCTGGGTGCTGGGGGCTGACACTCACCCCAGCACCCCCGCAATCAGTCTCTTGTCAGCCGCTCGCTGGTTCTCCTGCAACGGCCTCAGTGGTCAGCGGGCCCACTATTGTGAGTGCAGGCTAGATTCCCGCAGTTTACACCACGCGCCACAGGGACCCCTAGCCACAAACAGCTGCAGTCACTGCCCCAGAGGCTGCTCTGAGCAATGGGAGTGCAGCCAGGACAAATTTGGTAATGGTGGCTAATGGCGACAGATGATGAGGGGTCCGGAGCACTCTCAGAGTGCAACCGCCATCTTGACACCCTAAGCCAAACCCTTTGAGTTATTACTTTTTAAAGAATAAACTCTAAAATAGTGCTTAGAAACCAAAAGCGCTAACTGGGAATATCTGGTCATGCCAGACCAGGTCAAAGTCAAATGGTCAGGCTGAAAGAAATGAAGTGCAGTCCAGCTACAGGAACCCAGTTGGGCCAGCTGAACAAAGTACCCTAATCCTGGGTTGAGGAGTGCTGCATCGGTTGCAAACCACACATCAAAGGGAATACGTTGATGTTCTCCACGCAACAGCAGTGATGCATCGGTCCTGAGATATGGTGAGGTTGCGGTGCAAGTTCCTGATGCGTCAACATCGAGGATGCGTTAGACAGTTGAGGCGATGCATCAGTTCCGATAAACAAGGAGGCTGCTATGCAGTTTTGGCATTATCGTTGAGGCTTCTGTCGATGGGGCCGTGTGGACCTTGCAGCAATGTGATTCTGGGTGCATCAGTTCCAATCCACACAGTAGAGGTGAAGCGTCAAATTTCTCCATGCACTTGAGGCGATTTTGTTCCCACAGCACAGGTCCGTTGGTTCCGCTAAAGCAAGCACCTTAGGCCCACTTTCAAGGGTCCAGGACTGGGGTGGTAGCACTTGGCAGGGCAGACTCACAAATGGCAGAGCCAAGGTGTAGGAGCAGGTTGGTTGGAGATCTATTATGTCCCTGAGGCACCAGATCAAGAGGCCAGCCAACTAGCCCTTGGAGTCGCTCTGGATTCTGGGTTTGAGAGATTCAGGTCCGGCCCTTCACACTCCCAGGCAAGAGGGCAGCAGGCACAGGTCAGCATAGCAAAGCAGGAATCCAGCAAATAGCTGTCCAACAGAGTGGCAGGCCTTCAGCACCAGGGCAGAGTATTGACAGTTCCAGAAGTGTACTGAAGTGGTGGTGTCTCAGGCCCAGTTCTTATACCCAGTGGTTCTTTGAAGGGGGAAGACTTCAAAGACAGGCCTTTGAAATGCAGAGATGTCCTGCCCCTCCTGCCCTGCCTCCAGACTCACTACGGGGAGCATGCAGCATCTTTGTATGGTGGCACGGCACAGCCTACTCACCTGTAAGTGAGGCTGTGGCCAACTCCAACCTCCCATCTTGCCAGAGTGGCCCATCAGGCCCATCAAACCACACCTAAGCTCCCATTGTGTGGGGCTGTCTAGGGGGAATACACAAAGCCCAGCTGTCACCAACCCCAGACAAGTAATCAGGGATGGGTAAGCAGGCATGAAATGGCTACAGTAGGAAAATTCTAACTTTCTAAAAGTGGCAATTTAGAATTGCAATTTAAAATCCAAATTCACCATAAGTTAGGATTTTATATTGTGATTCCAGAGACACCAGACTCGAAAGGTCTATCTCTTCCAGATTAGGAATTACACTAATAAGATGTAATAAGGTAATCCTAGTGTTAACCTCAAGGTGAGCTTGGCCTTGCAGTAATGAAAAACAAGTTTAAACGTTTTTCACTACCAGGACATGTAAAAATTAAAACTACATGTCCAACTTTTTAAATACACTGTACCCTGACCTTGGGGCTGTCCAGGCCTACCATAGGGGTGACTTATGTGTAACAATTATTGGTTGACTGGGTGTGAGCCCTGGTCGAGCAACAGCCGCAATCCCTTGCAGGGTCAATCAAAAAAGTACCTAAATTAATCTGTGCTTAACCCTAGGTAGCTTGGTACAAAAAGCAATCAGGCATAACTGAGAGACAATGTGTAAAGTGTGTAAAGTATTTATGCAGCACACAAATAGTAATAAAGTGAAAACACAACACAAGAAAAAATCAAACCAATTTAGAAAAATAGGTACAATTTTTATGAACTATTTGACACCAAAACAACACAAGTTAAATCAGTAGAACCAGCGTTATGAATTTTTAAAGATATCTGGTTGGGCTAGACCAGGTCAAAGTCAAAAGTTCAGGACAACCTGGATATAATCACCAGGGTAGGCCCGTTGAAGTTTACCTTCTCAAAGTCCGTTCCAAGAGTCCCATTTGCGTTGGAGAGGGCATTGAGGAGCAGGGACAGCATTGCAGGAGACTGCCTGCATAGCATGAAGAGCAGGCTAGGCACCACAAACTGGCTTTGCTGGAGCTTTATATTGCAGTCCCCGTGAGTGGTCAATGCTGTAATGCAAAGAGTCTGTCTGACAGAGCTTTGAGCTGAATCGCATTGCGATCAGTGAGGTCTCGGGGCGAATGGGCCCATTTGCAGTCACAAGGAGTCAAAAAGAAGCTTGATTTCAGCTCTCTGAGTCACACCAAGAGTCTAGGACCTGAGGCACACCACTTAAGAGTCAGGAACTTACTTCATTTGAGTCCAGGTGCTGCTGCAGAATGTTTGGAGTGTCTTTTTTTGTTCCTGAGGCCCAGAGCACGAGTCCAGCAGACTAGTCACTCTGGTAGCCATGGTTTCAAGATGGGTTTGCTGGTCCAGCTCTTCTTCTCCAGGCAAGAGGGCAGAAATGAAGCAATGAATTATGCAGCAGCACATCAGCAGTGCAGCTGAGTGGCAGTCCTTTCAGCAGCACAACAGTTCTTCCTGGCAGAGTATCCAGAGGTCCAAAAATTTATTGAATCATTGGAGTCTGAGGTTCCTGGTTGTACCTTTGAAGTGGGAAGAAGTTTTTACAGGTTTCCCTTTGAAGTCCCCAGGCATCCTGCCAGCCCTCTCGTGGCTCCAGACTAACTAGAATGGGTTTGCAGCCCTTTGTGTGGAGGTACCCATTCAAGTGTAAGTGGGGCTGTGCCCAACTCCTCCCTCCCAACTTGCCAGTGATGGCCCACATAGGCACACCTAAGCTCCCTATTGTGTATGGCTCTCTAGGAGGAATACTCAAAGCTCAACTGTCAGCTAACCCCAGTTATGTGACCAGAGATAGGCTACAGGCACTAAATGGCTAAGGCAGAACATGCTAACTTTCTAAAAGTAACCTTTTCAAAATCATAATTTTAAATCTCACGTCACTATAAGTTAGGACTTCAAATTCCAATCTAATTCCAGAAACACCAAACATGAACTGGTTATCTATTCCCATTAGTAATTTACACTTATAAAATGTAATAAGGCAACTCCAGTGTTATCCTATGGGAGAGATAGGCTTTGAAGTAGTGAAAAACAAAATTAAGAGTTTTTCACTTCCAGGACATAAAAACCTCAAAGGTACATGTTCTATTTTTCTACACACTGCAACCTGCCCTTTGGGTTTTTTAGGGCTTATTCTATGGGTGACTTATATGAATTAAAAAGGAAGGCTCGGGCGTGGCATAAGGTTTATTTTGCCAGATCGACATGGCAGTTAAACTGCACACACAGGCTGCAATGGCAGGCCACAGATATATTTAAAGGGTTACTTAAGTGGATGGCACTATCAGTGCTGCATGTCCACTAGTAGAATTCAATTTACAGGCCCAAGTATGTGCAGTACCACTTACTATGGATTTATAAGTACATTTATTATGCCAATAGAGGATAAGTTGATTTCACCATGTTTTAAGGAGGGAGCACTTACACTTTAGAAGTGGTAAAGTGTGCAGAGTCGTAATGCCAGAAAAAACTAATTCAGAAAAATGTGGAGGGTAAAGGCAAAGGTTTGGTGGTGACCCTGCAGACAGGACCAGGTCTAACAATGTGTATATACATATATAGCACAGTCCAAATATATAAATATATCTCCAAACCATATTGATTGAAATCAGTAGACAGTGCACTCACATAATTGCCAAGTGTGGTATGTTTTGTCGTAGCTGTGAGCACCCTGAACCTAATACGTTTTGGCTGATGCGTTTGTCGCAGGTGACTAAACTGTTCATCCCTTGCAATTTTTTAAGTGAGATGCAAATTGACATTATAAACAGACAATAGACTCATGGCAAAACAGCTTCAGGATTCCTAAAACAAAAATAAGCACCATCTTGAATTAGTAGTAAAACATATGTAAACCATAGTTGAATACATTTTGAACATTATAAACTCCAATAATCTCAGAATGTGATTCATTCTGTACAAAATATATGGCTGGAATAATTCATGTTTAAAATATGAATAGTATATGTCAAAGTGAAAAAATAATAATAAAATGTGCACAGTAGCGTACATGCACACAAAAAAATCAAATATAAACATGATATTAAAAACTCACTAAGTAATCAGAAAAACATTAGTACAAACTAAACAAAGGTATACTTAATATCTCTGTAAAGAAATAATGAATTCTTCTTCATGATTTAAACTGGGTGGTAATTATACCCCTCCGGTTTTTAGTCAGACACGGTCGATCACTTAAAATCTAAGTATCCAGAGTTATTATTATGTTTCTCTCACAAATGACCAGTGACTGGATACATCTGCTTGTTGTGTGTGATGGCTATAATGTGTTCCAGTACTCTTTTTTTTTGGCAGGATAAATGGTACTGCCAACATATTGGAGCTTGCAAGCACATATCAAAATATAGATGATAAAATCCAACGGGCAAGTCAAAAATTGACCAATAGGAACTGATTTGTTAGGGTGAGGAGTCTAGTAAGTCCTCACATTGTAACTGTTCTTATAATTTTTACAGATGTAAAATCCGAAAATCAATGTGATCATATCCATGTTCTGGAAGTTAATGTATTTTTCCTTAATCTGGATCTTAAGAAAAAGTTGACTTTGAAAGTTATATTGGAATTCTGACTAATGTTTTTATCTAAGATCAGATTGTTCTTGCCATGAGGCCCCTTCCCTCTAATGCCCCACCACTTCACCAAGTCTAAAAACAATTTAAGTTGGAGTATCCAGAAACATGTATCTCAATTTTTATATATTGTTTGTATAATTCCAGGTCTAAGAATTTTTAGTCTATATGGGAAAAACTTACAGATTCTCTCTTTTGCCCCTACTTTGCACATGCTGAACAGAACACCAATCAATCAATCAATTAATCAAGCATTCATTATTTTATAGCACCACACTATCGCCCCTGGGGGTATCTGGGCACTGGGGTGCAAGGTCTTAGAAGAAAAGGTAAGGTCTTGAGTATCTATCTGAAATCAGCAAGAGAGGGTGCTGTTTGGAGGCAGAGGGGCAAGTTGTTCCAGGCCTTGGCGGTGATGTAGGGAAAGGAATGGCCACTGCTGCAATGGATTTGGGGTGTGTTTGTGGGCTAGTGAGAAGGGCTGCAGGTGTCTGACAGGTTGATGAAAGTTCAGTCGGTGGTTGATGTAAGCCAATCCTTGATCGTGTATGCCCCTGTAGGCATGCGTGAGGATCCTGAACAGAACCTCTTCTGAATGTGCAGGTTTCTGAGATGGAAGGAAGAAGTGGGCCTGTTTGGGGAGGTCCAGGACGAACCTAGCAGCTGTATTCTATATGGTCTGGAGTCTTTTGAGGAGTTGGAGCAGAGTTTGCTGCCCTAATCAAGGCAGCTGGTGACGGTTTTCCAGGTGTTGACTGGGATCCATCTGAAGATTCTGCAGTGCATGCGGAGGGTGTGGAAGCAGGAGGAGGTGACTCAGTTGATTTGCCACTTCATGGTCAGTTCGCTGTTGAGAATGGTGAAGAGGTTTCATGAGTGGGCTGTAGGCCTGGAATGGGTCCAAGTTCAGCTGGCCACTAGATGGGTCCCATATGAATGTGTTTCTCCCAAAGATCAGTACTTCTGTTGTTTCGGAGATGAGGTTGAGGCAGTTTGTTTTCATCCAGTTGGCTACGTTGGTCATGGTGTTGCGGACATTTGTCATTGTGGTGTGAGTGTCTTTAGTTAGTGAGAGTATTAGCTGTGTTTCGTCCATGTAGGATATGATGTTGAGACCAGGAGATCTGATGATGTCCGCAAGTGGGGTCCTGTAGGTGTTGAACAGTGTGGGGCTGAGGGATGGTCCATGGGGTACACCACATATTATGTTCTTGGATTCAGAGGTGAAGGGAGGCAGCCAGATGCTCTGGGTACATCTTGTCAGGAAAGAGGCAATCCATTTGAGGTTGTTTTCTTGCATGGAGTCTGTTGATAAGGGTGTGGTGGGATACGGTGTCGGATGCTGCTGAGAGGTCAGGGAGGATCAGAGTCTCTCGCGAACGAGGAGTGTTCTGATGTAATCTGTGGCTGCAATAAGTGCGGTCTCAGTGCTGTGGTTGGCTTGGAATCCTGATTGGGAGATGTCAAGCAGGTTGTTTTGTTCCAAGCATTCAGTGAGCTGTTGGCTGATGTCCTTCTCGAGTACTTTGGCAGGGTAGGGGAGCAGGGAGATTGGTCAATAATTGTTTAGTTCGCTGGGGGTCGACAGATGGTTTCTTTAGGAAGAGTGTGATCTCTGCATGTTTCTATTGGTAAAGGAAGACTGCAGTGATGATGGAGGTGTTGAGGATGCTGGTGAGTTCCATGCTGATGTAATTGGTTCTGAGGTTAAAATAGAGTGGCCGAGGTAGATTGTGCGGTGAGTGTCATTCATGTGGTGATCATTTAGCTGGTGTGCACTGGTTGGCTGAGGCTGCTGAGATTGAGGACTGTTGGTTGGAGGTCAAGGTTGCTGGAGATGGTGGCAAGCTTGCTGTGAAAATAGCCCAAGAGTGTGTTGCAGAGTTCTTGGGAATGGTGGATGCATGATTGGAGAATTATTTGACTATTTTGAATAGTTCTTTCATGCGGTTGGCTGCTGTGCCAATGCGGGCTGTGATGGCTGCTATCTTGGCTTCCTTGATTTGCCAGTGACAGTCACTAAGGGCTGCTTTATGTGCAGATCTGTTAGAAGAGTTCCTGCTGGATCGCCATTGTTTTCCGAGTCGGTAACAGCTATTCTTCATGGGTCTGACCTCTGGGGTGTACCAGCTGGCTTGTCTTGACATTTTGTTGGTTCTAGCTGGCTTCAACAAGGTGACTCTGTCAGTGCATTCTGTGATCCAGGTGGAAAAGTTCTGGACTGCCTGTTGTAGGTCTGATGAGGTTTTAGGTTGGGAGATGCCGAGGGCCTGAATCCACTGTGTCTCTTTTTACCTTGCCCCAATTACAGTCGGGGCTGTGGTGTCTGGTGATGGTGTGCTGTGTGTCAGAGATGGTAAAGTGAACAATGATGTGGTCGGACCAGGTGAGTTCTGTGACATGGCTGAATTTTACTCTGTCGTTGGAGGAGAAGATGGGGTTGAGTGTGTGTCCAGCTTTGTGTGTGGGTTCGGTGACCAGTTGGGCAAGGCTGATGCTGCTCATGTTCTCCAGGAGAGTGGTGGAGTTGGCGTTGTTGGGTTCGTTGATGTGGAAATTGAGGTCACTGAGTAGGATGTAGTGGTTGGAGTCGATGGATAGAGGGTTGATGAGGTTCGGGATGTCATCGCAGAAGGCTATTCGAGGTCCCCGGGGTCATATACGAGGGTGCCTCTTGCCGTTGTATTGGAGCTGGTTTGTAAATGTAAGTTGAGGTGTTCCATGAGAGGTGAGTAGTCATTGCAGGTGGCAATGCAACGGATGGTTTCCTTGAAGATGATGGCGATGCCTCCGCCATGTTTGTTGGTGCGGTCTCAGGTTATTATCTTGTGGCCGTTGAGTGTAGTGGTGGCTATGTGTGGTTTCAAGGAGGGGTTGAGCCAGGTTTCACTGATGAATGCTACATTGGAGGAGAGGGAGGTGATGGTGTCCCAGATTTCAGTGGCCTATTTGCAGAGGGATCGGACATTGAGCAGGATGCGCTGGAGCGGTGCCGGGTAGTTTGTGGTTTTCTAGGCCGGTGTGACACTTCCCCTATGCTGCAGGGGAAGTGGCAGAGATGACAGGTGAACAGTCCTTTGGTTGCTCCGGAGAGGAGGAGCAGCAATTGCTGTTGCAGCACCCAGGGTCCAGGGCCAGGAGCTCCTCTGCGTTGAAGCAGTGGGTGGTGGAAGGACCAGGGTTCCTGGCGCTGGACATTGTCCAGGTGTGGACGGGTGCACATGGGCTTCCCTTTGGCATGTGTTTAGCACACCAGTGGCATGCCTCAGTGCAGATGCATTGCAGCCTCCTTTAAGTAGGTCCCTAGGGGGAGGAAAAGGCACTGAGTGGTGGGAGGCGGGAGGAGAAAAAGGGCAGCAAGCAAGGCGGCAAAAGAGCAGAATCGGAATGGTGGAAGAACGATTAGAAAGAGACAAAAGTGAAGAGAGAGGCAAAAAGGCAATAGAGGCAAGCACAAGCAGGCGGTAAAAGAGCAGAAAGAGGCCATAGGGAAAAAGAGGCAAAGAGAAGAAGGAGGCAAAAGAGCAGAAAGAGGCAGAGAGACAAGCACGAGCAGAAGGAGGTCAAAAGAGAAGACAGAGGCAAATAGGCAAAAACGAGCAGAAAGAGGCCAAAGGGCAAAAAGAGCAACCAAGACTGAGTAGAGAGTGCCCAGGGGACACCGCAATGATGGGCATTTTGGGGCCAGACAAATTATTTTTAGTCCGTTATATGGATGCAAATCATGAGCTTGCACTTTTCTCTTGATCCGCTTTTGGCTACAGTGGGTTTAAGAAGGTGGCGAACTGTGGATAGTAATTTCATGGCTGTCCATGAGCCACTGTGAATTTACCGGATCACATGATTATTTGGCAGTTGGCCTAGGCTGTTAGAAATCAGAATGGTCCTAAAACATAGCAATACTTAGCCTGGTTGAAAGCGTCCCTGTGTGTGCAGTTCTTATTGATTGGAACCAGCCAATCAATGACACTTGGCAGACCACAGTCCTGAGGACTGAATTTTGCAGCCAAGGAGGTACGAACACAGGCAGTTTTCGCTGTTCGGGTTTAAAATCTTCTCATGTTTTCTATTTGGGCTTTTAAATCTAAACAAATGTAGTGAATTTCACCTGGTTTACTTTTTGATTGTTTTTTCCCCCAACCCTACTAGGCAGCACACATAGGACTGCGGAAATAACTGAGTTTCTTTCAGTCACAGTGAAAAAGGCCTCACTGTGCAGAACATGTTTGAGCCGTGTTAGTATCAAAATCAACCTATGTGCTTGTCCAGCGGCGAATCTCTCTATATCTTGCTATGCTACCTTCTGTGTTTTCCCAATAGAACAACAAATGTGCAAAGTGAGGGCCACAATACATATAGACGTGTGGAAAGTAGCATGAAAGAAACCTACATACTATACTTGGCCACCTTGCACGGCAGTTGCAACAGAAGTATGGTATTTACAGGCGTCAGCTGCGTGAGTGCATGAGCGCCTGAAGTGTTTGTATCTAAATATTTCAGCTGAAATACGGATGTGTACCGTGCGCGAGACCGAGGCAGGGTAGATATGGCTAGAGGCAATGAACTGATTAAGCGCACGGAAGGGGAGTGCCGCACGTTGATGCCACGCCCAGAATGAGGCTGAAAACCAAAGAGCAAGGAGTTGACTTTCTCTTGGCGCAAACTGCTTGTCATGACCACACACAGGCGCTATCGCAAAGTGCACAAGAGCCGCCTTTCTATTGAATTGCATCAGGACAAGAAAAGGTTGCCTGATACACTGGAAATGTGGAATGGCAGGAGACCCAGCAGTGATTATCACATTCATTCCCAAACGCAGTGAGAGACTTAAATGGATGCATGTAGCGCAAGAGCTGTGAGAGGGTCTTCTGTGCATTTAGGCTTGCAGTGCCCTTAGCACATCATAAACAGTTGGAACCGATCAGAGCTTAAGGCGAGATATGTGTAGCTTGCCTACAACAACAAAATCCCAGAATATGACTTTTTCTACAGTTACTTAGTGAACAACTTTAGAATAAATCAGTGACACAAAAAGGGTGGTAAAGCCTCTAATGCAAGCAAGAATAAGCATTTGCAATGCAATAGGTATCGCATTTGCTTGAATTAGAGCTATTGGCGTTGTAAATGCATAACTGGACTTTTCTTGTCACATAAATTGGTCAACTCTGCCACATAATTTGGTCCTCTTTGCCACTTAATTCCAGTGGCCCTGCATATAACTAAAACACTTCCATTTACGTTCTTCCTCTATCTGCAGAAAAAAATGAAAATATTGCCATCATTTATTATATTTTTTATATTATTATTTTGAGGTCTCCCCAACTTAGTGTTGGGACTCAGAGATGACCTAAACAGAAAGAGCAGGTCATGCGGTGATTTAAGGGCAAAAATGTTTTGTAAAACGAAGCCCCGCAAACCAAGTGCAGCAAATATTGTAGTATCTTGACATTAATGCTCAGAGCAACCCCTATGGGGAACCACTATAAAAATAACATTTGAAAGAAACATGGCCATGTAACCATACAGTCAGCCCCTAGTGGGCCTAACAACATGAAAACAGAATGTCAGAAAGTAATGCAAGGTAAACATCTATGTAGATCCTAGAGAGCATAGTGCTTTACACATTTTCAGGCCTAACAGCCCTTCTGTATTACAATTACAAACTAGGCCGTAAAACAAAGGTTCTAGCCATGAGAGAGCTTAAAAAGAACCTAAATGGTGGGAGAGGTTACTATTTTAGGGTCCCCCCTCAACCTTGGGTGGGGACTCAGAAATTACCTAGATAGAAGGAGTGTGCAGCTCTGAGCAGTTTAGTGGTGACCCCGTTGTTGTAGAATGATCACAGGCTGAGTTATTGGCCAAAATATTTTGACATAGAAATGCCCGCAAAGCATTAGAGGGCAAGTTTCCCGACTGCAGTGAATATTGTAGTATCTGCTCTTCCACTGTGCCGGGACAGTCGCTTTAAGAATTTCTGTTTTTAATTTTGTTGTAAATGCTCCAGTTTGTATATTTTTCAACTGCTTAACTTGTAAAGTGATCCTCATGTAAAGCGCTCCTCTGATGGAGGTCGCGCTATATGAAACTTCACATAGTCATGTAAAGCGCTCCTCTGATTGTGTGTGTGCAATATAAAACTTCAGCACTCTTCTGATCGAGTTTGCGCTAGATGAACCTTTAAAAAAAAAAAAAAAATGAAAAGGAACCACCTCTCCCTCCAGCTTGCAGCCTTTGTGCGCAGACACCACAAAGAAACAATGGCATGCCCAAAACAAGGAAGAGGAAGAAAAAACGTACAGCCATCCAGCAAGAAGTAACGAGGCCAAAGAAAAAAATGGTGCGCCACACTAAGGTATATGGCCAATGCTGCAATAATCCATGTAGCAGGGTCCGTCTGCTAGGCGTCACAAAGCAGCCCCAAGGTGGGACAAACATAAAGCATTTGCCTACGAAATCAAGGGAATTTTGAAAGGCAGGTCTAGGAATGAATGAAAGTGATGGGTGTGAGATGGGCGTGGTTACAGCCTACTGAGTAGTTTACTAAGGTCGAAGAGCAGCGCTTGCGCGCTGCTAAGCTCAACCTAAAAATGGCCCAATGCCCCTCGATGGGTTGCGTACGACAGTCACAACTGAAGAACAATGGGCCCCTCACTCCCCTGGGCAATGGATCCACTTCAGCTGCTTCACTATTGTTAGCAGCAGCCCAAGAAAAAATCATATTTAAGAAAAGTTGTAGAAGAATATATTGCAACCCCACAAGATAGTCTTAACCACACCACACAATCCACCTACCTACTGCATGGAAGTTGTGGTTTTAAACTTACATTGCAGCCATGGGTGATGTGATGTGAGTTTTCATCACTGATGACACTCAAGAAAAACAACCATATTGGTATACTGTTGAAGTGTTGAAGGACACCAGCTTATTTAACATTTTCCTCCAGATGAATGATGAGATTGTGAGGCATTTGGTTATTGTGCTGAACATGATAACTACTTGTATTCGATTTTTGTCATTTTGTGCAATACAATCAAATATGAAATGGTTTTAGAGTACCTTATAAAGCAATGAGCTGTAAGTCAGCAACTTTAATTGGTTCACGGGTCATTGCAAAAAAAACTAAAAATGCATGGTGAATAAAAAATTGTAACAAATTGGGTTATATGTTGTGGGGGATGGAAGTCCCACTGAGGCAACAACCACAATCCTTGTCAGGGTAAACCACAAAAGTCACTAAATTAACCTATGCTTAATCCCCTGGCAGCTAGGCACAAAGCAGCCAGGTTTAACTTAGAGACAATTTATACAGTATGTATGCACACAAGCAGCAATAAAGTGAAAACACAACACAAGAAAAAACCCAAACCAATTTAGAAATATAGAGTAAATCTGATTAGCTAAAATGATACAAGAATGACAACAATGCATCAGTAGAACCTGAGGTATAAAAGTTTTTTGTGAAAGAGGGATTAATGGTCAAGGTGGATGGGCCGTGTGCAAAGAACTACACTGAAGAACAAGCCAGAAACCTGCTCCTCAACCTGTTCGGCGACGATGTGGAAGAAATACCCGTGATGTTCCCACCTCAGGCCATCACCACATATAAAGGCCTGATCAAATTCTGACCTCAGTGCAAAGTCTATTACAAGGCATTTCAAGGGGCTGACAAATTGCTGGATGACCTCACAACATGACTACAGAAGCTGGTATCATACTGCAAGTTCAAACAATTAAACAAGGAAGAAACAATATGATTGCAAATCACTGAAGGATATTACTTAATGGCTTTTTGCACCAAGACCCTCAAAGAACAGATATGCTTGACAAAATACTACTCATGGTTAGAACCAATGCCTGAGCCATGTCACCTGCTACATGTCACATGAAAAATGTTGGACAAGAATCCTAGAGCAAGTACACCGAATGATAAGAGGAAGAGGGCAGCCTGACGGATGAATGTAACACCAATCAAAAATGACAAGGCATGTTACCTGTAAAAGATTGGGCTATTGGTTGAAAGGAGTGAAAGCCCTACTCAAACAACATCCACAATCCTTTTCAGGGTAAACCACACTAAAGTAACCTGTGCTTAACCCTCTGGCAGCTTGGCACAAAAGCAGACAACCTTACCTTAGCGGAAGTGTGTAAAGTATGTATGCAGCACACAAACATCATTAACATGAAAACATAACACAAGAAAAAAAACCAAACCAGTTTGCAATCAAGCAAATCGTAATAAATAAATAGCAGAAAAATAAAAATCCAATCAGTAGAACTGGAGATATTCAGTTTCAAAGTGTTAAAGTGAAAATAGCATGGTCATCTGGTTTCGCTAGACTGGGGAAAAGTCACACATTTAGACCTGCAGTGATTGAGCATAGGTGGGATACAGGGACCAGGTAAGTCTCACTTAAAAGTTACTTTCTAAGTCCGACATGAAGATTTCCGTTCATGTTGGAGTAGGCTGTGAGGAGGAGGCTTAGCGTTGTGGATGGTCATCATTATAGTGTGTAGAGCATGTCGGGAGTCACAAAAGATCATTACTGTAGCTAGAAGAGTTGGCTAAGCATCACAGACAATCATTGTTGCAGTGAAGATCAGGTTCACCAGAGTTTCACGTCAACAGTAGTAATGGGTGGCTCTTCACAGTCATGAGGGGCCCAAACGTTGGAGTTTTCACCTTCTCTTCTTTAGAGGATCTCTCACTGATTCAAGCCAAGAGCACAGGACTGGAGGTGGGAGTGACATCTCTTGGGCATCAGGACTCACTCCAGAGAGGCCAGCAGCGGGGCTCAGGCAGGTCCAGCTGAGGGTCCATTTGCAGCAGGTCAGCTGGGCAGTTGCAGCAAGGCCTCTGAAGTTTGTTGTGTCCCTGTAGCTGACAAAGGAGTCAGCCAACTGACACTTGGAGTCACACTGGGTAGCTTGGAATAAAGGCAGGCAGGGCCAGTCTTTTTTTCTGAGACAGCAAGGCAATCCTTCAAGCAGCAGGGTAGTCCCTCTTCTGTATCTTCCACAGGACCAGTAGTGGTCTGATGAGTGACTTTCAATGTCCAATATTTATATCTGGTGCCAGCCTTTGTGTGTGGGGCCTTCCATCCCTCCCTCCAACATCTGGTTCTGGGATGTTGTTACCCTTACCCAGTCAAGGCTCCCAAATGTTTGTGGTAGACAAAAGTCAGGGCTGGCCTGGTATCAGGTTCCTTTGTATATGCAGGAGGCAAATCCCTCTTAAATGTAAGTAGGGATGGGCACAGCCCTTCCCCACTCATCCTTCCAGTATCTCCCAGCCCGCCCACACATAAGACCCTTTTGTGTTAAGTGGCATTTTCAGAATTTTAAATTAGAATCCAACTTCACCATTAAAGGGAATTTTAAATTATAATTAATTTGAGTGTAACAGCATATAGTTAACTGCACCCAATCTACATTTAGCACTTATTAAATTCAATAATGTAAGCCAGTGTTAGTCAACGGGAGAGATAGGCCTTAACACAGTGAAAAACAACTTTGGGAATTTATCAGTGCCAGGACATGTAAAACTTAAGTACACCCATCCTACTTTTTAAATACCACTCCAACTGCCGTAGAGGCATGTTGAACCCACCTTAGAAGTGACTTATTAGTATTAAAAAGGAAGATTTAGGCTTGGCAGAAGGTTTATATTGCCAAGTCAAATTTGCAGTTTTAAAACTGCACACCCAGGCTACGTTGGGGAGACGGATGCAGGCCTAAAGACGCTTTGTATTGTCAGTTTAATGGTCATAAAATAGGCACAGCATTCCACTAGTGACATTTAACTTACAGACCCTGGGTACGCTGGGTACCATAAAATAGGGGCTTATAGGTAAGAATGTTAATCTGTAAGACTCTCTGTCACCTCTGTTACATTTGCAGAGTTGGAGTTAATGAGTGATTCTAGCTAAATAGATAGGAATCATTCTGTAACATGATTAAATAAGAGCACATATTAAGAATCCCAATAAAACTGAGCCTCTTTGATTACAAAGTTTGTTATATCATCAGGCTCAGGTACACATCTACTTTTAAAGGATTTATCTATATGAACTAAATCTGTTTCAGTAATTCTTGCAATCAATCTTTCATCAAACTAAAATTCATTGATTATAAACAGATAGACAGCCGAGTTGCCACAGAACTTGTGGGAATAATCTCCCCATCTGTTTTCAGAAACATTACGGGCAGCCCATTGTCTAAGATGTTAGATCAAAAAGCAATGTTAAAATGTATGTAAGTGTTGGCTCTCAAAGCAATTACCCTTTTGTTATTACAAGTAAGAGCTTTGCATGTATGTTTGTATCCCTGTATATGGTATTCCTGTATCATGAACATAGCCAAAAGGCAGCTGAGTGCTGTGCATGGTTAAGCTTTGGAAGCATGAATAAAGCATTTATAAATTTCACAAGTACAGATAAAGGTAGATAATGCTGTTGCAAATATTTCATTTTTCACATATATCCTTACAGGATGTGCATCCAATAGCAAGATATAGGTGGTCATTACAACCCTGGCGGACGGTGTTAAAGCGGCGGTAAGACCGCCAACAGGCCAGCAGTAAAAAAATTGCAATTACGACCGTGGCGGAAACTGCCAACATAGACAGCCACTTTAACACTCCGACCACCACGGCGGTACAAACAAACAGCGCAGCGGTCAACACCAACACACAGGCGGGAGACAATGTACCGCCCACACTATTATGACAGGCCAATCCGCCACCTTTTCCAGGGCGGATTCACCGCGGATAAAAACACGGTGGAAACAGGAATTCCGAAGGGAAAACACTCACCTATACACACCCCACGAGGAACGAGGACACCATGGACCCGGAACTCCAAATTCTACCTGCGATAGTCTTCCTGCTCCTCTACCAGGAGCACGAACGCCGGCGGGGAAGACCATGGTGAGTATTGCACCTACGACACAGGGGAGGGAAAAAACAGGGACACACACACGCAACACGCAACACCCCCACCCTCACCCACTACAACACACACACTAATGCATATTAATACATCACAGTTACACCTCCCAACCCCCCGGAAGAATGCAAAGACAATAGAAAATGAGTGTAACCATTGTAATATATTAAAATCAAGTATGCAAAAATATTTATATACACCATTTACAAAATATATACCAGGGATAGTAGTTCAGGTAATGCTCCAATTAAGTCCGTGGAACACTGGGCCCACATGGTATGGGCGAGGCCCACACAAGATCCCCGACCATAATGGAGAGAACACTGCAGGGGCATCAGAGAGCTACTAAACAGGCACCTCAGGGGGAGGGAAAGGGGGGGGCACCTCAGCCGGTTGAGTGCACAACGCCAAATCCACGAGGGGGCCACATGCCCACTGTTCAATCCTGGGGAGTGCAAAGCCACAGTCTCTCAAGTCTCTACAGTGGGTGGGTTGTCCATTGTTCCATCCTGGGGAGTGCAAAGCCACAGTCTCTCAAGTCTATACAGTGGGTGGCTTGCCCACTGTTCCATCCTGGGGAGTGCAAAGCCACAGTCTCTCAAGTCTCTACAGTGGGTAGTTTGCCCACTGTTCCATCCTGGGGAGTGCAAAGCCACAGTCTCTCAAGTCTATACAGTGGGTAGGTTGCCCACTGTTCCATCCTGGGGAGTGCAAAGCCACAGTCTCTCAAGTCTATACAGTGGGTGGGTTGCCCACTGTTCCATCCTGGGGAGTGCAAAGCCACAGTCTCTCAAGTCTCTACAGTGGGTGGCTTGCCCACTGTTCCATCCTGGGGAGTGCAAAGCCACAGTCTCTCAAGTCTCTACAGTGGGTGGCTTGCCCACTGTTCCATCCTGGGGAGTGCAAAGCCACAGTCTCTCAAGTGGATAACAGTCTCTACTGGTTCTGGAGGGGGCATGGTGCCCAGAGTGCTTCATCCTGCTAAGGACAGAGGTAGTGGATGTATCTCTCCACTGGTTCTGGAGGGGGCATGGTGCTCAGAGTGCTTCATCCTGCTAAGGACAGAGGTAGTGGATGTATCTCTCCACTGGTTCTGGAGGGGGCCTTGTGCCCAGAGTGCTTCATCCTGCCAAGGACAGAGGTAGTGGATGTGATTCTCCACTGGTTCTGGAGGGGGCCTTGTGCCCAGAGTGCTTCATCCTGCCAAGGACAGAGGTAGTGGATGTATCTCTCCGCTGGTTTTGGAGGGGGCATGGTGCCCAGAGTGCTTCATCCTGCCAAGGACAGAGGTAGTGGATGTGATTCTCCACTGGTTCTGGAGGGGGCCTTGTGCCCAGAGTGCTTCATCCTGCCAAGGACAGAGGTAGTGGATGTATCTCTCCACTGGTTCTGGAGGGGGCCATGTGCCCAGAGTGCTTCATCCTGCCAAGGACAGAGGTAGTGGATGTGATTCTCCACTGGTTCTGGAGGGGGCCTTGTGCCCAGAGTGCTTCATCCTGCCAAGGACAGAGGTAGTGGATGTATCTCTCCACTGGTTCTGGAGGGGGCACGGTGCCCAGAGTGCTTCATTCTCCCCGTGACGGACTCAGTAGCATCAGTGCCCTTGGCGCTCATGGGCCAGCGGTGCTTGAGGCGGCGGTGCCCTGTTCAGCGGTGTTTGAGACGGCGGTGCCCTGGTGAGCGGTGCTTGAGACGGCGGTGCCCTGTTCAGCGGTGCTTGAGGCAGCGGTGCCCTGTTCAGCGGTGCTTGAGACGGCAGTGCCCTGGTCAGCGGTGCTTGAGATGGCGGCGCCCTGTTCAGCGGTGCTTGAGATGCCGGTGCCCTGTTCAGCGGTGCTTGAGACGGCGGTGCCCTGTTCAGCGGTGCTTGAGGTGGCAGTGCCCTGTTCAGCGGTGCTTGAGGCGGCGGTGCCCTGGTCAGCAGTGCTTGAGACGGCGGTCTCCATTGCAGGGACTCAGCTGCTGGCGGACCTTCATGGCCCAGCGTGGCTTTTCCTGGCGGTCCTTCATGGCCCAGCGGGGCTTGTGCTGGCGGTCCTTCATGGCCCAGCGGGGCTTTTGCTGGCGGTCCTTCATGGCCCAGCTGGGCTTGTGCTGGCGGTGGCCTCCTGGGCAGCTGGACTGGTGCTGGTGGTGGCCTCCTGGGCAGCTGGGCTTGTGCTGGCGGTGGACTCCTGGGCAGCTGGGCTTGTGCTGGCGGGGATGATGGCGGTCTTCTCCGCCGTGCTGCTCTTCCCAGACTTGCCAGGTTTCTTGTGGCCCTTCCCCACCTTGGAAGGTGTCACAGCTGACTCCACACTCCCACTGGAACCCCTGGGAGCGGCTTTGGTGGCTGGAGTCTTCCCCCTCTCCCGCCGGGCACTGGCCAACTTCTGATGCTTCACAGGTGGGGGACTGTCTGTGCTGTGGCTCCGTGCCACACTGGATGCCCTGGTGGCCGGTGCACTCCAGATTCCGGTGACTACAGGCACCAGTGGTCCCAGAGATGTTGTGGCTGAGGTGCTAGTTCGGGACCTATGAGACAGACGGGGTGGGGGAGGTGTGGGAAAGAGGTCAAGGTTGGACAGGAAACTTTTTTTGACACACTAGGACAAGTAGCTTGAGGGGGTTTGGGAGTGGAGGAAGAGGTTATGGTTGAAGGAGGTGTTCGTTTGTCGACTTTGGGTGAAGGTGCATGCGCTGGAGGCTGTCGTGAGCTGGATGGATGTTGGGTGTGTGTGTGCCTGCGTTTGTGTATCTTGGGAGGTTGCGTCACAGACACACTGGGAGAGGACACATGGGACGTGAATGGTAGTGGGGGTGGTGACTGCACGTGAGCGGGGTGTGGTGGTGGGTGTGCTGGAGAGGGACGTAGTGGCTGTAGAGGTAGTGCATTCAGGTGTGAGTGTAGACGGGACAGGGAGGGAGGAGGGAGACGAGGAGGAGGGGGACACAGTGGAGGCAGTGGATGTTGGTGTGTCTGCATGTGTCTGATGCTTGTGTGAGTGCCTGTGGGATGTGTGGTGTTTATGTTTGCCTGAGCTTCCCTTGTGTGTTGACGTGCGTGCATGCTGGACTGTAGGTGTGCTTGGGATAGGCTTAGGTACAGGGGATTGAGTCAGGGTGGAGGAAGTTGGAGGGAGGAGGCTTGACACAGGGACAATGGCTGCCATCAGTGCTGAGGTCAGAGTCTGAAAAGCTCGCTGAAGGGCCACCTGACCAGAATGAATGCCCTCCAGGAATGCATTTGTTTGTTGCAACTGCCTTTCTACACCCTGGATGGCATTCAAAGTGGTAGACTGCCCAACAGTGAGGGACCTGAGGAGGTCAATGGCCTCCTCACTGAGGGCAGCAGGGGTGACTGGGGCAGGGCCTGAGGTGCTTGGGGCGAAGGTGATGCCCACCCTCCCGGGTGAGCGGGCACGGGGGGAAGGCTGAGGGGCTGTTGGGAGGGCGGTGCTGGAAGGGGGGGTGGCGGCTGTACCTGTAGATGGGGGTGGCACAGATGTTGCCGCCACCACAAGGGAGCTCCCATCAGAGGACGAGTCCATGTCACTGGTCTCAGCTCCTGTCCCCGCCGTGGAGCTCCCCTCGCCCTCCGTCCCACTGGTGATGTCCGATTCCGTAGTGTGGCCCTCCATGGCCATGTGGGATGCAGCCCCCTGGTGCTCCGGTGCCACTGCTCCTCTGCCTGATGATGCTAATGCACACAAGAACAGGGAGACCACAAAAAGGGGGGGACGACAGAAGAAAGACATGTTGAGTGCATGCATTACTGCTACCGTTGGCGGACACAACAGACACAGAAGCCCCCTGCACTACGCCACGCTCTTGGGCTCCACTGTTCAATTCCTGGGAAATGGCCTACAAGGCTATGGACGACATCTGCACACATAGATGACACAGGGGCATGACTAGGTGTAGTTGTCACTCTACAGAGGTGGGGTGGGGTGCCACGTGGCCTGCCTTACGGAGGGACCTTGCCTACGGAATTCACACAGCCCACCTCCCCCACCCAGACCCCTCCACTGCGCGCAAAGTCAGCAGAATGCGAGTGTACTCACCCCCTTGTGGCTGTTGTGATGCCCTCAAGCGCCCATCCAACTCTGGGTACGCCACCGCCAGGATCCTGAACATCAGGGGGGTCATGGTGCAACAGGCACCCCTCCCACGTTGGGAGGCCATCCCCAGTTGAGCCTCCGCCGTCTTCTTGCTCCAGCGGCGAATGTCCTCCCATTTTTTCCAGCAGTGGGTGCTCTGTCTGTGGTAGACCCCCAGGGTCCGGACGTCCTTGGCGATGGCACACCAAATATGTTTCTTCTGGTGGGCGCTGACCTACATGATTTGTACAGGGGGAAGAGAAAGTTATTACCAACTGCACCGTCAACTCGATTGGCCACCATCCCTACGCTTGCCATGTGGGACATGCACTCACCGTCGTTTCATGCAAGCCGCACTCTCCCCACTTCCTTCTTACATCCACCCCTCTCCACACAGGCATAGCCCATACATCATGCTCCCAGTGTACTTACCTGTTTGTCTGGAGGACCATAGAGTAGCGTGTACTGGGGGAGGACCCCGTCCACGAGTTTCTCCAACTCCTCCGATGTGAAGGCAGGGGCCCTTTCCCCAGACACTCGAGCCATTGTCTCTTACAGACCGAGGTCACAGCAGCACTTGCAGTGTAGGTCCTCTCCTCTCGAAGATCAGGTATCGAGTGATTGAACAGATAGAAATTGGCAGTCACGTCCGCGGCGGTGCGTACCGTCACCACCGGTGTACATCGTCATTGGCTCCTGGGACCCATAGGGTCCAATGTTAACCAATGCAGCATTGCGCCGCAGTCTTCGACCGCCTACCGTAACGGTGTACAACGCCAGCGCAGTTACCTCACATCCCATTGTCCCACTTTAGAGGTCAGGCAGCCGCCATTTCAGGGGCCCACATGGCTTCATTTTCAACTGCGTCACACATACCTAGGCCTAGACTCAACACACATACAGGCCACTTTTTGAGTATGAATGGTGTTCTGTGTAAGCTTTGGGTACGTACCTCGGAGTTGTTTGACTCTGTGCTCGCTGTTGTCCTCCATAGGCACCTTCCGCTGGGACATGTGAGGAGATGGCGGCATCCTCCGGTGTACCGACCGTTGGTGGACTTGTCGACAATGGAGGAAAGATGTGATAATCACATACAGGCTTGACCGTGCCACAATCCAGGAACTGTGTACCCAGTTGGAGCCAGACCTGATGTCAGCTATTCGCCATCCCACAGGAATCCCCCCTCAAGTGCAGGTGCTGTCAGTGCTCCATTTCCTTGCAAGTGGGTAATTTCAAACAACAGTGGCCATAGCATCAGGGATGTCCCAGCCTATGTTTTCCAACGTGTTGTCCAGAGTGTTGTCTGCCCTGCTGAAACACATGCGGAGCTACATCGTTTTCCCTCAGGTGGAGGATTTGCCTACAGTGAAAGGTGATTTCTATGCCCTGGGACATATCCCCAACATCATAGGTGCCATTGATGGGACCCATGTGGCTTTGGTCCCCCCCCACAGGAGTGAACAGGTGTACAGAAACCGGAAGAGTTACCATTCGATGAATGTACAGATGGTATGTTTGGCAGTCCAGTACATCTCCCATGTGAATGCCATGTTCCCTGGCTCAGTGCATGGCGCTTACATCCTGCGGAATAGCAGCATCCCTTATGTGATGGGTCAACTCCAGAGGCACCGTGTGTGGCTATTAGGTGAGCACCTGGAAGCTATTCAGTAGGAATGGTTGTTTGGGTCTGGGGGTATCCCTCCAGGCTAGTGTGTGTCTAACAGTTGTCCCTCGCCATTTGCAGGTGACTCTGGTTACCCCAACCTGTCATGGCTACTGACCCCAGTGAGGAATCCCAGGACAAGGGCAGAGGAACGCTACAATGAGGCCCATGGGCGAACTAGGAGGGTGATCGAGCGGACCTTTGGCCTCCTGAAGGCCAGGTTCAGGTGCCTTCATATGACAGGTGGATCCCTATTCTACTCACCAAAGAAGGTGTGCCAGATCATCGTGGCCTGCTGTATGCTTCACAACTTGGCTTTGCATCGACAGGTGCCCTTTCTGCAGGAGGGTGGTCCAGAGGGCGGTGTTGTTGCAGCTGTGGAGCCTGTGGACAGTGAAGACGAGGAAGCAGAGGAAGAAGACATGGACAACAGGGACTCAGTGATCCAGCAATATTTCCAGTGAAACACAGGTAAGAATACAAACCTGCCTACTACATGTACTTAAACACTACTGCCTCTCTACTGTCTGTCTTTTTCACCCAGTGTATGGTCACTGAGTTGTCACTTTCCCTTACGATTTCACAGATCTGGGTCCCACAGTGTGACATCTGCTTTGATTCCTCATGGACTAGAGCTGTGTGACATAGGTATGTTGACATTACAAATGAAAGAGCTTTTTGCCACAGTTATTGCTAATACAGTATTCCGAAATCACAGACAGACTCCAGATTGTTTTGTGCTTTAAGGGTGTTTATTTTAGTGCTCAAAATTGGAGGGGGTAGCAAAATGGTGAGGGGTGATGGCGGAGGAATGTCAATGGCAGAGTCCAGTCTATTAGTCTCACAGGTGCATTGCCCAAATGGGCATAGGAAGTGGAGCTGGGGCAGTTTAAGGATGGACAGGATGACAAAGTGGGACAGTAGGATGACAATCAGGGTGGTCTGAATTCTTGGCAGGGGTCTTGGCATCGTTCTCTGTCTTGTTCCTGGATCTCAGGGACCGTTTGCGAGGTGGTTCTCCCTCTGCAGGGGGTGGGGTGCTGGTGTGGTGGTCCTGTGGCGGTGCCTCCTGTCCACTAGCGCCGGCGGAGGTGGTGGGCAGTTCATCGTCCAGGCTAGTGTCAGGGGCCCCTTGTAGTGCCACAGTGTCCCTCCTGGTGTTGAGTACTTCCTTCAGCACTCCTACGATGGTGCCCAGGGTGGAATTGATGGTTCTGAGTTCCTCCCTGAAGCCCATATACTGTTCCTCCTGCAGGCGATGGGTCTCCTGAAACTTGTCCAGTATCGTTGCCATCGTCTCCTGGGAGTGGTGGTAGGCACCCATGATGGAGGAGAGGGCCTCGTGGAGAGTGGGTTCCCTGGGCCTGTCCGCCCCCTGTCGCACAGCAGCCCTCCCAGTTCCCCTGTGTTCCTTGGCCTCTGTCCCCTGGACCATGTGCCCACTACCACTGCCCCCAGGTCTCTGTTGTTGTTGGGGTGGTGGGTTAGCCTGGGTTCCCTGTAGTGGTGGACACACTGCTGAATGACGTGTCCTGGAGACTGAGGTATGGGCCCGCTGGGTGGGTGCTGTGCTGGTGTTTCCAGAGGGGGAAAGCTCTGTAGTGGCCTGTGACTGGGTGTGGGGAACCGACTGTCCCGAGGTCCCCGATGGGCCGGGCTGGTCATCTAGATCCAGTTGGACAGAGGTGCTGTCATCACTGTGGGCCTCTTCTGTTGGTGGTGTGGACATGTGTGGATCCTCCAGTCCGGTGACGTTGGGTAGGGGTCCTGCAGGGACATAAAGGCATGATTATTGCATCTGTGTGTGTCAAGGTGTGCAATGGGTGGGTGACCGTGTACCCCAGTGCTAGCATTCCTGTGTGGGACCTTGTGTGATGATGGTTTAGGGGGGTGTATGGGTATGTGCAGTGGGCATGCTTTGGTGTTGCATGCAGGGCTTGGTGTTGGGATGTGTGGTTTGTGATGTTGGGACATTTGTGAGGAGTAGGACTGATGGGGGTGAGTGTGAGGGTGGGGGTATGTGCTGGCAGGCAGGTAGGGTGGGGGATGTAATAGTAAAGCTTTGACTTACCAGAGTCCATTCCTCCACTTACTCCTGCGAGGCCCTCAGGATGCAGGATCTCCAAGAGCTGCTCCTCCCATGTTGTTAGTTGTGGGGGAGGAGGTAGGGGTCCGCCGCCAGTCCGCTGAACCGCCAGGTGGTGTCTGGAGACCACGGAACGCACCTTTCCCCGTAGGTTGTTCCACCTCTTCCTGATGTGCTCCCGATTTCTTGGGTGTTGTCCCACTGCGTTGGTAGAGCTATTCTTGGCAATAGCTCCATCTTCCTTGCAATGAAGGTGTGCTGCACCTGTGATCCGAATAGCTGTGGTTCTACCCGGACAATTTCCTCCACGATGACCCTGAGCTCCTCCTCCCAGAATCTGGGGTGTCTTTGCCGTGCCATGGGGTTGTGTAGGTGATGTGTGGGGTGGTGTGTGGGGTGATAAGTGTGCTGATATGTAGTGGGGTGTTGTGTGAGGTGCGTGGAAGTTATGTGGGTGATGGTGTTGTGTGCCTGTGGATGCTAGTGTTGTTGATGGTGGTGTCTCTCTCTGGCTTTCGTTCGTGATTTGTGGTCGTAAGGGTTTGTGGGTGATGTGGGTGTGTGTTTCCTATTGGATTGAGTGTGTGGGAGTGGTGTGTGTATGTGTATCAGGTGTGTGTATTTCGAATTGTCCAATGTGGCAGTGTTTTGTATATGTGTGTGTATTTTGAGCGCGGCAGTGTGTACCGCCAATGGAATATCACGGTTGAAAGGCCGCCGTGTGGATTCGTGGGTTGTGATAGTGTGGGCGTATTTCTGTTGGCGTGACGGTGGAGGTTTTGTTATCGCCACTTTATCACTGACCTTTGGTTTGGCGGACTTGTGTGGGTGTGTCAATTTTTGCGGATTCCGAACTGTGGGTCATAATAGCTGTGGCGGAATTCCGCGGCCGCGGCGGTGTGGTGGTGGTCTTCTGCACGGCGGTAAGCGGCTTTTACAGCCAATGACTTAATGGGGGCCATAATCTTTACATTTTAGTATTGTGGCATTTCACCATACATTCCCAACTCTTTGATATAAAATGTTCTTCATTATCTAAAAGCTGGTTACATTGACCCTGGTTTTAGCCAATCTGATCATGCAAAATCCACTTTACAAGTGACCACTACTCGATCAAGGCATTACACCGAAACAATAAATCTAGTAAATGCCCATGTATGTGTGTTACACCTTGCAGGATAAAAAACAAAGGGCCTGATTTAGGGTTTGGCGGATGGGTTACTCCGTCACTAACGTGACGGATATTCCGTCCGCCATATTATGATTTCCATAGGATAGAATGGAATTGTAACGCCAAACTCTAAATCAGGCCCTAAGCCGCCTACATGAGGGAAGGACTACTATTTGCCTTTAATTAAATTTTTTTTTTTATATTTGACCCTTTCCATTATGGTGCATTCATGTTTGATTCCTTTCTTCTTCTGCCTTTTTTAGGGCATTACTGTATAGGAAAGACACGTGGCTCTTCGAAGGATGGCGGTGTGAGTGCAAGGCCTTTTTCCTATACCTGCAGGGGTTTGCAATGATGCAAAATGATTCAAATAATTATGAAATCTTTAAAACAATTGCTAAAGAAAAAACAATGATAGTTCACTTGAAGAAACAAAATCAAATGGATTATGTAGAAAAAAAAGTAGAGTTCCTATCTATGTTTGAAACAACTGCATGGACAATTAATACATACTTTTCACTAAAGAACTAGTTGTGTATCAAAGGGTGTGCGGACAAGCCAGTGAAAATCACATGGTGCTCGTTGATGAACAAAGACCTCAGCATTTCCAACCACCACCAAAACATATAAAGATGAGGCATTTATTATCTTTTGCAGAGTACTGCTAAATGGGTTTGCAGACTTTCGTATCTAATCCATTTAGCTGACTCTAAATGCATTTGTATGCTCAGTGCTTGGAACATGTACCAATGATTTGACCCGGTGGCAGAAGTCTGTAGGTATTCATGGGGACGGGGAGGTTTAATTGTAATGAATCGTCTATTATATGTGCAATGACCCATGTCCCGAGCACATCTTCAACCTCGGAAGCAAGACAATTGACGCCGAATTCAAGAAAGTCCTGAACGCCTCCATCACCACGGCCTCCTTCCCTGAAGACTGGAAACACGCTGAAGTAAGGCACCTCCTGAAGAAAGAATCCACTGATCCAGCAGATCTGAAGAACTACAGGCCCATCTTTCTGCTCCCCTTCCCAGCAAAGGTTCTCAAAAAGGCAATCAACGAGAAACTCAACAAACACTTGGAAAACTGCAACCTCTTGGACCCCTCTCAATCTGGATTCAGAGCCAACCACAGCACTGAGAAAGCCCTGATCGCAGCCACAGATGACATCAGAGCTCCTCAGTGGTGTATCAAAAACCCCTGCAGCCTCTGCAGTGCGGGGGCCCCTGAGTTCCAGGTGCGTGGTGCCCCTCAGCACAGCACCTGGTCTGAGTGAGTCATGTTCGTTATAGGGGCCACCCCTCCAGTTTCCTTATGCCACTGGGGACCCTCTAGATGGCAGTGAAACAGCAGTCCTCATCCTCCTGGACCTGTCAGGTGCCTTCAACACCATCACCCACTGCATCTTCAGCAACAGACTCCACGAAATCAAAATCCAGGAAGATGCCCTCAAATGGATCTCCTCATACCTCACCGGAAGAACCCAGAGAATCAGTTTCCCACCATTTACCTCAGAAACCAAGGAGATCATCTGCGGCGCCCAACAAGGATCCTCTGTAACCCATACCGGCTTCAATACGTACATGACCTTCCCTGGCCAACACATTCAGATCGCATGGGCTCAACATCATCTCCTATGCTGATGACACCCAGCCGTCCTCTTGCTGTCAGAAAACCCCTCCATCAGCAGAACCAACTTCTGCAGATGTATGGTGAGCATCACCGACTGGATGAAGGATAACTGTCTGAGACTCAACACAGACAAGATGGAAGTATTCATCTTTGGGAACAACACTTTGCCATGGAACAACACTTGTGGCCATTTTGGACAGCAAGTCATCAATGCAGAAACAGGTAAACGCTGTCTTGTCCTTTTGTGGGAGGACCCCTGCACCTTACACATGCTCCATAAGATGTTCAGGTGGCTCCTAGTTGACCCTAGAAGGACCGTTACTCAAGCCTTGTCACTAGCATTCTTGACTACGTAACACTCTCTACGTAGGAATCACTGCACACCACCTGAAGAGACTACAGACAATATAAAACTCAGTTGCAAGACTGATTCTTGACCTCCCTAGACAGACTGACATCACCATGCACCTCAAGAAGCTGCACTGGCTCTCGATTCAGAAGAGATGCCAGTTCAAGATGTTGACCCACACATACAAATCCCTGCACAACAAAGGACCAGTATACATCAACAGATAAATGGCCTTCCACCAACCGACCAGACAGACGTGACCTATCTTCCTTTTCCTTGCAAACACCCCCCAGATCCACCAATCCAACAGTGGAGGGTGCTTCTTCACCCCTCACCTGGTGGCCAAAGCCTAGCGACCTACCCCTCCACCTCAGGAATACCAACTTCACTCCTGAAATTCAGAAAAGGACGCAAGACATGGTTGTTCGAATGAACAGAGCAATGCGAAGAAGCTAGCAACTCCAGTGCCTGGAAACCCTCACAGGTGATTTGCCGCACTTTATAAATCCTGATTGATTGATTGATTAAATGAATGCCACGAAGGCCATAGAGGCTTAAACATCACCAGATAATTTTGGGCCCTGCTGACTATCAGCTTCACCAGTGAATAAATAAGTCCTTGGGCAAGCCACACATAATTGCTAAAACAGAACGTCCAGTGTCGGTGTTTTAGTCAGATGTTATTCAGCACGCTCTATTATGCAGCTCTAGGTACTTTGCGGAATGTGCATTTAATTTTCTGCATGGTTCAATCTTTACTTGTTTAAAAATAGATACAAATTTGTGTTTTTACAAATAGAACATTACCTCCTCAACCTTATTTCTCATCCAATACTTACACATATGAGGTCTTCCACCTCTACCCAGACCCACGTGCCCTAGTCATAACCAATCAAAAAGATTTTGGGCAAAGCCCTTCCCACAGCCCCACCCCCCCCAATCTCCATACACCCTCCACAAGTTATGGTTATAAAATGGCATGGAGCCCAGAAGACATCCTGTTTTTTTTCTTCTGCTCTACTTGATGGCTATGCTGCTCCAGTCAAAGATAAGCCCTAGGAGGCCGGGCCTCTTGGGGTTGACTGTATTAAATTTCTTTTTTGCTTGGTTCCCTACCTGGGTGCTGTGTCGGACAATTTTTAGATAGGCGACCCAGTGAGTCCTTACACTCACTGAGGTGTCCCATCCTTGTTTTTAATGCACCAGCAGACACCACTATTAAAAGTGTAGATCACACACTGGTAACTGCCTAGGTGTTTTTATCTTCCCTTAGCTTAGCTGGATCCCACTAACTCCAGATAAAAATATATTTACGCACTCCCTCCCGTTCCTTTAACGGTGAGGTTGAGTACGCCCAGGTGGCACTGTCCTACCTGGGTGGGGCTAGGTGGTCAAATGATGAAGCATGACACTATATAGTGTGTGAGACCACCTAGTCCGTAAAGGAAATACCCCCTCCCCCCACTGACCACCATCCCACAGCACTCACACTCCACTTTTTGACACCCAGCGAGGTCTAGGAGCCCACGGATAATCTCTTGTGACTTTAGCTCCATATTATTGGTGAACCCCATACTTTTTTGTGTTTACTGACAAGGGATCTGGCGCCTGCTCGAGACTGGCTACATCTTCAGGCTCACATGGTAGGTTGTCAGGAATCACGTGTCTTTGTTGTCCCATGGGCTAGGCTACACTTGGGTCCTCTGGTTCACCATCTGCTGTTGCATTGAGTGCCTTGTCTGCATCTGCTGGACTTTCTGGTGCCGGTCTCCTGAAGCATCTGGCACTTACAGCAGTGGTGGCTCCATCCCATCCATTTGGCCAGGGGCTTTCCTCTGGCATTTCCCTCTCCCAAGGTGGTTACCATGGATGCCAGCAGTCTTGGTTGGGGGGCTACTCTGGGAATCCTTTTCATTGAGGGACGGTGGTCTCTTCAGGAGATCAGGTTTCTCCTCGCCTTGGATGGAATTGAAGGTGGTCTTGCTGGCTCTTCTTTGCTGAAGGACCAGGTGGTGCTGGCGAGAACAGACTACAATGTAGCCAAATCCTATGTCAACAGGCAGTTCACGACGGGTTCTTGGGCTCTGGCCTCTCTTGCATTTTAGGTGGGGAGTTGGGCGGAGTCTCACCTTCTCTCCCTCTCAGCCACGTATATTCAGGGGAAGGACAATGTTTGGGTAAACATGCTCAGCCGAGTTTTTCCTTCTTCCCTAAACTTGTGTCTGGCTCCAGATATTTTCGCCCAGATTTACCACCAATTCGGCACTCCTTAGGTCGACCTTTTTGCATCTGCGGCCACTTCCCTCCTACCCCAATTTTTTTTCCTTGTCCCCGGAACTGGGTTGTTGGGAGAGTAGATGCTCTGTCCCACCCTTGGCCACAGGTGCCTCTGTGTGCCTTTCCTCTGTTCCCTCTTATACCCGTGCTCTTGGCCAGGCTTCGGAGGGAGTCAATTTCTTTCATTCTGGTGGAGCCATTTTGGCCTTGGATGGGTTGGTTTCCTCTGTTGTATCTGATGTCAGCTGCAACAGTTTGGATTCTCCCCTTCCACCCTTGTCCACTTTGGATGGCCATTCTTCCCCCATCCACTTGCTGTCGGTTGTGTGTGACTGTTTGGCTCTTGAACCCAGGGGTTTGATGTTGCACGGTCTTTCCTCTACTGTGGCTGTTTCCATTCAGAACTCTCAAAATTGTTCCACCAGGAAGGCTTATGCTCATCATTGGTCTTCCTTTGTTCAGTGGTGCATGGATATGTCTTTGGACCCTGCCTCTTGTTCTGCCTCTTAGGTCCTTTGATTCCTTCAGGTTGGTTTCCAAAGAGTTTGGCTGTTTCTAAGTTGAGGGTTCTAATGGGCAGCTCCTTCCTTTGGGTTCCCATCTCCTTAATGTTTTTTCTTTGCTGAAGCCTCAGGTTCGTCCTGTGGTTCCTCCTTGGGTCTTGCCGGTGGTTCTTGGGGCCCTTCAGTCTCCTCCATTTGAGCTCCTGGACACTGTGGGTTTGAAGTTTCTTTTCTTGAAAACGTTTTTTTTCTGGTGGCCATCACTTCAGCTTGGAGATTGGGTGTGCTGGGGTATTTGGCGATCCGACCTCCCTATTTCCAGGGTTTTTCTGACCTGCTGGTTCTTAGCTTGGGTCCTGGCTTCCTTCCTAAATTTGTCTTCTTATTTCACCATCACCTGTAGATAATGCTGCCCTCTTTTTTTCCAGTTCCCACTACTCCTGAGGAGGTGGCCTTACGCAGTTTGGATGTGTTGTAGGCAGTGTCCATCTATCTCTCTCGCACCATGGGTTTTCGTCAATGTGAGACCTTCTTTGTGAACTTTGGTATGTTTCATCATGGCATGATAGCTTTTACACCCACTTTGAATCGATGGATTTGCTCTTCGATTTCCTTGGCTTATGATTCTCAGAATGCCTGTTTCCGGGCCATGCCCTGTGCAGGGTTGGTCTACACAGGGCATGGCGGCTTCCTGGGTGGAGGCTCAGGGGGTTTCTCTGTTAGCCATTTGTCAGGCTGCAGGTCGGGCCACCTCCTCTACCTTTGTCTCCCATTACAGGTCGGATGTTCAGGAGTCTTTGTCTTTTGGGTCTCAAGTTTTGTCTACTGTTGCTCATTGCTCACCTTGGTCTCCTGTATGGTGCAGTCTGTTTTTCAATAAATATTGTTTCTTCAGTATCCACAGTTTGTGGCATTTGCTTTTGTGGAGATCAGATTTTTCTGAGTTTGCTTTGGTATATTCTCATATGTGTAAGTATTGGGAGGGGAAATAGGGTTGAGTAGGTAATGAATTCATTGTTTATCGGTAATTCTCATTACTACGAAAACCACGTTTTTCGTACCAATACTTACATCCCACCCTCCCCATTACTCCCCTGATCACAACCTGTTCCCTTTGTTTCTTGGGCTTGGGGATGCACAGAATTTCTTCTGGCCTCCATGCCCCTTGCTAGACCCGACAGCCTTAGGGTGGTCACCCTTAACGTTTTGCCTGCCTCCCTCCACTTTTTGACACTGTTTTTGCTGGTTTTAGGTCTCTGCACACTTTACCACTGCTAACCAGTGCTAAAGTGCATACACTCTCTCCCTTAAAACATGGTGGCATTGGCGCATACCCAACTGGCTTATTTAATTTACTTATAAGTCACTAGTAAAAGTGCACTACATGTGCCCAGAGCCTACAGATTAAATGCAACTATAGGGCCTGCAGCACTGATGGTGCCACCCCCATAAATATCCCCTTAACCATGTCTCAGGCCTGCATATGCAAGGCCTTTGTGTGCAGTTTCACTGCACATTCAACTTGGCATTTAAAAGTACTTATCAAGTCTTAAACTCCCCTTTTTTCTACATATAAGTCACCCCAAAGGCAGGCCCTAAGTAACCCACAGGGCAGGGTGCTATGTAGAAAAATGGCAGGACGTGTACTGGTCCTGGTAGTGTAAAACTCCTAAATTCATTTTACACTGCTGTGAGGTCTGCTGCTTTCATAGGCTAACATTAGGGCTTCCCTAATATACTGTTTGAGTGGTAGATTCTGATTTGAAAGGAGTAACAAGGTCATATTTAGTATGACCAGAGTGGTAATACAACATCCTGCTGACTGGTGAAGTTGGATTTAATATTACTATTTTGGAAATTCCCCTTTTAGAAAGTGAGCATTTCTCTGCACTTAAATCCTTCTGTGCCTTACAATCCACATCTGGCTGGGTTAGTTGGCAGCTCTATTGTGCATTTTACTCAGACAACCCCAAACACAGGATGCTTAGTCACACCTGCACACATCTGCACACTAAATGGGTCTTCCTGGGCTGGGAGGGTGGAGGGCATGACACTTACGTGTCAAAGGACAGTGGCCTGTCCTCACACAATGGACTGCCAAACCCTCTACTGGGGCCCCGGCAGACAGGATGGAACTGAAAGGGACCTTGTGCACTTCTAAGCCACTCTTTGAAGTCTCCCCCACTTAAAAGGCACATTTGGGTATTTAAACAGGGCCTCTGACCCTACCAACTCAGACACTTCTTGACAAGATAACTACTGGGAAAGGAACTCTGAACTAGAACCAGCAACCTGCTAGAGAAGCTGCCTGGTTGCCCAAAGGACTCACCTGACTGATTTGCTGAAAAGGACTGCTGCCTTGCTGTTGCCCTGCTGCCTTGCTGCCCTCTGGCTCTGCTGTGATAGCTATTAATTTTCAAAATTTTATCAGCAGATGCTTGTCCCATCCCAAGAGTGCCATGATCGGTTCACAGTCAAGCTGTTCTCCCACTATGGATTCCATTTCACAAATCACTTTGCTCCAGAAGCGCATCACTCCCTCACAGGCCCAAGACATGTGCGGGAATCTAGCCCGCTCCCTTCCACATCTAGGGCAATTCGCATTCTCTCTTAATCTGTATCTATGGAGCCTAAGGGGGGTGTAGTATATATTTAAATACTTAAAATGTATGAGACAATGTCTGCCATTCAAGGATATTGTACGCGTTCTGGCACAGCAGAGGTGCCACTGTTCATCTGACAACTGAACCCCCAACTCTCTCTGCCACTCCAGCCGCGCATTTGATAGCTCGTGGACTTGTGACTTCTGAATATGTGCATATAGACAGGAGACTGGACAACGAGGTTGGTCATTTAATATCATTACTGAGAGAGCCTGTACGTCTGGGGGCTCTCGCATATCGTCTCCTTATAGCGCTGCCAACGCATGCCTCACTCTATGGTACTGATACCGGAGTAGAGAGGTAGGATCGGCAACCCGGCTCTCCAACAAGTCCCACCTTTTCATAATGCCTTCCTCGAATAAATCCCCCATAGTGCTAATGCCCAGCTCGTTGATAGCCTGTACTAACTTTCGATCACGCCAAAGCACGAACCAGACGCACCAGTCCAACGGTATATGCGGGGAATACAGAAGGACCAATCCCTGTCTGTGCAAAAGTTCATGCCAGGCACGGGTAACCGAGTTCAGGGGAGCAAATTCCTTATAGCGTCTATTCGGGGCGTGAAACATCCTGCTCTGCAAGGGGACCGGTGAAGCCAACTCTCTCTCTATTTCTAGGTACGGGATGTCGCCAGTCCTATGAATCCAAGCCTGTGCCACTGCAGCGTGTGCCGCCATGCTGTAGGCCTCCAGATTTGGGGCCCGAGACCTCCCAACTCATGTGGAAGAGTAAGGGTACGCCACTTCACTCGTGGTTGCTTACCCACCCAAGCTAATCTAGTAAGTAATGGTCTCAATGTGTTAAAATAAGTTCTTGGTAGTACTATCGGGATATTCTGAAACAGGAACAAAAATCGCGGCATCACCACCATTTTCATAAGTGCTCTATGGCCAACCAAAGATAATAGAAGCCTGATCCACCTCTCAACGTCCCCCGTCAATCTCTTAAGCGCAGCATCGAAGTTATCAGCTACTACTTTCTTAGGGTCTGTCTGTACTTTAATCCCTAGATATCTCACTGACTCCGTCTCCCACCCGAGAGGGAAACCCACATCCACCTGTGTTGTTACCGAGGTCAGGGGGAACATTATGGACTTGCCCCAGTTGACCTTGAGCCCGGACAGTGTGCCATATCGAGTAATTTCGCAGAGGACTGGGGCAACATTTCACTGCGGATCTTTAATATATAATAATGTGTTGTCCGCGCACGTAGATAGCACAAGGGTATAATTTTGAAAACGAAGACCGCGATGTCCATGATACTCTCTCAGGGCACATGCCAAGGGCTCCGCCAGCAGCGCGTATAACAGGGGGGAAAGCGGGCATCCGTGTCTAGTGCCTCTCGTGATCTTAAAAGCTTCTGTCACCATTCCATTTATGCAAACCCTGGCTAGCGGTTCCCCATACAATGTGGAAACCAGGCGCAAAAAAATGTCCTCTACGTCGAACCGCCGCAAGACTGCCCTCATGAAACCCCACTCCACTGAATCAAACACCTTCTCGGCATCTAAAAAAAAACACTACCTCCTTTAGTTCTGGGTTGATATTCTGTATCATATCAAACAGGATGCGGAGATTCATAGTCAGGTTACAGCCCGGAACAAACCACACCTGTTCAGGCTTGATCAAGTGCAGCAGCACACTGGCCAAGCGATCAGCGAAACTTTTTGCATAGATTTTAACATCTGCGTTTAGTAGTGACAGTGGACGCTAGGATGAGCATTGCTCTGGGGGTTTCCCTGGCTTAAGCAAGGTGATTATCATTGCCTCCCTCATTGACGGGCATAAGCCCCTCCACCACTATTTCCTCGTAAACTTCTTTCAGCTGTGGGAGTAAAAAACGTTTGTATGCTTTATAGAAGCGTACCGTCAGTCCATCAGGACCTGGAGCATTACCTTCGGCCATTCCCCCCAGCGCTTTTTCTATCTCTCCCAAAGTCAGTGGTGCCATAAGGGCCTCCCTATCTGTGTCTGGTGTCAGCTGCGGCATCGTAATATGTGTGAGATAGTCCATCAGTGCCTCGGGGTCTGGGTCTACCCTGGAGGTGTATAAGGATTGATAGTATTCACAAAATCTGGCCGCTATGAGTTCGGAGTCTCTAATCTCGCCCCCATGCTGTGGCTTTATTGCTATAATTGTGTTTTTGTCCCAATGGGGTGGAGCAGATTCGCTAGGACCGAGCCATGTCTATCACCTTCTCCATATATTGTCTGCTCTTGATTTAATGGCCTTCCTCCCAATTTTTGTGTTTTGTTCCTCCAAGAAAACCAGTTTTCTGCCTGGATGAGCTGTATCCTATAATTACACTCTTATTTTGTGCTATTCATCATTTTATAGAGTTCATGTGTTTTCTTGTCCTTAACACTATTTTCTCTTTATTCTCCCCTACCAGCCCATGCACCCTCTTCAACCTAACTCCTTCCCCCATGTTCCCTCCCCATCCTGCTACTAATGTTAATTTTCTTTAACTTTGTTTTGAGGGCAGGCAGCTGCAAAGTGCTGCAAGGATGGTTGCTTTATTTATCATTTATCATTTATTTAGCATTGTGTGCACATTTTTCACATTTTTATTTATTGTTCTACCATGGATGCCCATCAACAAAATTAAAAAGGTGAATCATAAGTCATAATGCATGTGCAAATATGCCTCAGAATATCATGAACCACACCAGCACATTTGCACACGACACATGCATGCGTCATCACACAGGAATGTGCATTGTTGGCCATCCTGGAAAAGGTTTTCTTGAACAGAAAATGGACTCCAAGATTGGTGGTCATGCGAGGACTTGTGTCTTGACGCATGGGGTTGCATGTCACTGTCAAAAAGCATTGGCAAAGTCAATAGCTCTGAATTTAAAAGCCAAAACCTACTGACTTTGCCAAAGCTTGCTTTTAAATACAGCGGTGTGAAAGCAGGAAGTGTAGATGCTAACATGTGTGTAGCATTTTAAAAGGCAAAAGAGATGTGGTAATTAATGTGAGGAGAAGGTCTGTAGTCATTAGAGAGTCATAGTGATGACTGGCTAGATCACTTGACATCCCCAAAATGGCTCTCAAACTCCTGGCTTACTCATATTCTCAACTTTTAATAACATACTATGCTGTTGAAATGCTTGTATTTATTCTCTATGTTTACAGTGTTCTATGTATTCCAATAAAAACAAATAAAAAGCACAATATGCAGTCAGCTTCCCTGTCTGGAACATCTCTACCTTTCTGGAATCCAGTCTGCAACCATGATAATTCTTTGAATTTATAATCCTCGAATGACAGACCACCCATTTAACAGTTGAGGATGATGTATAACCTGAGGCAATATCTATGCTAATCTGACCTAGACAGAATTTGGAATTTGTACGTCAATTTAAGATATTTATTTATAATGCCTAATCTTGGTCAGGTCTTCTTTTCAATAAATTCTATAAACTCGGTCTTGTGTAAATAGAAATAATGGTAGGTGTCAAGAACATACAAGTATTAGGAGGCTTAGAATTCTATACGGGAACAAGAAAAGTGGTATGCTGGAAGAAACATAGGAACTAATATAGTGTGTATTTGCATGACTATCACTTGGGCTAATGAGTGTGAGCCATTTAAATATGTTGTTAAAGGCAAGAGTATTGGCAAGGTTATTGGAATACAACAGCTCAACAAAGATTTGCTGTGTCTGTCATGAGGACCTCTTGGCCCCCCTATTTTGTGTTGGTCCCCAATATTTTAGCTCCATCTAGCTTCATTTTATATTTCATGTTGTATTCGTCTTAGTAAGGCTGCCTTTAGTGAGGTCCTTTTACATAATGTTATCAGCTTGCTGTATTCTAGGAATATAGAGAATGATTTGCTTGTTTAGTTAGACTTTGCACAACATGTAATCAGTACTTTCTGTCCAAGGCTAACAACACTGTACACAATATGCTAATCTGTGTTGCCCTTGCAGGAGACAGCTTCTAAAACCTAGACACAGCACTGCATCAGGACTGGACCTCTAATACAGTATGGTTTAATATATAAATTATGAACTGACCCGGAAGGGGAGGAGGGGATTCTGGCCATGACTATCCGGGGCTGAATGCTGTTTGACATGCTGCTCTGCTGGTGCTGATTTTCCAGTCGGAGAGGATTGCAATCTACACTGCAGGCCGGCTCCTGATACTTTGGGCCTTATTTATTAAATGTTTGCGCCTACTTAGTGTAATTTTTTTAAGTAAAAGCGGCTCAAATTTACCAAATATAATTGAATTATACAAATGCGTCCAAAAATGACGCTAAGGTGGCGCAAACATTTAATTAATCAGGCCCTTTTTTTCTTCAGGTTTGAGGTTGGGGCTAATCCCTTAGATCAGGCCAGGCAGAATGGTACACTTGCTATGCTCTTGAGTATAGTCTTAGGGATAGGTAGGAAACTTTAGAACCACTAGAACATCTAGAATCACATTCATCATGTTTGGATTGCTTATTTTCTTTAACATGTTTATAATGCTGATTACTTTGCTTTGTTTTATCTGCTAATTATTGCAGCTTATTTACTTAATGCCAAATAGCGATTGGTTCAGTAAATGCATTGAAAACCTATCTCAAATCTCTTTTGTAGCTTGCCTGGGCATGCATGTGTAATTTCACAAAAGGGTAAACTCTGTTTCCACAACTTCCCTGGGGAGTCAAGGTGTCATGTTCAGGTTGCCACAATCACCTTCCACCTCTATTGGTTTGAGGGTTTAGGTGAGGCACTGCGAGCTAGCCAGAATTTGGGCCAACAGATTCTGATGGTGTGGATGGAGTTATCCCCCACATTCTGAACTTCTGTTGTCCTAATACACAGTCCTACTGTCATAGTAGAAACCATGTAACATAGAGCCACCAGCCTACTAAGGTCAACCACTTATTTAACGGGTCTCTGCTGAGTAGTAGCCCAAGGGGCCCTATTCATGATAATACAGAGACATCCAAGGTGTTAGGCAATATCCTCCTCAGCAGTATAGGTAGCATCTATGTTTGGCTGTGAGTTGTTAAAGCCTGAATGTTTAAAAGGATACCATACATAGTATTTCCTTCTCTGAATTCTGTTAAAAAATGATGAAATGGTGAATACTGTCATACATTTACTTCAAAATGGGCTACCAAATGAGGGTGGTGATGTTACATTCATGGTAGAGGTACACAATGCATACAAAGCTGAAACATTTTATTCATGGGTCAATTTTCCTGCAATTGATGCCAATACAAATACATTTCGTACATATACAGTAGCAAATGCTCCACAACAATACAGACCATACAACTAATTAGAAATACCATTAACATTTTATGAACATCAAAATTGGTTCCAAGGCGCCCACCACATGTTGTTGAACACGTTAGATTGCATCATCTCAGTAATGACAGGGCCACATGGCCCGTTCTTCTGCCTACACATCATATCCAAACACACAAAATTTAGCAGCAGCCGATATGCACCCATTATATACCAACCTAGTTAGACTATATAGAAGCATAACACAATTTGTTATGCAAACACTGAATATTGCCCCAGTGAGGGCTGCTCAAGCTTTTCAACCACGTTTGGATTAACCTGGTAACTGTTATTTCTATTATTTGTAAAGTACGCACCAGACAGGTGGAAATTCTATTCTGGATTGCTCATAAAACAAATCAACTTGAAGCATTGTATCCCCATTTGGGACCCCAAGGCAAACATAGAATTCTCACAATGTGGTTGCTACTCTGGCTGGTACCCTCTAGTGATGACTTTGCTACATGGAGCAAGCACAGTTTTTGCTGCAATATATACCACAACTAATGGTACACCATCTGTTGCTGTTTTACCAGATGTGTTGAAACAGATACAAAATGGATACAGGGCTGCCCCTGCCCTGTATTTGGGGATGAAGCTAATAGGCAATTTTGCCACAGTATCCTCAATCATTTAAGAAACATAAAAGTTCCTTTAATTGATCAGGAGTACGAGTTACCAAAACATTATTGCTGGATCCTATACATCCAAAGGTTGTGATAACTTAGGGTCCAGACCAAGAAAGCCACAGCTTTAAAGGTACACCTGAAAAGGATAATTTTAAGCACGCACATGAGTCTTCCAAAAAACACTGGGACAAACAAATGTCAAATAAAGATAAAGTTAAATCAAGGGGAGAATCCACGCAACTGAAGAGCTCTGAAAAACGTTATAATTTATGTAACCATAATGATTTGAAAGAGCCTGACACTTATCAGTACACTGATACATGCCCTTCTCATTCCTTTCAGGACTCATCCAACAGATGGTCTGAGAGAGCAGGTGGTCAGAACACAGACAAGAAGAATATGTAAAACCAAAAAAGGACTCACAGCGCTCATCTGACATCATCATAAAATAGGAAGAGAGACTTCCTCAACAAAAACCCCAATTCTAAAAGAAGAAGGTTGTGGGAATTTCTGCAACATATGCCACATATATTGAGAGCGTTACTGCAGAACAGGACATGGGGTGTGACTTTGCTAGACAGCGAGGCAGAGGTCACAATAGCTTGCCAAAATCTTCAAGAGTTTCCGGTTGTGAAAGCAACTAACAACTACTTAGAAGTCAGAACCCCAGATAGGCAAGCCGCTCATCCATATAGTTGTGTTTGTATGGGTGTGTGAGTGAGAGTGGGGTGTTTGTCAGGGAGTGTGTTGATGAGTACGGGTGTGTGCCTGTTTGTGTGAAAGCGATTGAAGGGTGTCTGGATGTATGCATGAGGTTGGGAGTGCATTTCTGTTTGTGTGCAAGCAAGTGGGGGTGTCTGAATGTATGCATGCTGGTGGGGGTGCGTGTCTGCATGCAAGCAAGTGGGGGTGTCTGGATGTATGCGTGTGGTTGGTGGTGCGTGTCTGCAAGTGTGGGGGTATGAGTCTGCAAGTGTGTTGATTGGTTGGGGGTATGTGTCAGCAAGTGTGTGGATGGGTGGGGTGATTGCAGTGTGTGGATGGGTGGGGGTGTTTTCAGGTGTGTGGATGGGTGGGGGTGTTTGCAGGTGTGTGGATGGGTGGGGTGTTTGCAGGTGTGTGGATGTGTGGGGGGGGTGGCAGCGACAGGAATGGGGATTCCTGTCGCCGGGTGTGTTACCGCCAGGGTTTTGGTGGTGGGGTGACCGCCGCAGAAAGCCTGGCGGTTTGCCAATTCGTAATACCGCCAGCAGTTTTACGGCTGCCGCCGGACCGGAGATGCTCACATCCGGCGGTCCAACCGCCCTGGCGGTACTGGCAACGTTGTGGCAGTTTGGCTTCAGTCAAACCACCGATGTCTTAATACAGCGCCATTTACCCCCAGGCCCACAGCGGTAAGACTGCCACCTCGAGTGTGGCGGTCTTAAGACTGATACACTCATAATGACGGCCTGAGTTTATAAATTAAACATACAAATTGAGGGGAACATATTTCACACAATTAAGTACATTTTCTGGGAAATACTAACTGACATTCTTTTGGCTGAAAAAGATTGGCCGCTGGAGGTTGTCAGAACCCTCTCAAAAGGGCAAGATATGATGTTACCATCTTTCTCAGTTCTCGTTCAGGAGCAAGTAAAGCAAGCTTAAGCTGCCGATTGGGCTTTTTCACAAGCCCCACAACTATACCATAACCACGTTGGCTGGGATCAGGATTCTCCTTATTGTGTAATACTCATAAGGTCCAGCCCACAAGTGCAAACACAATATCCCATAAAACATAAAGTAATAGCAACTGTGAGGGAGATTCTCTCACAGCTCGAGTACCAGGGAGTAATAGAAACCTGTATATCCCAAATGAACAACCCCTTGTTCCCAGTAGCTGACCTGGATCATTCCTATAGAATAGTCTTAGATTGCAGACATTTAAATAGTCACACACACACATATTTGATACAAAACTCACACATACAGCATTAATGAACAATATTGTCTGTAAAAAATCAAAACAACCTGGGATACTTCCAACCGTTTTGTCTGCCAAAACATAGCACCTGAAAGAAGGGATCTAACCATTTTTTCTGCGCTCGGCTCTCCGCAACATTTTCTTTGCCCAAGTGTTATCAATATTACATGATATTGATCCAGAAGCATTGCCCTTTGTCAATGACATATACATGACAGATGATGACCTAAACACACACCAGAGTAGATTGCATTGTTTTGGGATTTGCTGAAAATAGCTTCAGATTCAGAAAACAAAAACTGCCTTTTCTCAGTGTCCTGTTCCTAGGATACGACTTGTCAAATGAAGGGCAGAGTCTGGCACCCCACCTGGAGAAGTGTTCACAACTGCAACCACCGAACACTATTAGAAAACTACAATCCTTGGTAAGATTTATCAATTTTGGCAGAACTTTTATATTATCCACAACACTTAAAATCATTGTACGGCCTAATTTGCCCAGATTTATCAAGCAAACATTGAGCACCAGAACACACACAAATACAAATAGTAATTACAGACTGACATGCTTGAAGCAAAACATCAGCACACACATGTAAACAAAGCAAATTTGGTCATCCAAATAATTCCGGGTGCCACTGGCTTTACTTATGTCACAATCAATATATGTGACACAGTGCCAACCACATATAAATAACATTTATGTTCCAATGCTTAAATGAGTTTTGCATCCACTGAAAAAATACTGCAGTTGAGATGACTGCCATTAAGGAAAGAACACTGGCTCAGGTAAATTGCATTATTGCCATTATACCAGTCCCAGCCTTAGAGGCTGTCATAAAGGCTAGCGTTCCAAATGCAAAAGCCTTACATCCTATATGGCTACAGTGGGCCTCTTCCTTGACTGCCACTGATGTAGGTTATGTGTTTGCCCCTAAATTGCAAACTCAAAAATGTCCCCAGTATGAGCTGTAATACCCCACACCCACGAACATTTTACCGCTTGATCAGTATAAATATATTATTTACTTCACAACTCAGTTCAACCAGCTGTAGGTACCTAACAACCTGCTGAGCTGTTTCTGGAGTAATGAGGGATGGAGAATTCCACCCTCCAAAAACTTTCCCTCAGTCAGGCATTGCACAACACAGCTAGTTGTATTAAAAGGCTTGCTTCTGGTCATGGAACATATGGATCCTGAATTCTCCACTCTTATGGTGTGCAATTTGTATTACTGTGTCTAGTCATATAATGAAAACTTGCACTATTGGCACATAAATGGATTCAGAGACTCTAAAGGAGATACTCGCAAGCATATAGTGCTTTCGGGAAAGATGGCAGAACTCAAAGACAGGCTGCCATGGGCTCATGTAATACATACATTGGGTCATTAAGGTACTAGAATACACTTTGAATGGAATGAATTGGTTGATGAAGCAGCCAAATCTGCAGTCATTACTGTAACTGTAGCTACAATTACTTGTTCCTATATGAGGGTGGATGAAGAAATACTGGTTGCCACGAGTGCTTCAGCTAACCCCTTTATCAACAGCATACCCAGCAAAATATTCCTACCATTTAGGTGCCCAAGACATTCCTTATGTCTTGGTTGATCCCCAACCGAGACCACAGGCTAGAATGAATTAAAGCAGCACATGAAGGGGATGCATCTGCCCATGCTGCTGTGGTGACTCGGTTTCTTTACTACAAAAATTATATTGTTGGCATGGTCTGTACAAACAGACAAAGCAATATGTTCTTACTTGTGACATTTGCCAACAAATTAAAGGTTCCACCATCAAGCGCCCACAGCAGACACCCCGCCTAGTCTCCAACAAGCCACTTCAGTTTGTATATCTGGACTATTGTGGCCCTTTGAATTTGGGTGGTGCATTCAAATATATCCTACTGCTATAGATTCTTGCTCCAGATTTCTTTGGGTGTGGCCACAACAACTGGCTGATGCTTGCACTGTTAATAAAGATTTGCAAGTCTTAATCAGGACATATACAGTAGCTGCATTCTACTCGGACCAGGACCCTGCTTTTGCCTCCAAAGCATGCAGGAACACCATGGGAACCCTGTGTGTAGGTGTACAATATTCTTCCTCTATCATTCAGAGGGAAATTTGATAGTGGAGAGGAAAACCAAGACTTAAAGCAATTCTTAACAGCTAGAATATTAGGTTCCGGTCGCAGTTGGATCAACCACCTATATGGAGTCCAGAAAGCATTAAATAATCTGCCTAGAAGATCTTGGGGTGGCTGTACCCCACATAAAGTCCTGTTTGGCACCCATATGTATGTCCCAGATCTTAATGGTCCTGGTGCAGTGGCGGCAGAAACACTTTTTGACCTAAATGAACATCTCACTGTCTTAGAGGAACTCCAAGACTTCTGAGATGAGCGTTCTACTACACATGCTTCTGCTGCGGGAATGAGGGATACAAGTTGGATTCCAAAAATTGTATATCTTGTCAGAGAAAAGATTGCGGTGAAGAAAGAATGCGACCCCTCATACCTTGCCAGTCCAATACCAGTCCTTCGAGTTCAAGGTACCAGAACGGTGATCTTACCCCCGCTTGCTGTTTGTAAAGAAAAATGCCATACTTCTATTAATGAAGTCAAATTGCATCATGTGACCTCGAAGACTCCTTGGTAGTTCCCTTTTCCCTCTCACTACCATACAGGAAATATCTCTTCAGGCATTGAGCAACACCAACATTATTTTCCCTGGGTTGGGGAGGGCGAGAATGAATTTCTACAAGCACAAGAAACACACCAGGTGTATGTCTGCAGTTCCCTACTTCTTCTAAAAGCAACAGAGTTGTTTATGATGAGCCACCTTTAGAGACTTCTACCAGTTCTCATTCATCTGCTAAGGCTCCTGTTTTTAGACAGACTGGTTCTGTGTATTTTGTCAACATTGATGACTTGTCTTCAGATTCTACTGACACTTATCTTCATGGCATACATAAGCTCTTTCACTTGCTTAAACGCACTTATCTTGTTTGTCCATGGTCCTATTTGTGAATTATACTTGCCCTGAATGCTGTTTTCCTTTGGATTGGGTTTGTTACTGTTTTCTTCTTGCTAATAAATAAGTATTATCTTCCTGAGCACTTTCCTGTTGAACTGGTAGACTATTTACTGAAGCCTCATTTGTCTTCTCACAAAGTGAGAAGAAACGTGTCCTTAGTGAACATTTCTGATGTTCCAGTTCCTGATGGGAATGTTTGGGATAAGGTTCCCTATGATAATTTTGGTCCTACAAAGACAATTCAAATTCCATACGTCTTCAAAACTTTGATGCATGATGTAATCACACCTGAGATTGTGTCAGATGACTGGGATGTGAAAACAGCTTCTTCAATGCTTTCTGAGCTTGAATATTACACTATATTTGAAAGTGAGAACATGTACATGAATTCTGCAAATTATGGTGAAATATTTTGTTATTATCACTATGCACACCATTACTTACATAGAGCTAACAGCTCACGTACAATTTTCAATTATATACAATGGTAACATTGCCTGACTCCGCCAGTAGGGAGTTCTAAAATGTATAAGACAAAAATCACATATTTTTCTGGGCATGATACTTCAAATCTTATATCTTATTATTTTAAATCACCGTCAGCTAAAACAAGGAATAATATGTTGAACAATACCCAATTATTGTATTCAAATACATTTGATTCCCAACTGGCCTTTAAACCTACGAATATTGGAAAGAAGCAACTGATTTAAAATCAGTTTGGGGAATAAAAGATTGGCAAGTACAAGACATGGATGCCTTATTTAAAGCATGTCTGATTCCATTACAGATTATTTTCCTGAGCGACACTGTTCAAAAGACAACTTGTCTAGGTGCAGCAAAAATTGAAGAACTGAATGTGCCCAGTTGCAATTGCAATATCTAACAATTGGCAAAGTGTAGTAAATAACAATTGGCAAAGTGTAGTAAATTACACAGAAGAACAGATAAATGGCATGGTTAAGAATAATGCACTTAAATCAACACTTTCAGGTCCCAGTGGGTCAGACCGGACCTTCCTTATATGGAGACACAACATGCAAGAATTGTTACTACATATAGCATAAGGAAGTTATGTTAGTAGTGGTTGCAACATTCTACTTTGACAGTTGTAATAAAGCACCTCTCTCTCTCTGATGACACAGATTTGCAAGGTTTTTTGTTAGGTCCTAGATCACCACATTCTAAAGGATTTCTGTATGTCATCTACAATGATATTTTGAAGCTTTCACAGATGATTATCCTGAGCAACACTTCTCAACAGACAACTTGCCTAGGTCTAACAAAATAAGAACTGAACGTGCTCAGTGTCTGTTCAATTGCAAAATGTAACAATTGGCAAAACTTAGTAAATTACACAGAAGAACAGATCAACGGTATGGTTAAGAATAGTGCATTTAATTTGACACTTTCAGGTCCCATCTGGTGGTTATTGTGGCCAGTGGACACAAATGGTTGTCATGCATTTTTTATAAACTCTACACAGAGTTTTAAAGCAAGCAGACCGGACCTTCCTTATATGGAGACACAAAATGCAGGGATTATTACTACATATAGCATAGGGAAGTTATGGCAGCAGTGGTTGCAACATTCCACATTGACAGCTGTAAAAGAGCACTTCTCTCTCCTCTCCAATGACATGGATTTGCAAGATTTCTTATTAGGTCCTAGATCACCGCACTCTAAACGTTTTCTGCATGCCATCCACAATGAAATTTGGAAAGGTTTCACAGATGGAAGCTGACGCTCATTTAAGACAAATAGATCAGGCTAATTTGGAGAAAGCACTGGCTGTAGTTGATAATGGAATAAATACATTGTCCACTCATTTGCATACCCTAAAAAACATTGCATCATCTGCAATTGACATCTTTCAAAATGACGTCTTTTTTACAGCACGGACGCAGCCAGCTTAGATCCATAATGCAGTTGAATTGGACATTACAGGTTCTAAGATATAAATGCATGCCCTGTAAGCACATCAACTCAAAAGAGTTGTTTTTGCCATTTAACTTGACACACACACACAACAGATAATGGCAAAGAAGGATGCAAAATACACAGTGCTTAACAGTTGCCCTTTACAGTAGCTGAAACATCATTGGTGGTGTAGTTAATACGTGGGGTAATATCTCTGCCAAGTTCAACGTTTCCCTTCACAGCATATTTGAAACATTTTCCAGTGGGCAGATTTGAGGCTTTGGGGGATAGTTTTCCACATGAGGTGTGGGAATTACCTTTGGATTACAAATGTATGAGCAGGGAAAAGGAATTCTTTCTCAATGGATGTGATTTGTGAACTTCTGTAGGCCACTCAGTGCTTTGTAAACAGGTGACATTGCACAGCACATACAAAGCGTCAGTCAATTTTGCATGTTTTTAGAAGGGAGTTCCTGTGTCCTTGATTCACCCAGTGTTTCGGTTACTTTCGAATGGAAGTTACTTGATGCTGAGTGATCAAGGATGTTGTGGGGTGACAATAAGTGTTACATATGTGATTTCTGTTTCTCAAATAGTGACCGGCTATGGTAACGTACTGTTTCCCCCACTCATCAGATTAAGGTAGCGAGTTTGTGGCCTTCCATTCCAACCATTAATGTTAAATGCGACAAGCTGAGCAGGCTAAAAGCACTATTGTTTCAAAAACACATAGCACTTACATTTGCCCGTGAATCATTCGAATTGCAAGTGGCAAGGCCAACCGCCGGGATACAGTTGCTTTTAAATACCAGTTTTCCAAGGCACATCGGTGAACTTGTGAGACGTATTTTGAATGCGTCCAACACCACATGTGTCTCCTTTTGTCAACACTTTTCAGACTGTCTTTGGAGTAATTCCATATTTTATACACTCTCTGTCTTTGAGTGTATTTAGCGGTATACCTCTCTTGTCTTAAATGGTGGCATTTTGTTCCTGCTTTTTTTGCTCCACAATGGATGTCCCAATTCAAAGCCCAGTGGTGATGGAACTGCTACTGGTCAACAGTATAGCATGAATGCCTGATACGATATTTTTGAGTACCTTTGTTGGAAGAACTAAAGGGCAACTGGTCTTTGTCAGTGTGGGTTTTCTGCATGCAGCCTGTGTTCTGCTCTCTTTGGTGCCCTTTCAAGTGTGCACTGGATGTGTGTCTTGCAAAGCAATTGATACTATCTATGGACATGAATCTTCTAATATTCCAGTTGAGGGCTCATTTCGGGAGTTGTTCTATGATCCTTTTATGAGCCACCTTACATGAATGTGGATGCTACAGCTCCAGGAGTACCTTCTTCTGGCTCAACCACACGTGCATTGCACAGGATGCTACTTCCTCAGCAGAGGCTGAGGCTCTTGATCATGTCTGTTCCTTTGATTTACTCACCAAGGCTTTGGTGGTTATGTTCTCTGTGATGAGGGATCCCTCTTGGATTAAATCCCTGCTGATGTTTTGGATGACATCATGGCTGCATCTGATGACTTTTAGAATTTGGCCTTTGTTTTTTAGCAAGTTGTTCTTTTAATTGGCTCTATTTTAATAGTTTGCTCTGCTTATTGGTCTGAACATTTTATTGTTTTTCAGTATTTTATGTAGCTTTTTTGGAATTTGTCTTTCCTGACTGCCAAGGGGGAGGGTGGCGTGAGGACCTCTCAGGCCTGTGTTGGTATCCCCTCTTTTTTAGCTCCATCTAGCTTCATTTTATATTTCATATTTTAATCATCTTAGTAAGGCTGGTTTTAGCGAGGACCTTTTACATACCTTTATCAGCTGCTTTTATTCTAGGAATATAGAGACTGAGCTGCTTATTTACTTAACCTTTGCACAACATGTAATTAGTACTTTCTGACCAAGCTACGAACACTGTACACAATATGCTAGTTTGTGTTGCTCATGCAGGAGATAGCTTGTAACATCTAGACACAGCATTGCATCAGGCTTCCAATATAGTGTAGTTTATTATATAAATGATGTACTGACCCAGAAGGGGCAGAGAGCATTCGGGCCACAACTGTCCTGGGACAAATGCTGTTTGACATGCTGCTCTGCTAGCCCTGAGAGGATTGCCATCTGCCTTAAAGAATGAGGCTGATCTAACCCCTTAGATAGGGCCAGGCAGAAGGGTACACCCACCATGTTCTCAAATATAGTCTTAGGGTTAGGTAGGAACCTTTAGAACCAGTAGAACATCTAGAGTCACATTCACCATGGTTAGATTGTTTATTTTCTTTAATATATTTATAATGCTGATTACTTTGCTTTGTTTCAGCTGCCTAGTTATTGCAGCTCATTCACTTTATGCAAGATTGCGATTGTTTCAATAAATGTATATAAAATGTTTCTAACATCTCGTTTGTGTCTCACCTGGGTATGCACAAACAATACCATGAAAGGGAAAGATCTATTTCCACAACTTCCCTGGGGAATCAGAGTGTTATGTTCAGGTTGCCACAATCATCTTCCACTATGAGCTAGCCAGGATTTGGGCCTTCTGATTCTGATGGTGTGTATGGAGTTATTCCCCCACATTCTGAACTTCTGTTGTCCTAATATACAGAAGTATTATCACAATAAGAACTGTGTAACATGTCCTGAAGACACAGTATCACCGCTACACAGTGGAGAACCTCGAAATGCTACTGCTAAACTACATTTACTAGCTACAAGTAAAGTCTTAAGAGACACTTGGGATGAGTTGGAGAGACATACACTATGAGAGTATAAACAGAGGCTACATAGAGATGGGAATAAATCAAGTAACCTCCTGCTACACAGACAAAAACACACTTGCAGATTCTGTCACATACAAAACCTGATGGAACACAGGATTCCACCCAGGCTGGTATCACTGAAGCCTTGAGCCTGTATCTTGTGCAAACACTGAAACGTCCACGGGGGGAAGAAGGAGGGGCTAAGCCCCAGCACCAAGGAGCATTTAGCACAACTTCTATTACATTGGAGGCACTGAGCAAGATGCGTAACAATAAGACACTAGTTTTAGATTGTCTACCCCCCAAATTATACCAAACATTTGTGCACTTGGTCTCTGATAAATTATTAAAAGTGTAAATTGAGGCCAATATGGTGTGAAAACTCCCAGATACAATGAGAGAGCCAGTCATAATGATGGTACCTAATCTAGAGAAGGATCCCACACTGATGGGGGTCACATAGACCCCTCTCTGTGATAAATACTGATGCTAACTTGTTGGCTATGGTGATAACTAATAGATTTCATCACAAGATAGGCACACTGGTTTATGAGGACCAGGGTGGTTTTAAACCTGGGAGACGAACACAAGTAACATACAACCTTCATAGGCTCACACACATACTTCACTCAAATGAAACCATAGGTATCAATGGTGCTTTAGTGGCACTGGCCATTGAAAGGTCTTTAACACCATAAGATGGTACCATATTTGAGGTATTGCGAGGAATGGGTTTTGGCCTGATTTTTAAGAGGTGGGTACAGATCCTGTATACACAGCCCATAGCTAGAGTGAGACTGGGAGGTGTGGTATTGGCAGCCTGGAAAGTAGATTGAGAAACGAGACGTGGGTGTCCACTGTCACCCTTGCTATTTCCATTGGCAATATAACCATTGCCGATTAGACTTCAGATAGTATTGTATGATTGTGGACCAAGCTTGGACATAAAACACATATTGTTTCTTTATATGCAGATGACACACTGTTTTTCCTCTAGGAACCACATGTTTCATTGCCATATCAATATTGATGTCGGAGTAAGAGTTGTTTGGTAATACAGCATATCTGTGCAATAACTGTAAAAAGCTGCTGGCATTCCTGCTGGGAAAAGTTGCTGACATCAGTGGCTCCTCTGTAATGGCGAAGGAGCGTTGCTCACTGGTCAGAGCCAGCATATGAAAAACAAAATGATAATAAAACAATTTTATTATCATTTTATTTTTCACTGTGAGGTAAGTCTGCCACGTTTGCAGAGGTTGGTGGGGTGGGGCCATCCTCAATGAAGAGCAGAAGGGAGGAGAAGTGGTAGGCACTGTAAGTGCACGTCAGTTTTGCCTGCTGTCTTAGGGCAGCCAAACCGACATGCACACTTAGATTTCTTCAACCCAGCTGTGTTGCACAACCGGGTGGAGAAAAGGCACAGACTCCCTGTGCCTGAGCAAGCATCAGACCAGTCCACTCAGGCCAATCCTGGCACTTCTCTCATGCTTGGTGTAGCATGAGAGCATGGTCTGGATTGGGTGGGGAGCCTGTGCAGAAACCAAGAAGCTGTGAAGGAGCACAAATGTGGGGCCCAGCAGCTGCAGTGGCTTTTTTAAAATTAATATTTCCCCCCACCACCCTTTATTTGCAGCAGCCGCTGCTGCTTGCTGATGCTACCATAGACGCCTTACCACACATAGGAATGAGATGGGAGGTGGAGCAATTTTGTTACTTGGGAGTTCAGATATAGCTGAGGGCAGACTTGCAGTATACAAGTATTATAGTTAGGGTTCTGAAGGTACTGAGAAACGTCATAGGTTTCTGGGATACACACCCTCTGCCGATTATTGGTCATTTTGTGCCTGCAAAGATAGTATTCTTACCAATATGCCTTTATCAACTACGAAACACATCATGTGACAGTCCAAGATCTACTTTCAAAGAAATTGACTCCCTGCTGATATCACTGATATGGTCTGGTAACCCTGAAACTAGACAGGGTCATGGGGGGCCTGGAACTTCCTACTTGGGGTTATATAATTGTCCAGCTCATATGCAGTATCTAGAACAATGGTGCAATGAGGATTGTAAATGGGGGAAGAGACTTTTAAAAGGATGCTATGGAAACGATACACTCTGGGTGTTACTGATAATGGGCAGAGGAGTGTCTCAAAGGTATCAATATGTAATAAGGCATGCTGCAGATATGCGGGATGCAGAGTGATTTCTAATTCCCTCTTTTCCAGTTTTCTGGAGATTTGGTGGCTATAGCCATTCTGAAATATAGCTTTGTATATGTCCATGGTGCGAGAGCAGGAGTGGGGGTGTACATTATTTGGTTACCTTTCACCAAGAGGGTAGTTTCTTGACGTGCCTGCGATAGCCCCTACTTATGAGACCCTGAGAGAAATTCGGCACACTAGGTTTCCAGACTTTAAAAGGCACTGAAAGCTGATAGGCAAACAAATATGAGATAATAATTTAGCAAAACCACTAACAAGCAGGGAGTGGAAACAAACTTGTGAGCACGTAAAGTCCATGCACTTCGATATCCTACACCAAACGTACCTCACTCTTTTGGCGTTCGCCAAAATGTATCCGGACACATCCTTTGACTGCCCCTGATGCTGAGAGGATCGGGCTGTCTGTATGCATATGACGTTGAATTGTGAACAAATACAGGTATGTGGCAAGCTATTGTTGCTAAATTATGTGTAGTTACTGGTTTGCCTATTTCTGGGCAGTCCCATAGTGTATATTTAATATTTTAACTCCACTTCAGAAAATGAGAATTAGATATAAATTTGCATTATTGGGATTGATGCGGGAAATATGCCAAATCACCTTTAGGTGGCTCAGGGCGCACAGTCCAATGGGGACTGCTTGGGAGAGGGATCTTTTGGAATGGGGAAACACAGAATAAAGCAGGATGAACACGGTATGCACAGACGATAAATCTAGAAAGTTGGTCTGCAACACTCAGTAAATTGATGGAGGGAAATAAGGGGGAAGGTCAGGGGTTGAAGATACCACATATGAATGAATATTGTTAATGCATTTGTGAACATAGTATTGGTACATGTCGTGTACTTTGAAACATTGTATGTCACTTGGTTAATTTTTATTTTTGTTGATGGTAAATGTATAAATAAAACTTAAAAAAATAAAATAGGCATTTTATAAATCAAACATAGTATCTACGTGGTAGTTTAAAAAGCAGTATTTCTTTCACGAAGCTAAGCAAACAATGTACATTGAAATATTATACAATACTAGGGACAGGGTATGATATTGATAGCATAGTTCTTTTATGATTACTGTTTTACTTATTCAAGATGTTTCTGAAATAAACACATTCATAAAACATATATGACTTTTCATTTAATTTTAATTTAAAAGAAAGGCAAGGCATTTCACAAGGCATAAACATATACGCCCTATTCCGACCTATAGATTAATAATATAAATCTCACAACATACTATGAAAAGGGATTGACAAGGCAGGTGGGTCTGGAAACGTAGGATTAACAGAGTTAGAGAACTGAACAATGAGAATATTGAAGTGAACTTCAATGTTTAGGTGCATTGAAAGGAAATGAGCTAAAGAGATAAAAGGCTTGGAAAGGTGAAATTGACTGGGGGGGTAGCACGCACAATGCTGTTGGAAAATAAAGAGACAGACATCTTGAGTTGAAGGTTGAAGAAGTTCATGAATACGTTGGAAAACTAAGCAGACTTTAATCAAAAGGGGAGCATGGGAATACAATTATGAAGGGCTGAAGAAAGGGTGCTTAAAAGGATGAGACAAGACATTAGGAGTAAAATCGATATCAGTGATAGAGTAAGCAGTGTTGCCAACAAGAAGAGTAGAACAATAGTCCTTATGATGAGAATCAGATATCAGAATATGCTTACACAGGCACAGAAGGTTAGGTAAAGTCTGGGTCTAAATGTGATATATAACTGAAAAATACAGCCAAGGTAGAAATATGAGAAGGCAAGGAAGGCAATAACTAAAAGCTAGCTAGACAGTAATAGGAAAGGGAAGTGGATCCGATAAACAATATAAGTGTAAGGTTTAAAATATTGATTAAGGCAGTGGGCACACATCTGTTTCTTAGGGTTAAGATGCAAAGAATGGGATGTCACTCTGGGATTGCTAGAAAAGAGTCAGTTGAAAAGGTGCTCTGAAGGGAATACTTAGAAAATCAATTTGCCTCTCTACTAAAAACATTAATATGTAGTTGTTTGTACCTCATTGTGGCCTTTAAATAAGTAGTGACCACTCTATGCTCCTTCACCATTCCACATCAATCAGTAGAACTTGACTGTAAAACAAGTGTGGTTCAGCTATTTTTAAGGGCTGGCTTGAGAGTACAGCTGTTGCCAGACATCATGTGATCAACCTAAAAACGTGCTTTAAGAACCACCACCAAGAAAGAGGATTTGCCTCCTCCCAAATGTTGGTATCCAGGAGTATTTGTTTGATAAGGCAGACACTGTTTTCACAAAAAAGTGCTTGCCTTCCAAGCAGATGTGATCAAATTGTTTATGTATCCAGCTACCTGAGATTGAACTTTCAGCAGCACACACAACATTGTAATGCTATTAAAGGGTCTTAGACAACTAAATAATTTGCAGTACGTTTTCTCTGGCAGTATAACAGATGGGAGGATGGCAATCATTGACATTAGACTTCATAGTGTAATTTTGAGAGCCCAAGGCTACACTAATATATGTGACTTTTAGATACAAAGCAAGCCGGGTAGTGGCGGCAAGTAAAATGCACTTCCCAAATTTGGTGACAGTGTGAATGTGGAGTTTTAGATAGAAAACTATAGGTGCAATGCGGTTGACTACACTCCAATATCCTAGAGTGTATTTTGGTGTTCAGAACAAACACCCCAAGAAAGTTAATAACAGACACCGCCACACTCAGAAAGTCCATAGATAAATCAGTCTTTCAGTTGAAAACAGTTACAAAATGATCTTTTATTAGAAGGCATCAGCATAGCTCCATCGAATGATCAACGTTCCTTAACCACAGCCATTGTACTCAGTTGGATTAACATATTTGCATAAGCAAGCCAACACATGTTTCGTCACAACAAGTGACTTTTTCAAGGCTCAAAGCAAAGGTGCGGTCTGAAAAGTACCAAATGTATGTAGAAAGAATATGGAATGTGCTGCAGAAATATGGTTATGAGTAACTCTTTCATGGTAGTCACAAGGAAGAAAAGTGACAGTTATGTGAGACCATGTTAAGTCTTAAATCTCAGCATACATGCAGAGGAAAGTGCTGCACGGTGGTGTCTGTTATTAACTTTGTTGATATGTGGATTTTAGATCTGGCTTGACATTGGAACTATCACCTGATATTATGTGATCAACAAAGAAAAAGCTTCCAGAGTCTTACTGAGAGAGAAGTTTAGGCTTCACCCACATATTGCTTCCCCTGCACACAGGTTTTGATTTGGATGAAATTGTGTATTTAAAAATTAGTACTTGTATTGCACTTTTTGGCTTGTGGCAAAGTTTATACTTGATACAGCAGAACTGAGTTGGTTATGGTGGCAAGTCAATGATCGTTGCTATAGGCCTGATCTGTGTATTTTAATATATAACAATGAAGGCACTAGGCCTGATGTATTTATTGTGAAAAGCCTTTGTTAACATAAATAAGCATTTAAATGTGGATTGTTATTACTCTAGATTGAAGACTACAGATAGGTAATTTGTTCCATGGGATTTCATAGATTACTGTGCAAGGCTATAGTTTTTGTGTTGGTCACCCAGTGTGACAACCCATGGATATAGGGTTGCTCTGTGAGAATCCTTGTTACGCCCTGCTTATGACAGATAGTATTTTGCGTAAACAAGTATAATTCTTGTACACCTTTCTAATTTTATGACTTTGTGCCTTATGATTGCCTTGTAGAAAAACTTACTCTCTCTTCTTAGCTGTCTGCAAGGATATTGTAATGAAAAAAAATAAATAAGTCATAGATCCACACATACATAAATATAGATCCATATAGCTACACAGAGGCCCTGTGGGTCAGCTCTGTTTTGCAACTGATCTGTCTGAGTCTCATTTACACTTTGTTCCCATCCATAACAGAGACTGCATGGAGTAATAATGGTTCAGTCCGCATCAGTCATTGCCTCTCTTACCCTTGAATGATAACATTTTATGAACATATGAAAGTGAGTGCATTTCAGGGCTGGTTGGACAGTCCTTCGGGTTCCAGCCTTTTATAGCCAATGCGAGTGCACCATGGAACCTTTTTGTTGATGTTCTGTGGCCCCTTTTCCTATATAACTACTCATACATCTTGTCCATTGCTGTCATTTTTATACTCATGATACACATTCATTTGAGACACAAGGTTGCTCAGCGTCAGCTTTCTAACATGTCCACGTCCTACCTAGCTTCTTGGATGTTTCAATCTGACCCAAAGGAAGTTTTGTCACAGGAGTTAATTGTTTTTTGCGGTATTTGATCTGAGAGTGCAGAAGTGCTTAACTGAAAGAATTTAGATGTGGAAGAAGACTATTTCTCCTTAAGAGTAAAAATAAACAATCACACAAGATGGGTGGGGCTTCTAGTTGCAAATCGGACTTCAGCATGCCTTAAAAATAATGATTGTTAATGAAATTGTCATAGATAATTTTAGAAAGGCATCAATGTATTGGTCTTTATTTGTGAAATTAAATGTATTCAACCATAGATACTGAAAGAAAAAACTGGACACCCTTATAAGTACAGTAATATATTTTATGGCACTAATATAAACATCTTGTAAGAAGTCTATTACGAAACCAAACGCGTAGCCAAAGTTTAAAGGTTGCCTGTGTTTATGGATTTGCAGATTTTGAGCCGAGGGATGGTTCGCATAGCGCCACAATCTCCTCCCCTTCCATTAAATATGAATCTGATGAATTATTACTGGAGTAACAGCTGTAGTCAGCGCTCGTCTCACAGGGACGGAGCCTGTCTTCACATCAGATCACTTCTATTTGTGACGAACAGTCTCGGTGACCTTTCCTCTCCCTGTGTTGAACTTTACAACTCAAGTACCGGCATAACCCGAAGGGGCTTCGAAGTGGGAAATCAACACTGGTGGAACTGGAGGAACCACAAAACAATGTGAAACATGGTAAGCGCTGCGAGTCTGTGCTGCCAAAGAGGCTGTTATAGCGCTTTATTATAAATGCAGGAAAGCCTTTGATTTAAGGGTTTAAAAGCTAGAGGACGCTTTCGGTGTTGCAACAGAGCAGAGGAGATCAATTTAATGACATGCATAACTTACTTTTAGGTAAACTGTTTGTTTTCTTTGCTAACAGAAAAATAAGTCTGTTTTTAGAAAACAAGCATATACTTCTTGAAGCACAGAGACTAGATATTAAACCGTACAACCCAGCAACACGAGAAATATGACTGTACTTATTATATAAGTCCGTAAATTGTGCGATCTGAGGTGGTCACGGTACAATCTGATTTTATTTCGATTCGTTTTTTTTTTTTTACCCTTTCCAATTACTTTCTGCTGGCCCTGACTTCCAACTCAAGTCACAGAGGTGCAGCATGGCACAGGACAGCTGTACTTCTACTCTGGCACCCTGGGGAAAATGAGGTGGCAATGGCTTTTCCAAGTGGGGCTTGATTGTAACCACCACCACCACCAAGGGGCCCACTCAGATTTTGTTGCACACCTAAGATGAGCATTAGTGTCCGAAAAAGCAATCTTTGGTAGTAGATTCCAGGATCCTGTTTCGTGCGATCTTTGGAAATTTGCGTCCCTATGATAAACATAGGAACCTTTTTTACTACCTTAATTTTAACGGTAGAGGCGGAAAATAAGGGTTTGCAGGAGGAGTAGACATGCAAAAAAACATACTACAAAAACAAACTCCTAGGTTTGTCGGTTTTCACAACTATTATTTATTTGGCCTTTTCTACCCAGGAAAACATGGAAAACTGCTCTTGGCCAGCTCAGGCATACACGTGTTACCGCAGAAGGGAGGAGACACCCCCATATATCATGGAGGTCTAGTTTAACAGTCTGTCCCACAAGGAAAATAAATAAACGAGCAAATGCACATTTCCACCACTATATAATCAACCCCACAAATCAGGGCGAAACTGTATTACACCCTAAAATCCACAAGGCAGGGTATATTCCGAGCTCCTAAAATCTGCCATTCTGTTCAGTTGATAGCTCTAAAATCTGTAATGCTTAGATTTCTGAGTTTTCCCTCGCGTTTATTGATTCTGGCCTTTAGTTTCTGGAAGCAACATCCTGCAAGCATTTTACTAATTCAATATTTAATTACAAGGGGCAATGCCTGTGTAATGTGGGGGAGCTGAGGTTTGACTTACACACCACCCTCTTTATTCCTCAGAATCCTTTACATGAAGGGTTTTGATTTACTATTTTGAAGAACAAGGGTTTGCAAGCCAGAATGAATAGGGCAGGGGTCAGTTGTGCATTCAAAGTGTAGTTTTGTAGTTCTGTGGGTCGTCCCCTTCTGCCAAAGCCATTTGGGAATGTTGCAGGCGGTATTAGCATGTCTTGCGTTAGCTGGCAATGCATAAGAGTATATTGTCTACAATATATGCACCCGTGTGCGCACGCGAGCACGACAGGTAGGTCAGCGGCAAGCGGCGTATCTTCCATAAGAAATTGGAAATACATAGCTAGCCCGGCTGCCGAGCAAGGCCGCAGTTATCCCATTAGGCTCGTGCTTGCGTCATTGCTAGACTCAAGCCAGTGTCAAAGGCTGGACTCCTTATCGCTTCTCCTGAGACTTTTGCATTGTCACGCCTGCCTGTTCGTGCAGTTTCTCTGTTAGGACTTGTTGTTGCCCCAGGTGAAGCCAACAAGATGAACCGTTTGGGTAGCATTCAGGTCTCCCCATAGCTGCAGCGAGGAATATGAATCCCACCTGTTCTCCTTGGTGCATTCGTTTGTTTATAAACGTTATCATTTGGAATTGTGCTTTTTAACACGCGAATGTATTTTCGGAATCAGTTACATTTAAAGTTGTTAAAGCGAGCGGAAAGCAAAGAGTGTGGAATTTCCGACCAAGTAAACACCTGTGCTTGATGGTAAACATTACACTTCCTGGAAGAAGATGGTACAGACTTTCCGAGTTCATGTTACACAATGCTCGCAGAATGTAAGTTTAGCAAAGCAAAACGGACTATCAAGAACAGAAACAAACGAAAGTCCATTTTTTTGAGATTTTGCATCGATTACCTATATATCTTTCAAAGGCATACATCATAGGTTTGGTATACTGTATACATAAAGTGTTCCAGTTCAATTTGCACCAACATTTCTCAAGTGCATGGATTGCTTTTGAACTTGTCACCTCGATGTAAATGAAATTTTCTTTCTCATCAGGTGGCCCAAATCCAGGAGCAAATGGTGCCCGCACCGTTGCAATGTACGTAAACTCGAAATGGATTTGCAATAGTTTTCTGCAAGGTACTATGGTCATTGTGTCCAACACAACAGTCCGATTGGTTTAGTTCTCAGAAATACAGGATAGTTTAAAAAGGTCTTGCCCTTTGAGTCTCGTAGCCCGTAGTTCGCTTCACACAATGGTTATAAACAAGCTTTGGCAAATCCAATCAGTTTCGCTTTGCCAATGCAGAGCAAGCGATGTGATTGCTTTGCCAATGCCCGACTGGCTATTTTAAAAGAATAGAAAACAGCTTTGTATACTCTCAAAATAGCCGGTGCATTATGTGATACAACATGCATTTTGTCGAAACGACACATCACTCAAGGCAACAACCATTTTGAAAGTGTCGACGGCCATTGTGTTGCGTGATTCGACGTAACAGCACAATGAATGTCACATGTCGCAACACAGCAGCCACTGTGAAAGTGTATAAAACATTGTTTTCTAAGCAGCTATGTGGCTGCTACGTTGCATGATGCAACCTGACAACAGAAAACACGTTGACAATTTACAATTGTTTTTTGTTTTCTATACTTTTGACAAGGCTTTACCAATGCAGATGGATTTTAGCCACGGCCGACTTTAGCGCTGTGGCACCCAGTGCAACAATCTGTTTGGGCATTCCTCTCCAATGACCTCTTCTACAAAGTCCTTCACTACCCCACTACAACAGTGCTCTTGTGCATCTCTCCACAGCCCCTCCCTCACATTAATTTAATTTCTTTTATAACACTACTCATACCAGTGCATGGTGTCACAGCACTTTACATCACACACACATTACAGCGAGACAATGAATGATCCATGTGTAAATCAGGAAATGTTACATAAGCCAGTGAGGATAACAAGGTATAGGAATCAGATGTCATCCATGGTAGTAGGCAGTAGATTTTAAGTAGGCCTGGTTGGAGCTCATGGAGTTTCACTCTGTGGAATTCTGCTGAGTTACATAAAAACTGTACAATATTCCGCACAGTTCTGCAAGACGGCGGCATGTAGGCACGTCTCACTGCTCGTGCCGATTTTTAGAAACAGGAGCTTCTTCAGTGCTGTAAATTCAGCGCAAAGGTTTCCATAGGGGGCTGCTTTTTTCTGCCACTCCCGTAGATTTTCTACTCGAGCGGCAGCTTTCTCAAAGTGAATGATCTTGACCTGCCGTGACCGCCCGTGTTGTGAAATCTCACCCAGAGATGTTCTAGCACCCAATAATCGTGCCAGAGTATGCAAATTCTCGCTCGGGTTCACCAACATAATGCTGGCGAGCTGTGCACAAGAACATTTTTTGCCATGCAGCGGTTGGCAAAGTTTTGTTGGAACACCGCACTCCAAGCGGAAAGCAGAGTGGGCAAAACTCAGCAAACTCCAACGGGGGAGTGGAATTTTTCTCCCACTCCAAGGTGTTTGGCCTGGACCTTAACAAACTCAGGATTTAGAACTACCAAAGTGGTTCTAATAAGAATGCATTCCTACCCAGTAAAACTCTTTTTAGCAACATTAGGAAAAAAATTAAAGACTGGGCAAAAAACGGAATGTTCTAACCTATACCTCGCAGTTTGCATGCCTTTCTTTAATGGCAGTTCATAGGTCACTGTGCTATATTATGATTGTACCCTATGAACTGTAAGTAATTAATGGATCTTTGTGACAAAAGTAGTAACCCACTGAGCTATCCACAGAAAAAACAGGTATGTGAGATACATTGTACACGTTGTTTGCAGCAGGTATATTAACACTCTGTGCTACTTTATGATGAGTCAGAAACTGCCACTAGACAAAACTCCGATCTCTCCCCAGGAGGAATATTGATCACCAGAGTTTTCTAGACATTTTTTATTGTTGCCTTGGAAACTGCTGGACACACAAGGTACTCTGCAGCAGGTGCTTTTAAACCCATAAATGATTCCTAAACACAGAGCACCCCCACCTCTGTGCCAGGTGAGGCTGCACAGGTCACACCACCCTAAAATCGGCCCTGATTTTATTATTCTGTGTCATTGGCAGAGCCAATACCATGATGATACACACTTTTGGCATAATTCTGCTCCTAATATTGTGGTGACAATACATGCCTCAATTGGGTCACTCTCAATTACGTGTGGGCATCCCTGGTGTAAGGAAATGCCTCTACTCCCAAGTTTATGGACTGATGCTGCTGTTTTTTTTTTTCCTCTGAAGGTGCATTGCGTCCTGATAACCAAAACTCAGTGCCATTGCTCTGACCCTTAAAATGTATATGTCTGATTAGTTTACCCACAAGCAGCATAATTTAACTTACTTGTAGATTTCCACCATGACACAAGTGAGGAGGAGCTGGGGAGGGAGAGCAAACTTAGAAAGAAAAATAGATACAATAGTTCAATTATATCAGCAGTGGATGGATACACAAGTCAGCCCATGCACCATGCTGCAGAAACAGGACAAATACAGAACAGGTAGGAAAGTAGCCAATCAAAAAATTTCTAGCTATCGCGTCAAGAATTTTAGATTCTATTAAGGACACGGAGGCGAGGATTATGCTTCTCTTAACTGTACTGACAAACACAGCAGCCAATAAACAACAATTTTTAAAACTACAAATCCCATGAGCCTTAGCCCACCAATCATGGCACGATACTGTCCATAAATAGCATGAACTCTATAGTCCTTCCTCTTTCTTTGCGAAAAACAGTTCAAACATGCGTTAACTTGCAGAACTTGATAACGAACTCTTTCCAGATCCTTGTAACGAACTCAAGACGTTGGAGGATGATCGCATTAACGATGCTTCGTTGGAGGCTTTCATGAAGTCGTGTTGGATGTTCCTGAGTGAAACAAAACAATCAACTAATATCGGATATATCATGGGAGGGTACTTAATTCACGTTTTTAAATTAAGACAATTAATCATTATCATATTAATGACATAAAATGACAATTAAGCATTTATCACATTAATGACATAAATGTACATATTGGGTGGGATAATCCTCGCCTCCGTGTCCTTAATAGAATCTAAAATTCTTGACGCGATAGCTAGAATTTTTTTTATTCTATGTCAGGACCGGAGGCTTCGGATTATGCTAGTTCAAAGTCTATTTACTACTTCCGACACTACATCCACAATGGGTTTGTGATAGAAAACCTTAAAAGTGGAATCGTTTGACCAATCAGCTGCAGCCATGATGTCTTCAAGCCTGGCTCCTGTCGCAAAGGCTTTGGAGGCCATGGCTCCTCTAACTGAATGAGCCCCAAACACACTTATGTCAATGCCGGATTCGGCTAGTAACCATTTGACCCATCGGGCTAGGGTTGCTGCAGTGACAGGATTGAACGGCTTTTGTAAGGAAATCAACAATTGCCCCGAAACATTCTGTCTGAATTCTCGTGTGACATCTTCATAACTCTTCAAACACTGAACAACACATAGGGGGTGATTCCGAGACCGGCGGGCGGCGGAGGCCGCCCGCCAGTCTACCCCCGACAAAATACCGCTCCGCGGTCGCAAGACCGCGGAGGGTATTTTGAGATTTGCCCTGGGCTGGCGGGCGGCCGCCAAAAGGCCGCCCGCCAGCCCAGGGCAAATCTACCCTCCCACGAGGACGCCGGCTCCGAATGGAGCCTGCGTAGTGGGAAGGTGCGACGGGTGCTGTTGCACCCGTCGCGTATTTCAGTGTCTGCTTTGCAGACACTGAAATACTTTGTGGGGCCCTCTTACAGCCCCGCGGCACCCCCTACCGCCATCCTGTCTCCCGCCAGGAACAGGATGGCGGTAGGGGGTGTCAGAATCCCCATGGCTGCGGAGCGCACTTCGCAGCCATGGAGGATTCACCCGAGCAGCGGAAAGTCGGCGGGAGACCGCCGACTTTCCGTTTCTGACCGCGGCTGAACCGCCGCGGTCAGAATGCTCGAGGGAGCACCGCCAGCCTGTTGGCGGTGCTCCTGTGGTCGGAAAGCCTGGCCGTCACCGGCCGCCAGGGTCAGAATGACCCCCATAGTTTCTTGTTATGTGGAAAAGATGGATATAAAATGCATTTGGATGAAGTTTTCGTACGTCTAGAAATGGAAAAAGATACTCCCTTAGGAGTGAATACTCTACCTGCTAAATCCAGAGCTTTAACATCTGATACTCTTCTGCAGGAGAGCAAACATAAAAACATAGTCAATTTTGCGGATAGTTGTTTGCGAGATAGACCGTCATTATCCGGCCAGTTTCTAAGGAAACGTAAAATAATATTAACATCCCACAAGGAGGTATACTTTGGTTGTGGGGGTTTTACCATACGGATACCTCTAAGCAATTTGCAAATCAAGGGATGTTCCCCTACCGGTTTCCCTTGGATGTGGGGATGACCTGCCGAAAGAGCTGAACGACAATTGTTAATTGTCCTATAAGCCAAACCTTGGGAGGCCAACTCTGACAAAAAATTGGCTATGACATGAATCTCTGACCCTAGGGGATCCACACTCCTTGTATCGCACCAACGTATCCACTTCTTCCAGGCCTGTTCGTATCTTTTCTGAGTGGAGGGGGCCCAAGATTGGGATAAGAAAAACAATGCTGAGTCCGAAACTCCAGGCACTTGCCATCGTCACCTGAAAGTCTCCAGGCCATCAGGATTAACAGTCCCTGTAGAACCAGTGGGTGAAAACTGTTCGATGGATCTGACAGAAGATCCACCGACCACGGGATCTTCACCGGAAAGTCGCATGACTGGTTCATTGCGGAAGGGAACCATGGCTGAGCACTCCACTAGGGGGTCACTAGAATGATTTCCGAGCGTTGGCGACGCACTTGTGCCAGGACGCGAGGAATCATCACAAAGGGGGGAAAGGCATAGAGAAGGTCCCTTGGCCATAAATGCATGAATGCGTCTGTCCCCCTCGCTTGAGGATCCGGCCTCCAACTGAAGAAACAAGGGACCTGGCTGTTCAACCGGGATGCAAATAAATCTATCTGACATGTCCCCCAACGAAGTTGGAGCGCTTGAAAAATGCTCCGCTTGAGCTTCCAATCGCTGCCATCCCGAAGGAAACGAGAGTTCCAGTCTGCTGTCGTACTGGTAATGCCCGGAATGTATTCCGCTACTACCGAAATTTTCTGATTGAGGCAAAAGTGCCAGAATTCTTTCGCTATCTCCGCTAGGAGGCGAGATCTGGTCCCTCCTAGGCGATTGATGTATCTGACTGCGGAGACATTGTCCATCCGCAGGAGAATGCAGCAATGAGCCCGGCGGGGAGCAAAGGATTTGATGGCGAACGATCCTGCCAGGAGTTCCAGGCAGTTGATGTGGTAAGATAGTTCCCCCGGGGACCAACGGCCTCCTGTCTCCACCTGGCCGCAACGTGCTCCCCAGCCCCAACGGCTGGCATCCGATTCTATCACTACATCTGGACTGGAGGGAAATATCGCTCTGCCGTTCCATGCATCCATGTGGTCTAGCCACCATGATATCTCTGTCTTGGCTTCCTCTGAGAGGGGAACTAACTCTGAATATTGAAGACCTTTTTGAAGGTGAAGAATCTTCAATCTCTGAAGGGCTCTGTAATGCAGAGGCCCCGGGAAAATTGCCTGAATAGATGAGGCTAAAAGGCCGACAAGTCGGGCTAGTGTCCTCAAGGATATAGTCGGAGAGGCAAGCGCTCTCCTCAATTCTTTCTTGATTAGATTCCGTTTGTTGATCGGGAGAATTAGTAATGATGTTAGAGAGTCTATCTGAAACCCCAGAAAACCCATACTCTGTGAAGGGATCAGGTTGGACTTCTCTGAGTTTAGGACAAACCCGAGGTCCTGGAGTAACATTATTGTCCAATTGAGGTGAGTCAGCACCAGATCTTTGTCCTGGGCCATGATGAGAATATCGTCCAGATAAATAATTAGGCGCACTCCTCGTTCTCTTAAGTATTGCACCACTGGGCGAAGGAGTTTGGTGAAGCAACAGGGCGCTGAGGAGAGGGCGAAAGGGAGCACCCTGAATTCGAACCACTGGGAATCCCATTGGAATTGTAGGAAACGTCTGTGAGGTGCGAAAATTGGGACTGAGAGGTAGGCGTCTTTGAGGTCTAGCCGTACCATGCAGTCCTTGTCTCTTAAAAGGTCCCTGAGAAGGTGGATGCCCTCCATCTTGAAATGGCGATACACCATCCAGGAATTGAAATGTTTTAGGTTTAGGACCAGTCTGGCTCCGCCGCCCTTCTTTTGTACCAAGAAAATAGTGCTGGCGAAACCTCGAGGGTGAGGTGAGGATTCCACCACTGCCCCTTTTTGAATGAGAGAGATAATCTCTTCTTTTATGAATTTGCGATCTGCGAGGGAAAAAAGGAGAGGCATAGGAGGACTCGTTTGCTTTGGAGGGGCGTAAAACTCTAGCTGAAAGCCCTGGACTGTCTGAAGAACCCAAGGATCCTGAGTAATGGATTCCCAAACCGGGAGAAACAGTTGAATCCTGCCCCCCAATATGACTTCTGAGGAAAGAATAATTCTCACCTGAGTTTGTGCTGTCTTGAATGGAGTTACCTCCACGATATCCTCTTGAGTTTCTACCTCGCCCTCTGTAGCGATTGGGGTAGAAGTTGCCTTGGTTTGAGTAGTTTCCTCTGTTAATTGGAAGGTATATCTGGGGGTCTGGTATCTTCGGCCTGGCGCTCGACCCCTGAGGCGTCCGGCCCATATAAAAAGAGCATTATTGAATACCTTTTTGATGTTAGATTGGGCCTTATCAAGGGCTGTGAATGTAGCTACGTATTTGCTCAAATTGGAAATAAATTTATCTCCGAAGAGCATTCCGTTAGCTGCCGATCCGGCTTCGTTAGTGGCCAACTCAGCGAGCTTTGGGTCTAAACGAATGAGGAAAGATCGTCTGCGCTCCGTTGACATGGCGCAGTTTGCGTTGCCCAGGAGGCAGATTGCTCTCTGGGTCCATTGAAGTATTGCTTCCGTATCCAAGGGGGTTTCGGTTTCTTTAGATTCTATGGCTAAATCCAGTATTTTCATTAGCGGACCGGACATGTCTAATAATTTGTCCTGGCAACCTTTCCAGGCATGGTCTAGACCCTTTTTTGGGTCTTTGGCAAATTTCCGGAGAAAGGTCGCCATGCTAGGATCCAGTTCTGGCGTGTCTGCCACTTTGCCTAGTAGGGAGGGGCGGGGGCACTCTGATCTAAGAGTGTTGCGTACCTCTTTCTCAAAGCTTCTGCGCAGTCTGTCTTGGACGTAATTCGCTACCTCTTGGTGAGGAACCCACTCAGTAGAGCGAGGGTGGATGATATCTTCTGGAGAGAATAAGAGGTTCTTCCCTTGAGGGATGTCATCCTTGGGTGCATTATGCTTCGCCTTGCGCTGCTTTTTGCGCGGTTGAGGGTCAGCTTGTGAGTCATCTGAATCCGATTTTGAGGAAGAAGGATCGTGATAACTGGATTGGGAAGATGATTGCAAAGGATTGGAAGGCGAAGTTTGAGGAGGCAGAAATCCTCCATACGCATGGTCACGCAACACGGAGGTTGCCACTTGCAACAAAATCTCTGCAGAAGAGGTGCCACTTGAGCGTTGCAGTTTAAGACCCAACACTTCACCGGAGTACCCGGTTTGCAGGCGAGGTTGTTGGCTACTCTCGCCCAAAAATTCTCTTCTAGCGAAATTAGATAGAGGTTGGGTAAATGGTTTGAGGGCTTGAATTAGCGCCCAATTCACGGAGTCTTGCACATGGTAACCAAGTGCTTCCACAAGTCTTTCCTCCATATGGTGTTCTGAGGGTGTCTCTTGCAGTTCGTCATACTGCTCTTCCTCATTGGCATAGTACGCCATCTTAATATATGTGTGTATGTCTCTGGTAGGAGGAGTTGGCAGGGGGGGCAAAAACCCTGAGCAGGTGTGTAAATTTTGATTTTATCCGGTAAAAAGAGTCTTAAAGTGGAGGGAGCCACCTGCAAAAACTTTAGTTTTATAACAGTACTTGTAAATGTCGAGTATGCCCCCTGAGCCAAGCTCTATAAGTACTATTTCAGCCCCTACGGGCGCTCTGAGGCCGATTCACTAAAGAGTTGCCGCTCGCGTACACACGCCGCAAAGAAGCCGGTCGGAAACCTCCGATCGGCTCAATGCGTGTGCGCACACATGGGCATCGAAAGAGGACTGCGTCCTCTGAACGAGTGAGCGCTCGTTCTTACGGCCTGCTCCCACTCCACACCGGTGGGGATTTAATGATAAGTGGGCCACTAAGTACGCTGAGCCGAAGCTCCGGAATTCCTAAAACGGCAAAAACCAAGTAATTCTTGACAGTCGCGCTAACAAATATTAACCCATTTAATTAAAATTCACACATGGCATTAGAGCGGAGCTAAGCTCCGGATCGTAGATACTGCTAAGCGCGCTGGTTTTTACTTCAATATACTATATAAAAAACAAAACATTCGAGCGTTTTCGCGCGTGACTTAACTGGCTGCTGGAGCAGCAAAGAAAGAGGAAGGACTATAGAGTTCATGCTATTTATGGACAGTATCGTGCCATGATTGGTGGGCTAAGGCTCATGGGATTTGTAGTTTTAAAAATTGTTGTTTATTGGCTGCTGTGTTTGTCAGTAAAGTTAAGAGAAGCATAATCCGAAGCCTCCGGTCCTGACATAGAATCCAAACCACAACATTAAAATAGCCAATAGAGCAATCCAATTAAGGAACCAAAGTTTATAACAAGGTATGGAAGACAATGCTTCCTGCAATGGACAGCAAAGGTTATCTACAGAGACATCACAATAAAGGCCTTTTGTTGAATAACTCTGTAATTACAGTAATTGCAAGGGGTGGGGAATGAAGTGAGGGTCGAGGGACAGTGGTGATAAAAACAGCACTGTTCACTCTTTGCCCCATTTGGTATTATTTTTACTTTGACAGTGGTCACTGGAGTGTTGTCTCAAGTTCTCTGCTACACTTCAGTTGCATAATGTGTAGTTAATGATTTCCAAAATTACTTCTAAGGAATTAAAGACACTGATTCCACTCTCAGAATTGCGTCACCCTCACAACAACAATGTTACTGAATGTGCTTTATCTTAGAGCAAATTAAATAAGGGAGAGATAATTTGTTTAATCCTTGTTAAATCAAACATGGGAGAGACCCAGTATTTTACCAGGTCACTACTTGGGCTTGATTTTAATTTGATTTTACTCGTATCAAGGGAGTTGAATTGCGTAAACCCCTCTGTACCACTGTAACGCACAACTGCGTGACAGAGAGATAGTGTGGGCTTTAACAAAAGCCAGAGCACAAGAACAAACAGGGTGTAGATAATCTTAATACAGGGTGTACAATGGGAAAGCAGCATTGAAACCTGCTGCCCCTGCAATGTGAGCTCCAGAAACCTTGGCTTGGGATCAGTGGGGCCTCCTGAGACAGGAGCAGTCACGTGAGTGGAGGCCGAAAGGGTTTTTCTAACCTTTGACACGTCGGAAAGACTTCTCTGACAAGACAGCGATTCGTTGACCAACCCTGGGTTGGTGAAGCGATCGGTCACTTTGACCCAGCCTATGGTAGTACTGCGTTTTGTGTCTGACCGTGACGGAGCTGCAATATATACAAATCTTAATCTCCAACAGCACAGGGTGCGCCAATTAGCGCATACACCATATGTGCCTGATTATGGATTGCCCACCTAGGAAAGGGTAATCACTCACAGTTTGGGCATGATATCACCCATTACTAGGGGCGCAAACAGAGCCGATGAACTCTTTGTTCCCATGCTTTGCAGTGGCTTTGTCTGCTGACAATCCCAGGGGCAAACACCTGCAATTTGCACCTCGATTGTAATCCTGTTTTACACACAAACATTAAGGGCCCATTCGTGATCTGGTACTGCGTGTAATACAAACAGGCACTAGAGTGTAGAAAGAAATCACATTTGTATGTGGCTCCACCTGGTATAAGTACTCTCTGCCAAGGGCCATTGTTGTGCTGTCAATTGGCAGTTTAAGGTGCACAAAACAGATGCAAAAAAAATGAACTGTTCTAGATGGTGTCTCCAGTGCAATAAACATAAGCGGCGTGGGCGACATAGTGTTCTGTATGCTTCAACACGGTCAGTTTCTGTTATGCAACATACCTGCAGCGTGAGGCTGCAAGAAGCTGCAGTACAACATTATATAACCCACCTTTACTTTCAAGCAGTATGAAGAGCCCAGGGCGTGGTCTACTGTGGGACAGGCGAGGCCAGACATTACTCAAATGGGCAAGGGGGGTGAAAGACTCAGAAGCCCTATTCATCGACTTCAATTCTCCACGCCTTCCTTAAACATTGCCTCCTTTTCAAGACTTGTCAATTCAGTCCAGTCCTTCAGTACACAGCACCTTAGTGCTTGAATGCAGCAGTAGCTTCTTTTGTAATAGTTGAGATGTAGTGTGGAGTTGCCAGAAGAGTTAAGTGCTGGCCCCTCAATGGCTCCTCTGCAAGGTATGTGTTCATGCTGTGCAGGGTTGTGTGAGCGGCTTCCTTCCGGGGTTGCTCCATGCCTCCATGACAGCCCTGGTACAATACAATGCAATGGGCAATGGGGGATGAAAGACTTGGAACCCCTATTCATTGACTTCAGTCCAGCATGCCTTCCTTAAACATTGCCTCCTTTCAAAACTTGTCAATTTGGTCCAGTCCTTGAGTACACAATATTTTAGTGCTTGAATGCAATAGTAACATCTTTTGTAATAGCTGAGTTGCAGTGTGGAGTTGCCAGAAGAGGTAAGTGCCGGACACTCAATGGCTCTTCTGCAAAGTATGCGTTCATGCTGTGCAGGGCTGTGTGAGTGACTTCCCTCTGGGGTTGCTTGATGGCTTCTTGCCAACCCTGGTACAATACAATGATGTTTCTGAATGATTTGACACCCCTGATCCATCACCTGTACAGTACAATAATGGCTTGTTGCCTTGACACCAATACCATGATGATACACACTTTTGGCATAATTCTGCTCCTAGTATTGTGGTGACAATACATGGCTCAATGGTGGTCACTCTCAATTACGTGTGGGCATCCCTGATGTAAGGAAATGTCTCTGGTCCCAAGTTAATGGACTGATGCTGCTGGTTTTTTCACTCCGAAGGTGCACGGAGTACTGCTAACCAAAACTCAGTGTCATTGCTCTGACCCTTAAAATGTATATGTCTGATTAGTTCATCCACAAGCAGCATAATTTAACTTACTTGTAAATTTCTAGTTTATGATACCAGGGATACTCAGCACCTGAGATTAAAGTGTCTCTAATAGGTTGCAGCACTTATTGTGCCACTATAAGTGTGACAATGTGTGACTCCCAGCCCACCAATGATTATTTTCTTGCAAAATAAAATGTACACAAAAACAGCATCTAGAACTCAACTGTTTTGCTAAACTGTGACAAATTAGGTACTGTACCTTTGAGGCATCATTCAGAAAAGTGTGTTTGATACATGTTAGTATGTACAAACAATATTAATAATGAAAAATTAGTGTAAAACCAGTTTTGTCAAGATTATGAGAAACATAAAAAAATAAACAAGTATTGACGAAGATAATTGTGCTGGTGGGTGGTGGTGGTTTCCAGCCTTTTGGTTTTGTCAATTTGTGTTTTTTTTTTAACATAGTTTTTGTTAAGCTTTATTGTTGTGGGAGCTGCTGTGCTCTTATCAAAGTAACAAAAACATTGGATAAAAGTAAAAAAATGTTGTCTTAAAAAGCACATCTTGCCATAGTAATCACCAGCACTGAAGGAAACTACTTTATGTGCCACTATGCTCCTTATGAAAAAGCAGAACGCCATCACTCATGGTAAACTTAGCTTTAGAATAAGTGACATGTTTGTATAGTTCTAATAAAGACTAAAGGTCTTGATTAACACCACATGTAATTAGAGTGCAACTTCTTTCCCCTCCCTTTTGACCCCTGTTATTTTTACAAAACAAAATAAAATGATGGACAGAGTGTTGAAACTTTCCAAACACTCACCCCCAGTCACAGATCTGGGTTTAATCCATCGTTATTTTGCTCGCCATGTCACCCCAGTTTGGACCCAGCCTGTTATTTTTAACCCAGACTTCCCCCCAGGCTCATTTGATCCTAGCTTCCATACTTGGAACCGTCTGCGCTACGAATTGGCAAGCTTTTCAAAGATGGGGTATTGTTGTTCAATGCAGCCCTTAAAGGGCATTTTGCTTTCCTTAGATCTGAAGATTTCAATTTCCGGCAACTACAACACTGGCATGAGGCCAGCTTTTAAGGAAGGAAGAAGTAGAAATCAAGCACACTGGATTTCAACTGTAATCCTTATTTACTAATACATTTAGAAGTAAGGGCATAACAAGGTTATAACGATGTATACAGGTTCACAAACCACAAGCAAAGCATAAATATGCTTTACAATGAGACAAAGACCTCAAGCTAGAGATCTCTGAGGAGGCATGGGACAGAATCTGGAGGTAAGCTACCAAATCTTCCATTTGCACAAAACACAGGGCAAATGTCTATAAGCTACTGATGAAGTAGTGTCTGGAGGCAGCCTGGAGATTCTGCATGTATGCCAGGCACAAGCTTGTGGGCAGGATTTACCCCTGAGGACAACCTCTTGGGGTTAACCCTCCAATCTTTGGGCATTTTCTAGATGCCTAAAGTTTTTGGCGACACTAATCCTGGGTTCTGAGGGTGAGGTGTGCCTGGGGAGTGTACTATGATAATCCTAGTCCTCTCACTAACACTGAAATCTAGTTTGAATCAGTCTTTGACCCCACAACAACCTTAGAGACAGACGTCTGATAGAACAAAGCTGAGATGTCAGCAACCAGACATGAGATACACAATAATTGTTTTGGCATCCTGCCTTCACCATTTGAAGGGCACCCCAGGTGTTAAATCTAACCCCAGCAGACCTGTCAAAGAGGCCCACTCTGATTGGGCCTGACTGGCTTGAGGGGACAAAAGAAGGTCCTTACGCCCTTTTCAGCCTGCACGTGACATATTTGAAGTGCATCCCAAGGCTCATATGAAAAACCCCAGCAGGCCTATAAACCAGTTAGAACAAAGCTGAGTTGTCAGCAAACAAACATGGCATACACAAGAATTGTTTTAGCATCCTGCCTTCACCATTTGAAGTGCACTCCAAATGTTATATGTAATCCCAGCAAACCTGCCAAACACTCTGTTACACTGTAATGTCAAAAAAGGTCCACTCTGATCTGGGCCTGACTGGCTGGAGAGGACAAAAGACGGCCCTTACCCAAGTTTCAGCTAACATGTGACAAAGGACACGTCTTTAAAGTGCACCCAAAGCTTCATATGAAAAACCCCAGAAGAACTGTCAAGCAGGGTGTAACATTCAAGCAGGACTTAACAATTTAATGTAAAAAAGGATCATCCCAGCCTCTTCTGCATATTCTATCAGGTGCACATGGGCCATCTCTGCCCATTTAGGTCACCCTATTTTTCACTCCTGGGCACAGACATTGGAGAGCAAAATGTGGATTTAGTCTCCAGGGAATTCAGGCAGGGAAAATGCAACTTTCTAAAAGTTAATTTTCCATAATATTGAAGAAAAAAATCGGACTTCACAACTGATGTGGATTTCCAATACCTATTTAAATAGTTTTTTAATACATTTTCTAGCTAGTCTCATTCACAAGATACAGTATTCATATTTAATATTGCACCCCAGTGCTTTCCTATGGAACAGCTGATCCCGCTACAATGAAAATTATCTTTTGGTGCTAGTCACTATAATGACTTGTTTAACATTAAACCTTTACAGGTCCTACTTTTAAATACCATGCGCCTTGCCTTATGAGCAATAAGACAAACTTATTGGTGACTTTTAAACATAAAAAATGTGTAGGTCTCTCAAAAGGGGTTATTTTGACGGGTCACATTTGCAGTTAAAACCTTCACAGACAGGTTACTGGTGGCAGACCTGTAGTCATCATAACATTGTCTTTGTCATAGATGGCACAATGGGTGTGACATGTGAAATTTAACTTGCAGGCACAGGGATAACCCTGGTACAATATACTAGGGGCTTCTAGGTAAGTTAAATATGCCAATCCAGTCTAAACCAATTTCATCATATTGAAAGTAGGAACAAAAGCACTTTACCAATGGTTAGCACTTCTACAGCTAGCAGAAATAGCATTTTCAGCAAAAAAGGCAAAGATATCCAGGCTGACATTGTAGAAATGGCAATTTTCCAACAACCACTCACCAGAGGAATTCCTTCACAGACTCCTCTGTTCACTCCCCATCCTTAAGGCAATTAGAAGAACACCTCACAATTCATAATTTTTTTATTTTAGCTCTCGGTTTATCATTCTGTGTCCTATTTCCATGGTAACTTCAATGATGTATGAGTTGCACTTATCACTGCTAGTCATCCATACCATTGTTTTACCAGCTTTGTCACTAAATACATTTTAATTGTATAATTGTGGATTTTACCAAAAGTATTTCAGATTCCAGTATAGTCATCCTTCAGTGCTACTATATGTATCTCCTGACTGTCCTCTTCTTCCATACATTTGAATTTGTGTTTATTTTTCTTTCATCTTCTAAGTTAATGATTTAGTATTCCTTCCTCAGTATAGATGCAAGCAAGTGTACAGAAAACAAATCGCATGTATCCTGGTAGCTGTTTAGTTTTAGGAAAAATAAATAAGGCATTCCCATCTATTTTTTACCCGCTTTATTGTGTTCTACCTAAAAAGGTGTATGCATTGCAAAAATGCCAATTGTACATGCAGTGTCAGAGGTTCTGAATGATTCTATGTCTCTTAAAATAATTGTAAATCTCACTCCTGACAGCCAGGTTGTATATTGCATGAGTAGCCAACATGGCTACTCCTAGTATCTTATGAACACTTTCCTGTATGTATCACTCATCTCACCATATGTCCTTCATCCATTACCTACATGTCTAGCTCCTACCACAGCCCTCAAACCAAACTCAGGTACTGACGTCCCCTTACTGTAACACAAGTGTACAATATGTGCACAAGACGACAAACAAGCATGTTGCATGTTTGCCAATGCAGAGTTGAATCTCCAGAAGGCCACTCTTGGAGAAACCGGGTATACTTGGTAGATGAAGGGTGTATTCATTTGATTAGCCACCAACCAGCAGAACATTGAGAGGGTTAGCAGAAAATAACCAAATAAATGTGGAACTCAGAAGACTTGAGAGTCACATACTTCTTGGACCTCATTGTCTAGTTGTCCTTGTACTAAGATGGGAGGCAGGTCAGAGAGCAGAATATAATGAGAATCAGAGATATAAGGTTTTAGTTGCATATATAACAGGAGCAAAAATAAATTATTGTATGTGTAGGCCATGAAGATGAGTAAACTTTCAAAATATGTGGCAATTTCAGTGGCCACTGATAACTTGGAATAAGGGGAGAAATGAGAGAAAGTATCAACAGTGACTAAGATAACACTCATTCCTCTTGTACATCACCCTTTGTTAGCTAGGATTAGCAGAAAGGTGAAAGACAGAGACTAGTACCCCCTCTCACTTCTTGCCAATACCTAGGACACACCATTGATGAGAAACCCTGGTAGTGTTACCCCGGTGTTCCTAGGAGCTGCCTCCTAGATGTTTTTACACACCTTGTTGTGTGATGTTGGTTGCTGTCTGAATAATTCCAAAGACCTTCTGACATCCTTAGGAGTGATATACTGTGATGAACTACATTTTCCCTACTAATAGATTAAGGTTACTCCAATTCTATTTTGGTGTCAATGATGTAGAGGTGTCTATGTGCCAGGATATTTTGCTTTTGTGTATCTGTGATTGAGGGTGGTACTGATCCTTATTCTCTTACACCAAGAAGGGCAGAATTAAGGGGAAAAAGCTTAAAGGCAGAAAATTATTCTTGCCAATAATGTGTCAGATTGAATTTGAAGAGACATGTAGGAGTTGGAACATAAGATTCCAAAACTACCATAAAACACAGTAGATAAAGCACCCAGTAAATAACAATCCAAACAGGAAGATCCAAGAAGAAACTCAAATGTAGAACAAATGGGTAACAAAAAAGCATCATAATTGTGCCCAAAGACAGATAGTAAACAAGTGCATGACAAGCAATAAGTTTTTTTCCCTCTATCTTGACCACAGCAAGATCATGTTAATGGCTTACGTTCAAAGCAAACCAAAACTCTTGTGTGAGAAACTTGTGTTGGAGGTACCACTGAGATAGAGAGATTACCTTAGGCTAGCGGATCCTACTGATCATTGAATCATGAGCCTATCTTTTGTTCACCCAGAAGGCTGCAGCTGTTTCTCCCCCTCATTTTCCCTGGCCCGAAAAAGACATCTAGATCAAAGTTGTATCAGCTATGTTAAGCAGAGAAGCCAAACAGCACCCACGCTATTAGGAAGAGGGAAAGCATTTTATTTCAGATACATTTTCATGCTCAAATAGGGGGAAATCTGTGATCAACTCCTGTCCCATAGCTGCATAGATGCTGAAAATTGTTACAACCTGGTGGAAAGACTCTTTGCTGTCCAGCATTTCTCTCTCTGAGGCAGTAGTGTGGACCCTTACTCCCACTGTGGCAAAGTGGAAGAGAGTTTGCCCTTGTGTAGCTTTTCTCTTTCTGGGATGTCCTTGTATGCTGAGCACAGTAAAGGATCTCAACTTGCTGTGCTCTGGTCAGTGGAGGCAACAAAGCCTCATGGAGTCACTGCAGGCAGGTGCTGGTGTCTGTGTGTCAGACTTAGAGGGTTTAAAGCAGCAGTAGCAGAATGCTGCATTTCTAGATTGGGGCATGGACCACAGGGTTCAGCCTGCAAGACACAAGGAAATAAAGAAGCAGACACAACAAACAAAAATCAGACAGAATACTGAAAACACAGTCACTGTCAGATGGGATCCAGCCTTACACACAGGATCCAATGTGAGCAGTGCTCTATTGTACCTTTCACCACTCCCACCAACTGTTCACATATGCAAAAGGGGATTGGGATAAGTTAGAAAACAGAGGCATAGAACTCCACCACTTTTGCCTTGTTACTTAGTTTGTCAATGAGGTCTACGGAATGTGGTGAGGCAAAAACTTATCTTTAGTATTCTCAGTATCCCTTCATTCTAGCCAACCTTCACTCAGACTCATGACAATGTAACAAATCAGCTTCAACTGACAATAAGGATGTAGGTATAGCACTCCACAACCGAACACAAATAAGGATACATCAGCAAGTAAGAGGCACCACTGCAATTTGTAGAGCTGCAACAATGGGGGATTATGGAAGCTTCAAAGGACCCTCATAGCTGCTAAGGCACAACAAATTGATATGCTGCCCTTTGACTTCTCTTCGAGCTCCACTAAAGAGTTCAGAATAGTGGATAGACAATTCAGAATCCCAGAGCGAGACAGATACAAGCCTGGGTTTGAGAATCAGAGGGAAAGGCAATACATAAAATGAAGAGTAGCACTCACCTTCAAAAATGCCACAGCAAACAATTGGTCTGAAAACAGACATAAAGAGATCCAGCACTCATAATCAGTGTAAAAGGCACGTGCATCTGTGAGTGCTGAAGTATAGAATATTCGTGTCAGAACCCCTTTTAGAGGGCCCTACTGTAAGCAGGGGTTACTGAGCCCCACCATGGGGTTTAAGAATTTTTACTCCTGATGATCCGGGGCCAGCACTACTGTAGATTTTGAGCAAACTGGCCAAGTAGCCTTTCAGCACTTGACGCTTAGGAATAGAATGGCTGAGCAGTCCAAGGCTTCCTTGGCGGGGTGGGGGATGTGTGAGGAGTGCGGATACAGGAAATTGAACAAAGGCACACAACTCAAAATGCATGCAGCAGCAGCAATAAATAATTGTCCAGCCAAATACTCACTTTAATGAAAAAATAGAAGAATTTTATTTCAACCGTTAATAAAACAAAGGAAAAATACAACATTCGCAAACAACTACTCAATCCCCAGGAGGTCAGGCCTCTAGTCATATGGGGCCACCGTACCTTCACAGTAGAAGGGCTCATGCCCAGTTGGCACACTGAAGTCCTTGGGAGAGGCCACTTCTGGGACACAGGTTTGCGGCTTTCCCAATACCCAAGGGCGCCAGCCCAATCAGTGCAGTGATGCACACGGCTAAATTCAGGGAAGCCCTCCTCTGGGACACAAGGGTTGCCAGCTTCATTTTGCACATGAGCAACAACCCGATCAATGTAGCAACTGTCTCCTCAGAGACAGTCCACTCAACAGGGATCCCCACTGGACCTCGCTCCTTCAACATTCAATTCTTCCTCACAGGGCACACTGGTCCTGGGAAGCAGGCAGGTGCGTGTGCTCCAGGGCAGGTGGTCTTGGTTTCCCCTGGGTGATGTCGCCTCACTCAGCCAGGAAACTAACAGGCCGTGGCCACCCCTCCTGGTCACAGGCAGACGTCTTTTAGAGCTTTCCTTTTTCACACAGCCCGTCTGGCTGCTTGGTAGATGACAAATGTTTGGGGATTCAACCTCCCATTCTTATAGTCCTTTTCTAGACACCAAATGTGATTTAGGATCTGGGTCTTTGACCTTTTATTTTGGGGCTCTGCTTCTTTTGAAGTGGGCACTTCTCCTTTTCATCTTCCTTCATGAAAGAGGACTGCCACAGCAGGCACAAGTCCGAAGCTGAGCGTCCACAACATAATTCATGGGAGTGGAAAGAGTTTATACCTGGATGTCAGACACAATGGTATGTGCATCACAAGGTTAATCCCAGCCCCACCCCCAGCCCTACTCTTTATGATTCCCTTATCAGACCCATTTTCCTTCCTGAGATGTGCCCTGGATCCTTCCTTGTGATTTATCACTGAATCAAAGAGCTGTCTTTTGAGATGTAAAGGGAATTTCTTCCTTCCCTCATGTGTGTCCCCACAAAGCTCACATGAAGGCAGCAATACACAAATCTGTCTCAGGGGATCCCTTGCCTCCGTATGTTTTCACCAGGCAGGCCTGGGATTCCCAAAATGGAACCCAGAGTCCTCCATATAATGTACCATTGCAAGCACACACACTCAATGCACATTCATAGAACACTTTCTGTTCAGCACTACTACCTCTATGCATTTTATCCTCACATGTACACATGCATCCAGCACACATACTCGGCCCGCATGCACTGTTTAGCACAGAAGCTTTTCTAATTTTATCCAAGGTATGCTCTTTACAAACACACATCCTGCCAACACTCACTATGTGTGCACTGCACAACACTTCACCCATCATGTATTGCACTCCGAGCACGTACACATACAACCAGCATAGGTGGTCCCTGCACGCGCACTGCACAGCACTACTTCTCTCATGTAATGTATTCCTATCAGGCATAACTACTCCTTGCACATGTACTAATCGCACATTTTTTGCACAGTACTGTACCATTGTTGTACTGTACACTTCCTAGGCACACATACAACCAATGCAGAGTCACCGCTCCTGCGCTATGCAGCACTCCACATCTACCTGATGTAGATCAAGGGTGAGTTAAGCGCAAAGCAACGAAGTTTACAAACGGTTAGTGAACCTGTAGGCCTCATTCACGTGACACAAAAGGTCCTGCTCACTACTACTGACCACTATATGGTATGCTGCCACCACTGCGCTTGTGTTTCTTAACTCCTGGTGTAGGCAGTTGCCTTCCACCACTATGAAGGTATAGCTTTGGGCATCACTCTCGATTCAACGAGACCACAATTAGTGAGACAGGCCTAGTCATAGCTGCGCACACATTATCCTTCATGTAGTGTGCCACTTATGGGCACACATACATCCAGCACATATATTTAACATGCACTCACTGCACATCACTGTATCCTTCATGTACTGTACCATTCATAGGCGCACATATATCCAGCACATGCATATATCATGCATGCATAGCACAGCACTACATCCTCCACCTGCTGTACAACTCATAGGCACTCATACACCCAGCATATGTGCTCGCCATGCATGCACTCCTCAATAGTGCAATATCCCTGTATTGTACCCCTTCAAGGCACACGTACACCCAGCATAGATACACCCCTCATGTGCTGCTCAGCACTTTACAACAATTCAATGTAGTCCAATGATGACTTAAGCACACAGCAGTGGAACTTTAAAAATAAGTGAACCTATAGGCCTCACTCCAGTGACACAGATTCAAAAGGACCTGTTCACTCCTAATGATCACTACATGGTATGCTGCCACCACCACGCTTGTGCTGCTTAACTCCTGGTGAAGACAGTAGCCACTGCTTTATGCACTCCACCTGATCCAACCACACCGCAATCCGTGGCACAGCCCTATGCCACGGCGCACATTCATCATCTTCGGCCCCAACAAGACAGTATGGAACGACTCCTGGTGGCCCACCACCCTCGGAGCACCCCCAGCACCCACCACCTACGCACACAACCTTGGCATCATACTGGACTCATCCCTCTCCATGACCCAGCAAATCAACGTCATATCATCCTCCTACTTCAACACCCTCTGCATGCTACGCAAGACTTTCAAATGGATACCCTTAGAAATAAGAAACACAGTCACCCACACCCTCATCAGCAACAGACTGGACTACGGCAATGCCCTCTACGCAGGGACCACAGCCAAACTTCAAAGAAAACTCCAGTAAATCCAGAACACAGCCACATGACTCATCCTCAACCTCCCTCGCCACAAACACATATCCACCCACCTCAGATCCCTACACTGGCTGCCCATCAACAAAAGGATCATTTTCAAGGTCCTCATCCACGCCCACTAAGCCCTCCACGACACTGGACTGGCCTACCTCAACGAATCAGTAAACTGCCACATACCAACTCGCCAGCTCCGCTCCGCCGGCCTCGCCCTCGCCACAGTCCCCTGCATCCAATGCACCACCTCCGGCGGCAGATCCTTCTCCTACCTCGCCGCCAAGACCTGGAACTCCCTCTCCACCAACCTACACATGACCCAGGACCTACTAACCTTCAGAAAGCACCTAAAAACATGGCTCTTCGAACAGTAACCTGCCCCTACCCCCCCAGCGCCTTGAGCCCTACTGGGTGAGTAGTGCGCTTAAGAAATTATTTGCCTATGACAACATAAATCAGCATTAGGGATCCAGAACTCAGTACACTTGGGCACTTAGGGAAGGGTTGCATGTCTATTACCAGGCAGAGGACTGTTCCGCACCAGCAATTTGCATCTCAGAAATCTGAGAAGAAATGTTCAAGAGCCTCAAGTAACGTTTAAATTGAAGAAATCGAAACCGTTGTGCCTAAAATCCCTCAGAAGACAACATAAGTCCCTAACCAAAATTAAGGAAGCAAAAATAAGCAATCAATACAGTAACAGTGGAAAAGAGCAAGAAAATAAAATCTTTTCGAAGCCAAACTCCATCTACAACCTCTGATTTTAGAGGACTCAGAGTCCTTTAAAGGAGCTAAGCATATTTCATACGTCCTGCTTAAGATGTGAAAGTGGCGGCTGCCAAAACGAACTCTGCATTGCTTGTTGAAGCTCGAAGAGATTTCTCAACCAAGATTCTTCAGCGAGTCAGAAAGGCCCCTCAGTGATAAGAGGTCCCCGTTCATAACCCATGGTCAGGAATACAACTATAAACTGGGCAGGATGGAGGAGCAAAACCAGACGCATTTTTCGGAGTCCACCTTATAATGAGTGACTGAGGAGGATAAAGGAACCATGGAATTTGTAAATGTTTTCTTAATAATCATTATCCGATCACCCAGTAAGTGAGCTCCAGTTGGGTTGAAGAAAGCAAGCATCTTCCGAAGAGAACCTTGTTGCCAATGTGTAAAGATTAAGCCGTTGCAGCTGTTCAGACAGTCACATGGAGTTGTCAAACGGATTTATGTCTGACATTAAAACTTCCAGGAAAAATATTTCACCCAGGAATTGCTGAAAACGTTCAAGTTGTAACATGGTGGACCCCCGTCCGTCAAGGTCGTCATTTAGGGGTAGCTCACTGGACTGTTTTGCAGTCCTGTGATGCACCTACGATATATAACCAGTAAGAAATTGATTAGCCTTTGTTGTAATTAGTTGCTGTTTTATGTGCCTGTTGCATATGCTTGTTTCCCACTTTCATTAAAAGTTGCTTTACAAAAAAACAAAATCACACTAGAATCAAAGGTCATGTAGTATAATTTCCTGTGATGTCAGTGGAGGTAAGAGGAGAATATCATGGGCTGTCCCTTACCTGTTATAGTTTCATGTTCTGGATGCAGATACCTGATAATAAAAGGACATCGTGACCTGAAGCCAAGATGTTTCTGTGCCCTAAGGCTCAGTCCTAAATCATCCCTTTCGAGCACAGGCAAAGAATTCCTATTGCTGCAGACGCAGAAAGAACAAACTGTGCTCCTTTTCAGGATGTCTAATCTTAAACACTCTGTACCAAAAGCTACTATTTTTGAGAAACGAAATTAAAGTACAGTTTGCGTTTCACTATTGATTATAACTGGAAAACAGTCTTCATAAATAAATATTACGAGCTACTTTGACTGGAATGCACTCAGCAAGAGTGATTGTGGTTGGGATCGCATCAGATGCACCCATCTAATCTCTTTCTCTGTGAAGCCCTCATTGCTCTGTTCCTGGTGCTGTCAGACACGTTGTGCTCCTGGTCGCAGAGGCCTGGCTTCATTACGCACATCCCATCGCTTCCTCAGCAACTCTCCCGCCAAGAAACAGTAAAGCCTTTAAACCATTCTTGAAATTTACAACGTGAACGAGTTCGTGGAAATCGGAGAAGGTGAGGAAATGAGTACAGGAAACGAAAAGAATCGTGAAGGACATTAAATGACCACATATTGCAATTCTGGCAAAAAAAAACAAAATCAAAAGCTCCAAAAATGGTGATACCTTGGACGCGGCTCCGCTCTCTGGGCTTGGTTAAAATAAAGGTCTGTGTGTGCTCACAAGAAAGAACTGATCTGTAGCCTTCAGGTTAGCTAGCTTCAAAGATGTTATCTCACGTTTTACCCTCAGATCAGTTCTCTCTTTTGAGCACACATAGGCCTTCGTTTTCATTTGGGCGTAGGCACCATCTCTGTCCAAGATAACTGCTATGTTTCAACATGCCAATGTGAATTTCATCCTCCTTATGAGTCAGACTACCCTGAAGAGAGGGCTAAGGATAGTTACTGCCCACTCCAAGGGGGCGGGCCGCAATGCCACTCCATATTCCTGGATGCCACAGTCAGAATCAGGTATCTAATGGTGCTGCTCGATTCTAACTTGGAAGCTTGCAGGTGGATACAGGGAGTCTATTACCATCTTGGGGGTATTTTGAAACGCTACATCTGATGCAGGGAGATTTGCATTGACCAAGGGTCCACTGAAAGGAGATAAGTGGCCGGAGTCACAAGCAAAAAGAAAGGAAACAGTTGTTGTGACAACAATCGAGGAAGAAGTAGACATGACAAGGAGAGAAGATATGAGTGAAGGAGTATTGAATAGAGATCGAAAGTTGAAAAGAAAGAGAATAGCAAGTCAAAGGTACCCAGGTCCTGAATGGGCATATGCAACAACAAGTGAATGGCAGAGAGAATTTCTGTCTTTTTGCTTTGATCAAGACATTCCAGGTCAATATTTTGGCACTCAAAATAAGCTAATGAACTGAAATATTGAGACAAATTGAGGAAAAGTACAAAGAAAAAGAGACTGTTGAAAGTAACCAGAAAAGACTTTTGAAACCTAATTTGACAAAGATAACCTGATTTGACAGGCTGCTTAACTGATTTTTGACAAAGGATCCTGGAAGTGAGACTGAAAGGTGTAAATAACTGCTAAAAGAAGATTTTTGTTTTTGATTTTTGCTGCATAGTTTCTAAATTTTTCTCTTCTACTTTCTGATTCTTTACAGATCATGAGAAACATTACCCAGCAGGGTAGGAAGAACAGGTGCTGTAAATACATGAGTATTGGTTTGGCAATTGTGTGTGATATTGTGCGTGATATTGATTGTGGGTATGACTGTTCTTGACAGGAGTAAAGCCAACCATAATTCAGCTTTAGAGACAACTACTGCATTAACAGCAAAAGAGAAGTTTAGGTTAGATGAGAAGTATTTGCAGGTAGACAATGCACAAGGGCAACTTTCTTCTAATGTCTTCTATTGTGTATTGAATGAGTATGTTGAGATGATGGATGCGAGGAATTATTATCTGTGTACGCAGATTCCTTCATCAGTTGAAGAAGGAGTTACCTAATATAGTTTGCCCCCCGCTTATGGGATAAGTTGTAGTCTGTTACTAACAAGACTCTATAACCAGGAGTAGATCCAGTATTTCTATTCCAACCATGATGTTATGTTTTTGTTTGTCCTGATAATTAGATACCTGAGTAGAGTAGCTAAGGACAATGACATAGTATTAGTGAGAAGTTTATTTGAACCTACATTAACTTTTGGCACAGCATATGCGCACAAGAATAACCTGACATGCTTGCTTACAACATTAGAAAAGAGCTTCTTAGATTAGATAGATGACAGGAGAAATGCATTAAATTAGAAATTAGAAAAGAGTTTAGAGAAAAGGACTTTTAGAAATACGAACACAAGTGAAATTAGTATTGGATGCGCAACACGTAGGAAAGCTTTGTGTACATAGACCTAAATCTTGCACTGATACTTTATTTGTGGGAACGAGTGAATGTAGACATGTATTTTTGTTTCAGACTAAATGGACATTTATGTTGAATGGACAGGAGACAGCATTTCCTGGTATATATTACATTTGTGGACCTAATGATTATTACCATCTTCTAAGAGGATGGTATGGCACATGTTATTTGGGGATACTTTTCCATATTCCAACTTCATGACTTGAAAAGGTTTCCAAAAATGACTGAATTACATCACATTAGAAAAAAGAGAGAGTCTCCTTCTGGTATATTTGGAGCAATAGTTCCTTCAGTAGGAGTTGTTCTGAATTCTACAGAGATTCGGAGATTGTCTACTATTGTGGACAACATGTTGACAAATTTTTCAGGAGTCATGATTCTAATAGATACAGAATTGGCTGTAGAATGATCTATGATTCTTCAGAACCGCCTTGCGTTAGTCATTCTTTTAGCAAAGGATGGTGGAGTTTGCAAAATGCTTAATTCAAGGCATTGCTGCTCGTATATTCCTGATAACAGCTTAGAAATTAGAAGCTTACTTACTAATCTGATTTATGAAAGTGCTGATTTGAGAGAATTGGATGGAGGAACCAGGTGTTTGGGAGAAAGGTGGCAAAGGATTTGTTTCAGTGGGAAATTGGCTCAGCAACATTGGGAAAGGGATACTAATGAAAATAATACAAGGGAAATGGATTATTGTGATTTGCATAGTTGGAGCATGAAGAATATGTAAATTATGTAGGAGGATGTAATCTAAGAAAATGAAAAATGATCAGAGGAGGGAAGAAACAAAAAGGGAAAATTTGTTTAGGGAAAATTTTAAGAGAGAACGAAGATTAGAGGGGTTAGAGATGACAGAATTTTAGCAGAAGCAGAAAATTTGTGTGGGAAGATTTAATGTGATGACACATTTAGTCATCAGAGGAGGGATTGTTAACACTGAATTTTATTAATGAATTTTCATATATTCTGAGTGTTGAATTTGCATAGAAAATGAATTAACGTAAGAAAAATAATGCACGCATTTGAAAGTCGCGCCCGCCTGAGTGGCCGTCAATGTTCATGAAGTGCATTTATTAATAGCTTACTAATGTAAATGTTGGGCTTATGTTGTATTAATGTAGTAATATGTCATATTAAAGGTTATTTATTATGTATTAGCTTTATTAATCATTGACCTTAACTTAGCAAGGTCTTGGGCCTAGTTGCACGGCCTCATATCAAGCGGCATTTCTTAGACGACTTATAAATTGTCTGCTTAGAGAATTAAATTGTGATTTTCCACTGTGCTGACCAAGTACTCATAGCAGAAATTGTTTCTCATGAGAACTGCTTGCTAGAAGATGTTGTACTAGCTAGGGATACATTGCATAATGTAGTGTGTGTAAGACTGACCTTCCCAGGAGAAGTCAATGGATGCACTGACTGGAGTATAAGCTGCAACAATTGATACCTGACAAACCAAACAATGGGAACAGGAGAAGAGAAGCCAACCATTGACATGTGAACCGTGTAATAGTAAACTTAGTAGATTTGGGGTTTTAATTTCATTGGACTAAATGCAAACATGCCATTCTTTAACCATTAAGGACATTGAAAGTAGTTTTTGGAAATTTAACTTATCTGGACTGCACTGAGAGGAGATGTGCCATTGTCCCAATCTTCTTGTGAGTTTAGCTATTCTTTTCTGAATTGCATGAAGAGACTTTGCTTTTTCTGAACTTTGATGCTGAATCCTGGTGCTTTTCAGACCAAACTGATGTCCTATTGATGAAGAGTATCACAGCTTACTGAACCATATTGAGGACAGGTATAAGACAATGTTACTGATTGTTATGTCTATTTGCTTGTGTTTCTAGGTACCAACCGATAATTTTGATAGAGCCAGAGTTAGATGTTTTCCAAATCTGTGTTGACTAAATTGTTTTGTATGAAGTCTAACATGCTATTCTAATCTGACGGTAGTTAGGGGTTTCACTGATGATGTTCACTATATGTAAAACAGTTCATGTCTTATCTTTGCTGAATCTAAATATATATCATTTCGTTTGCACAGCTATTTGTGTTATTGATTTGTACTGTAACCTTAGAATGTGTTGTGGCTCAAGCTTTGATTAGATTGCGATTCTTTCGGTTCTTTGGTCAGCCAGTGTTGTTTCTGTATACTTATCATTTGATTTTGAGACTCAGTTATGTGACATTAGCATTGTTAATATAGGGAAATAAACATTCTAAGTTTTACATAATGGTTTCGTTATTCATGGCCACGAGGTCATGGTGTGTAGAAATTACTGACTCCTATTGATTATTGATATAATTTGATTGTTATTGCTAGTGATTTGTATTGGTACGGGGTTACATGGTGGGAACTACTCGAAGCGCAGTCAAAAGGTTCATCGGCCTATAGGCGTCTCCTTGTAAGTTCACTTAGTAAGGTCTGACACGCTAACAACTTTGAACTTTACACCGCTTGGTTATTTAATCAAAATACATTAATAATTTAGGTAGCCAGAGGTACCTGGTCAGGGGAACAAGATCACATCAAGCACACATATTTTGTGGAGTGAATGAGCGAGGGAGGTTTGGCAAAGTTCTCCACCCAAAGACACTTTTGGAAAAAAGTGGAAACAAAATGTATTTTACGAAAGACACTGACTTTTTTTTCTTTAAAAAAGGACAGGATCTTACAGTAAACCATGACCTACAGTTATGGTGATACCAGCAAAGAGTGCCTTGACAGTATGATGATTAACAATCAGAAATATTTCAATAACAAAAGCAACAACTTAAACCTTCCAAACTGAAGATAACCTCCAGAAAGGGAATGGGATGGCTCACTGGAGAGCAGGATGGTAAAGGGGAGCTAGAAGGGCCTCAACATCTGATCAGTGAAGGACGAGCACATTGCCATTGTGGTTTGAATCCAGCAACCAGGAAAAGTTTTAACTTTTATCTCAAAGACAGATAGGAAAACTTTTGTATGTAGTTATTTGGTGGTGTAAGAACAGCACTGACCACACAGAAAGATCCAATGATAACTTTTGGGTGAGGGAGAAAATGTCCATGGAGGGGAGAATGTTTTGTGAAGTTTACTGAGCCAGTTGTGTTCACACCATTTTATTCCCCTTGACAAAGCAATGGTTTCTTCATATCCTTTAGGGTGGATGAGAAACTATGTATCCAAGAGAGTAATGATGCGCTGTAAAACATTCTGGCCCTCATTACAACCCTGGCGGAAAATCCCGCTTACCGCCATGCAGAAGATAGCCAACACACCGTTGCGGCGGCAGAATTCCGCTACAGCTATTACGACCCACAGCTCGGAATCCGTCATAATCCAGACACCCACACAAGTCCGCACCACCAAAGGTTAGTGATAAACTGGAGATAACAAAACCTCCACCGTCACGCCAACAGGAATATGCCCACACTATCACGACCCACGAATCCACGAATACACACACATTTACAAAACACAAACACATTGGACAATTTGAAATACACACACCTGATACACATACACACACCACACCCACACACCCAATCCAATATAAAGCACACACCCACATCACCCACAAACCCTTACTACAAGAATTCTGATACCACGTCAGAGAGAGACACCACCAGAAACAACACCAGCATCCACAGACACACAACATCATCACTCACACAACATCCACGCACCTCAAACAACACACAACACATCCCCTCACACATCACAACACACACCACCTCACACATCACCCACACCACATCATGGCACATCAACGACACCCCAGGTTCTCTGAGGAGGAGCTCAGGGTCATGGTGGAGGAAATCGTCCGGGTAGAGCCACAGCTATTCAGATCACAGGTGCAGCACACCTCCATTGCTAGGAAGATGGAGCTATGTCGCAGAATCGTCGACAGGGTCAATGCAGTGGGACAGCATCCAAGAACTAGGGAGGACATCTGGAAGAGGTGGGTGGACCTATGGGGGAAGGTGTGTTCCGTGGTCTCCAGACACCAGATTGGACCCCGACCTCCTCCCCCACATCTAACAACATGGGAGGAGCAAGTCTTGGCAATACTGCATCCTGAGGGCCTCGCAGGAGTAGGAGGAGGACTGGACTCTGGTAAGGCAAATCTTTACTATCTTATCCCCCACCCCACCTGCATGCATGCCATCACAAACTCCCACCCTTACCCTCACACCTATCACCCCAATGACCCACAGATACCCCAACAACACAACCCACACATCCCAAAACAAAGCCCTGCATGTAACACCAATGCATTGACACCCATCACCCAAGCATGTCCACTACAGATACCCACACAGAACCCAAACCAATTATCACACAAGGACCTAGACAAGAATGCACTGGAGTACAGGGTCACTCACCCATTGCACACAATGGCACACACAGATGCAATAATCATGCCTTTACACCCATGCAGGACCCCTACCCAACGTCACCAGACAGGAGGTACCAGAGACATCAAGTCCCCCCACAGAAGAGACCCACAGTGATGACAGCAGCTCTGCACAACTGGATCAAGATGACCAGCCCGGCCCATCAGGGACCTTGGGACAGTCGGTTCCCCTGTCACTGGCACAAGCGACCACAGAGCCTCCCCCCTCAGGAAACACCAGCACAGCACCCACCCAGCGGGCCCATCCTTCTGTCTCCCGGACACGCCAATCAGCAGTGCGTCCAGCACTACAGGGAACCCAGGCAAACCCACCAACCTAAGACAATCAGGGACCTGGGGGCAGTGGCAGTGGGCACACGGTTCAGGGGACAGAGGAACAGGAAAACAGGGGAACTGGGAGGACTGCTGTGCGATAGTGGGAGGACAGTCCCAGGCAACCCACTCTCCACGAGGCCCTCTCCAACATCATGGGAGCGTACCATCATTCCCAGGAGACGATGGCAACGGTGCTGGTCAAGTTTCAGGAGACCCAGCGGCTGCAGGAGGAACACTATCTGGGGATCAGGGAGGAACTGAAGTCCATTAACACTACCCTGGTCAGCATTGCAGGGGTGCTGCAAGACCTTGTCAATACCAGAAGGGGCACTGTGGCACAACAAGGGGCCCCTGACACTAGCCTGGATGATGAACAGCCCTCCACCTCCTCCGGCGCTAGTGGACAGGAGGCACCGCCACAGGAACATGACACCAGCACCCCACCCCCTGCAGATGGAGAGCCACCCCGCAAACGGACCCTGAGATCCAGGAACAAGACAGAGAACATTGCCAAGACCCCGCCAGGAAATGAGACCCCCCCCTGAATGTCACCCTTCTGTTCCACTTTGTCACCCTGTCCATCCATCAACTGCCCTTGCTCCACTTCCTATGCCCCTTTGGCCAATGCACCTGTGAAACAAATAGACTGGACTCTTCCATGGACATTCCTCCTCCATCACCCCTCACCATTTTGCTCCCCCCTCCAATATTGAGCACTAAAATAAACACCCTTAAAGCACAAAACAATCTGGAGTCAGTCTGTGATTTCGGAATAGTGTATTAGCAATTACAGTGTCAAAAAGCTCTTTCATTTGTAATGTCAACATACCTATGCCACACAGCTGTAGTCCATGATAAATCAATGCAGAAGTCACACTGTGGGACACACATCTGTGAAATCGTAAGGGAAAGTGACAACTCAGTGACCATACACTGGGTGAAACGACAGACAGTAGAGAGGTAGAAGTGTTAAAGTACATGTAGTAGGCAGGTATATATTCTTACCTGTGTCTCACTGGAAATATTGCTGGATCACTGAGTCCCTGTTGTCCATGTCTTCTTCTTCTGCTTCCTCGTCTTCACTGTCCACAGGCTCCACAGCTGCAACAACACTGCCATCTGGACCATCCTCCTGCAGAAAAGGCACCTGTCGTCACAAAGCTAAGTTGTGAAGCATACAGCAGGCCACGATGATCTGGCACACCTTCTTTGGTGAGTAGAATAGGGATCCACCTGTCATATGGAGGCACCTGAACCTGGCCTTCAGGAGGCCGAAGGTCCGCTCGATTATCCGCCGTGTACGCCCATGTGCCTCATTGTAGCGTTCCTCTGCCCTTGTCCTGGGATTCCTCACTGGGGTCAGTAGCCATGACAGGTTGGGGTAACCAGAGTCACCTGCAAATGGCGAGGGACAACTGTTAGACACACACTAACCTGTAGGGATATCCCCAGACCCAGACAACCATTCCCACTGTCTTGCTTCCAGGTGCTCACTTAATAGCCACACACGGTGCCTCTGGAGTTGACCCATCACATAAGGGATGCTGCTATTCCTCAGGATGTAGGCATCATGCACCGAGCCAGGGAACTTGGCATTCACATGGGAGATGTACTGGTCTGCCAAACATACCATATTCATGGAATGGTAACTCTTCCGGTTTCTGTACACCTGTTCACTCCTGCGGGGGTACCAAAGCCACATGGGTCCCATCAATGGCACCTATGATGTTGGGGATATGTCCAAGGGCATAAAAATCACCTTTCACTGTAGGCAAATCCTCCACCTGAGAGAAAACGATGTAGCTCTGCATGTGTTTCAGCAGGGCAGACAACACTCTGGACAAAACGTTGGAAAACATAGGCTGGGACATCCCTGATGCTATGGCCACTGTTGTTTGAAATGACCCACTTGCAAGGAAATGGAGCACTAACAGCACCTGCACTTGAGGAGGGATCCCTGTGGGATGGCGGATAGCTGACATCAGGTCTGGCTCCAGCTGGGTACACAGTTCCTGGATTGTGGCACGGTCAAGCTTGTAGGTGATGATCACATGTCTTTCCTCCATTGTCGACAGGTCCACCAACGGTCGGTACACTGGAGGATGCAGCCATCTCCTCACATGTCCCAGGGGACGGTGCCTATGAAGGACAACAGCGAGCACAGAGTTAACCTACTCAGAAGTACGTATCCACAGCTTACACAGAACACGAATCATAATCCAAAAAGTGGCCTGTATGTGTGTTGAGTCTAGGCCTAGGAATGTGTGACGCAGGTAAAAATGAAGCCATGTGGGCCCCTAAAATGGCAGTTGCCTGACCTGTAAATTGGGACAATGGGATGTGAGGTAAAAGCGCTGGCGTTGTACACCGTCGCGGTAGGCGGTCGAAGACCGCGGCGCAATGCTGCATTGGTTAACATTGGACCCTATGGGTCCCAGGAGCCAATGACGATGTACTCCGGCAGTGACGGTACATATCGCCGTGGACGTGACCGCCATTTTTTATCTGTTCAATCACTCGATACCTGATCTTCGACAGGAGAGGACCTACACTACAAATGCTGCTGTGACCGCGGTCTGGAAGAGACAATGGCTCGTGCGTCTGGGGAAAAGGCCCCTGCCTTCACATCGGAGGAGTTGGAGAAACTTGTGGACGGGGTCCTCCCCCAGTACACGCTACTCTACGGTCCTCCAGACAAACAGGTAAGTACACTGGGAGCATGCTGTATGGGCTATGCCTGTGTGGAGTGGGGTGGATGTAAGGGGGGGGAAGATTGCGGCGTGCATGAAATGACGGTGAGTGCATGTGCCACATGGCAAGGGTAGGGATCAGGGCCAATGACTGTGACGGTGCAGTTGGTAATAAGTTTCTCTTCCCCCTGTACAATTCATGTAGGTCAGCGCCCACTAGAAAAAATATATTTGGCGTGCCATCGCCAAGGACATCCGGACCCTGGGGGGTCTACCACAGACGGAGCACCCACTGCCAGAAAAGATGGGAGGACATTCGCCGCTGGAGCAGGAAGACGGCAGAGGCTCAGCTGGGGATGTCCTCCCAATGTGGGAGGGGTGCCCGTCGCACCATGACCCCCCGATGTTCAGGATCCTGCCGGTGGCATACCCGGAGTTGGATGGGCGCTTGAGGACATCACAGCAGCCACAAGGGGGTGAGTACACGCTCATCCTCCTGTTTTTGTGCACAGTGGAGGTGTCTGGGTGGGGGAGGTGGGCTGTGGGTTTCCCTAGGCCAGGGCGAGTTCTGTAGACAAGGTCCCTCCGTAAGGCAGGCCATGTGGCACCCCAACCCACCTCTGTAGAGTGCCAAGTACACCTAGTCATGCCTCTGTGTCATCTATGTGTGCAGATGTCATCCATAGCCTAGTAGGCCATTTCCCAGGAATTGAACAGTGGAGCCCAAGAGCACGGCGTAGTGCAGGGGGCTTGTGTGACTGTTGTGTCCGCCAACGGTAGCGGTAATGCATGCACTCAACATGTCTTTCTTCTGTCGTCCCCCCCTTTTTGTGGTCTCCCTGTTCTAGTGTGCAATAGCATCATCAGGCGGAAGAGCAGTGGCACCGGAGCACGAGGGGGCTGCATTCCACATGGCCATGGAGGGCCACACTACGGAGTCGGGCTTCACCAGTGGGACAGAGGGCGAGGGGAGCTCCACGGCGGGGACAGGAGCTGAGACCAGCGACACGGACTCGTCCTCTGATGGGAGCTCCCTTGTGGTGGCGGCAACATCGGTGCCCCCCCATCTACAGGTACAGCCGCCACCCCTCTAAAAGCACCGCCCTCCCAGCAGCCCCTCAGCCTTTGCCCAGTGCCCGCTCACCCCGGAGGGTGGGCATCACCTTCGCCCCAGGCACCTCAGCCCCTGCCCCAGTCACCCCTGCTGCCCTCAGTGAGGAGGCTATTGACCTCCTCAGGTCCCTTACTGTTGGGCAGTCTACCATTTTGAATGGCATCCAGGGTGTCGAAAGGCAGTTGCAACAAAAAAATGCATTCCTGGAGGGCATTCATTCTGGTCAGGCGGCCCTTCAGCAAGCTTTTCAGACTCTGGCCTCAGCACTGATGGCAGCAATTGTCCCTGTGTCTACCCTCCCCCATCCAACTTCCTCCACCCAGACCCAACACCCTGTACCCCAGCCTATCACAAGTACACCTACAGACCAGCATGCACACACGTCAACACACAGGGGAAGCTCAGGCAAACATAAACACCACACATCCCACAGGCACTCACGCAAGCATCAGACACATGCAGACACACCAACATCCACTGCCTCCACTGTGTCCCCCTCTTCCTCGTCTCCCTCCTCCCTCCCAGTCTCGTCTCCACTCACACCTGCATGCTCTACATCTACAGCCACTACTGCCATCACCAGGACACACACCACCACACCCCGCTCACGTGCAGTCACCACCCCCACTACCATTCACACGTCCCCTGTGTCCTCTCCCAGTGTGTCTGTGACGCCACCTCCCAAGATACACAAACCCAGGCACACACCCACCCAACAGCCATCCACCTCACAACAGCCTCCAGTGCATGCACCTTCACCCAAAGTCAGCAAACGAACGCCTCCAACACCCACAACCTCTTCCTCCACTCCCAAACCCCCTCCAGCTACCCGTCCCAGTGTCTCCCAAAAACTTTTACTGTACAACCTTGGCCTCTTTTCCACACCTCCCCACCCCATCCGTCTCCTAGGTCCCAAACTAGCACCTCAGCCACAACATCTCCGGGACCAGTGGTGCCTGTAGTCACCGGAATCTAGAGTGCACCAGTGCAGCCAGTGTGGCACAGAGCCACAGCACTGATAGTCCCCCACCTGTCAAGCATCAAAAGTTGGCCAGTGCCTGGCGGGAGAGGGGGAAGGCTCCAGCCACCAAAGCCGCTCCTCGGGGTCCCGGTGGGAGTGTGGAGTCAGCTGCAACACCTTCCAAGGTGGGGAAGGGCCACAAGAAACCAGGAAAGTCTGGGAAGAGCAGCACGGCGGAGGAGACCGCCATCATCCTCGCTGGCCAGGAGGCCACAGCCATCATCCCCGCTGGCCAGGAGGCTACAGCCATCATCCCCGCTGGCCAGGAGGCCACCGCCATCATCCCCGCTGGGCCAGAGAGGACCGCCAGCACAATCCCCGCCTGGCTAGAGAGGACCACCAGCACAAGCCCCGCTGGGCTAGAGAGCACCGCCAGCACAAGCCCCGCTGGGACAGAGAGGACCACCAGCACAAGCCCCGCTGGGACAGAGAGGACCACCAGCACAAGCCCCGCTGGGACAGAGAGGACCGCCAGCACAAGCCCCGCTGGGCTATAGAGGACCGCCAGCACAAGCCCCGCTGGGACAGAGAGGACAGCCAGCACAAGCCCCGCTGGCACAGAGAGGACCACTGGTCACAGCTGAGTCACTGCAAAGGAGCCTGCCGCTACAAGCACCGCTGAACAGGGCACCACCGCTACAAGCACCACTGAACAGGGCACCGCCATTCCAAGCACCGTGCTGAACAGTGCACCGCCGCCACAAGCACCGCTGAACAGGGCACCGCTGCCTCAAGCACCGCTGGCCCATGAGCGCCAACGGCACTGACGCTACTGAGTCCGTCACAAGCAGGATGAAGCACTCTGGGCACACTACCCCCTCCAGAACCAGTGGAGAGATACAGCCACTACCTCTGTCCTTAGCGGGATGAAGCACTCTGGGCACAATGCCCCCTTCAGAACCAGTGGAGATCTGTCATCTACTACCTCTGGCCTTAGCAGGATGAAGCACTTTGGGCACAATGCCCCCTCCAGAAGCAGTGGAGAGATACATCCACTACCTCTGTCCTTAGCAGGATGAAGCACTCTGGGCACAATGCCCCCTCCAGAACCAGTGGAGACTGTCATCCACTACCTCTGTCCATAGCAGGATGAAGCACTCTGGGCACAATGCCCCCTCTAGAACCAGTGGAGACTGTTATCCACTTGAGAGACTGTGGCTTTGCACTCCCCAGGATGGAACAGTGGGCAACCCACCCACTGTAGAGACTTGTGAGACTGTGGCTTTGCACTCCCCAGGATGCAACATTGGGCAACCCACCCACTGTATAGACTTGAGAGACTGGCTTTGCACTCCCCAGGATGGAATAGTTGGCAACTCACCCACTGTATAGACGAGAGACTGTGGCTTTGCACTCCCCAGGATGGAACAGTGGGCAACCCACCCACTGTAGAGACTTGAGAGACTGTGGCTTTGCACTCCCCAGGATTGAACAGTGGGCATGTGGCCCCCTCGTGAATTTGGCGTTGTGCACTCAACCCGCTGAGGTGCCCCCCCTTTCCTTCCCCCTGAGGTGCCTGTTTTCTTGCTCTCTGATGCTCCTGCAGTGTTCTCTCCGTCATGGTCGGGGATCTTGTGTGGGCCTCGCCCATACCGTGTGGGCCCAGTGTTCCACGGACTTAATTGGAGCACTACCTGGACTACTATGCTTGGTGTATATTTTGTTTATGGTGTATATATATATTTGTGCCTACTTGATTTTAATATATTACAATGGTTACACTCATTTTCTTTTGTCTTTGCATTCTTCCGGGGGGGTTGGGGGGTGTAACTATCATGTTTAAATATGTATTAGTGTGTGTGTTGTAGTGGGTGAGGGTGGGGGTGGGGGTGTTGCGTGTGTGTGTCCCTGTTTTTTCCCTCCCCCCTCCCCTGTATTGTAGGTGCAGTATTCACCGTGGTCTTCGTCGCCGGCATTCGTGCTCATGGTAGAGGAGGGGTAAGATTATCGCAGTGAGAATTTGGAGTTCCGGCTCCATGGTGTCCTGGTTCCTCGTGGGGTGTGTAGAGGTGAGTGTTTTCCCTTCGAAATCCTGTTTCCGCCGTGTTTTTATCTGTGGTGAATCCGCCCCGGAAAAGGTGGCGGATTGGTGGGTTGTGATACTGTGGGCGTTACTTTGTCCTCCGCCTGTCTGTTGGCGGTGACCGCCAAGCTGTTTGTTTGTACCACCGTGGCGGTCTGAGTGTTAAAGTGGCTGTCTTAGTTGGCGGTTTCCGCCACGGTCATAATTGCTAATTTTTTACCGCTGGCCTGTTGGCGGTCTTACCGCCGCTTTAACACCGACCGTCAGGGTTGTAATGACCACCAGAGTCTGAAGCCACCAGTGGGACAGAGGGTGAGGGGAGCTCCACCGCGGGGACAGGAGCAGACAGCAGTGACAGCGACTCCTCCTCTGATGGGAGCTCCCTTGCGGTGGCGGGCCCCTCTTTGCCCCCCGCATCAATAGGTACAGCTGCCACCCCCCTACCAGCACTGCCCTCCCAGCAGCCCCTCAGCATGTGTGCTGTGCCCGCTCACCCACGAGGGTGGGCATCTCCTTCGCCCCAGGCACCTCAGGCCCTGCCCCAGTCAGCCCTGCTGCCCTCAGTGAGGAGGCTATTGACCACCTGAGATCCCTACTGTTGGGCAGTCTACCATTCTGAATGCCATCCAGGGTGTTGAGAGGCATTTGCAACAAACAAATGCATACCTGGAGGGCATTCATTCTGGCCAAGCAGCCCAACAGAGATCATTTCATGCTCTGGCCTCAGCACTGATGGCAGCCATTGTCCCTGTGCCCAGCCTCCCCCCTCCAACTTCCTCCACCCAGACCTACTCCCCTGTACCTCAGCCTATCCCAAGCACACCATCAGACCAGCATGCACACACCTCAACACACAAGGGTGGCTCAGGCAAACATAAGCACCACACATCCCACAGGCACTCACACAAGCATCATACCCATGCACACATACCACTATCCTTTGCCTCCACTGTGTCCCCCTCCTCCACGTCTCCTTCCTCTTCCCAGTCTCGTCTCCACTCACACCTGCATGCAATACATCCTCAGCCACTACCTCCATCACCAGCACGCCCATCACCACACACTGCTCATGTGCACTCATCACCCCCACTACCATTCACACATCCCCAGTGTCCTCTCCCAGTGTGTCTGTGAGCCCTCCTCCCAAAGTACACAAACGCAGGCACACACCCACCCAACAGCCATCCACCTCACAACAGCTCCCAGCCCATGCACCTTCACCCAAATTCAGCAGACGTACACCTCCTACAACCACTACCTCTACCTCCAGTCCCAAACCCCCTCCATCTACCCGTCCCAGTGTGTCTAAAAAACGTTTCCTGGCTAATATTGACCTCTTCCCTACACCTCCCCCCCGTCCTTCCCTAGGGCCAGGCTTTCCAGGTCCCAGCCCAGCACCCCAGCCACCACATCCCCAGGCACAGTGGTGCTAGCATCTGCGGGTCATGGAGTGGGCCAACCATCACGGCTGCCAGTGTGCCACGGAGCGAGGGCAAGGACATTCCGCCACCTGCCAAGGTGAAAAAGGTGCCCATATCCCGGAGGGAGAAGCCAAAAACACCTGCCACCAAGGAGTCAGGGAAAACGAAAGGGGATAGTGGCAAGACAGCTGCGCCACCATCAAAGGTCGGGAACGGCCAGAAACTAAAGGGCAGGTCAGGAGAGGGCATGGTGGCATCGGCTGAAGGTCCAGTGTCACACCTTCTGTCCACGTCGACGCCAACCTGTATGGCGGAGAAGACCGCCACAGGTCCCGCCGCCAGCACGCTGCCACAGAGCCCGCAGCCAGCACCGCCGCCACAGAGCCCGCAGCCAGCACCGCTGCCACAGAGCCCACCGCAAGCACCGCCGCGACTGACACCGCCGCAAGCCCGTTACATCCTGAGCCAGTGGCACCACTGCAGACATGGCTGCCATCCCCAGTGGTCAGTCGTCCGAGGCTGGTGGTGAGTTCCAGGAGCCTGGGCAGCTTCCATGAAGCATCACTGTCATCACAGTTGTCACCTACATATGGAATGAGAAGCCGCAGCAGTGTGGGGTATGTCTCTGCCTCCATGGCGTATCAACCTACCTGTACCTCGGCAATCTCGTGGCACACACACCCAGGCGAGTGTATTGTTGCGGCCACAATGCACGTGGAGGACTCTGGGCACAAAGCTCCCTCCAGAACCAGTGGAGTATCACATCCGCTACATCAGTCCTTGGCAGGATGAAGCACTCTTTGGCAGGATGAAGCTCTCTGGGCACAAAGCCCCCTCAAGAACCAGTGGAGTATCACATCCACTACCTCAGTCCTTGGCAAGTTGAAGCACTCTGGGCACAAAGCCGTCTCCAGAACCAGTGGAGTATCACATCCACTACCTCAGGCCTTGGCAGGATGAAGCACTTTGGGCACAAAGCCCCCTCCAGAACCAGTGGAGACTGTTATCCACTTGAGAGACTGTGGCTTTGCAGTCCCCAGGATGCAGCAGTGGGCAAACCACCCACTGGAGAGACTGTGGCTTTGCACTCCCCAGGATAAAGCAGTGGGCAAACCACCCACTGGAGAGACTCGAGAGACTGTGGCTTTGCACTCCCCAGGATAAAGCAGTGGGCAAACCACCCACTGGAGGGACTTGAGAGTCTGTGGCCTTGCACTCCCCAGGACACATCAATGGGCATGGAGCCCCCTCGTGGAGCAGTGGTGTTGTGTGTTCATCAGGCTGAGGTGCCCCCCAACCCCTATCCCTGAGATGCCTGTATATTTTCTATGTGATGCCCTCCAGTGTTCTTTCTGTTTGGAGTCAGGTATCTAGTGTGGGCCCAGTGGTCCACGGACAATGATTGGTGCACTTGTGTAGTTGGTGTACATAAATGTATATACTGGATTTTGAGTTTTGACTGATGGATTTTTTTTTTATTACAATCGTTACAATCATTTCCTTTTGTCCTTGCGTTATTCAAGGTGGGGTGGGGGAGTGTATATGTAATGTTGCAGCATGTATTTGTGTGTGTGGTGTTGTGGGTGAGGGTGGGGGGGGGTTGCTTGTTGTGTGTGTGTGTCACTCTCTTTCCCTCCCCCATCCCGTGTTGTAGGTGCAGTACTCACTGTGGTCGTTGCCGCCGTCATTGGAGCTCCTGATAGAGGAGCAGGAAGACCATCGCCGGCAGGATCTGCAGTTCGGGCTCCATGGCATCCTGGTTTCTCGTGGGGTGTGGAGATGTGAGTGTTTTCCCTTCTGTGTACTGTTTCCGCCATGTTTTATTTGCATTGGTTCTGCCCCGGAAAAGGTGGCGGATAGCCGTGTTGTGATAGGGTGGACGGTACATTGTGTTCTGCCTGTCTGTTGGCGGTGTCCGCCGCACTGTTTGTTTGTACCGCCGTGGCGGTCGGAGTGTTAAAGTGGCTGTCTATGTTGGCAGTTTCCGCCACGGTCGTAATCCCATTTTGTTTTTCCGCCGGCCTGTTTGCGGTATTACCGCCGCTTTAACACCGACCGCCAGGGTTGTAATGAGGGCCTCTGTCTTGGTTGCCACATGCGACCAACCGATGGTTTGAGAAGCCAGGTATCTATAAGAGGCCCACATTAACTACTCAGTATCACATGGGCCATTCCTCATTTTAACCAGATATCTGGGCAGCTCCAGCCTGCTCATAGGCAGCTGCCAGGATAGTCCTCCTACGTAGTTTCAAGAAGCAGGTTGGCTTTCTTCATCCAACAGGCTCTTTAAGATGGGTGTGAAAGTGTATTCCTTTATGCTGCCTTATAACAACATTACAATATTTCCATTTAAAAGGTAAAAGTTGGTTATAAAGACAGGTAGTACAAGGACCCTAGTTATCAATGCCTTTTCTACAGACTGTCTGCAGTTTTCAAATCAGAACATTAGACTATCACAATTAGAGGATAGAAGGGTCCAGAATGCACAATAGAGAATCATGCTGGAAGAACCAACAGAGAATAGTGAGGGGATGACTAGAGGATGTATGTGTGATCATTCCAAAAGCAGGATAAGGTTAACATCACCACAAAACAGTAGCAAGTAGATTAGGGCACACTGGATGTATGTTTGGATCTTGGGGTTAAACATTTATTTGAAGTGCTGTGAAATATGAACACGTTTTACATCACTGATTTCATTTAAAGACTCTTTTTGTCATACAAAGTAAGTCTTTGCTTTAAAGCACATCTTTAAAACACTATCCTCTTCTTCAGCGCAACTCTCTCCTTTATAGCACCGGCCTCCTTCAAAACAAACTTTTAACGTCAAGAATCAACTTTTTAAACACTTTGCCTTTTATATAATTATCTACTTCAGTGCACATCACCTCTTCATAACACATCTACACTATAAAGCATCCCTCTTTCGCAAAGCAGCTCTGCCTTCTAAAGTACCTTTCAGCTGTAAAGCAACTGTGTACTGCAGAACACCTGTCAGCTGAAGCACACATATGTCTTGTAAAGTACACTTTATAAAGTACCCCTCTCTTTTAAAGAACATCACTCCCTGAAACACCTCTCTTCTGTAAACCATCCCTCTGTAAAGCAAGTCTCTCCTATAAACGATCTCCTCTAATATAGCCTCCCTCTTCTCTAGTGCACCCCACTCCTGTAATGCAGGTTCGTCCTGTAAAGTACGCACTATTTGAGGCACATTTCCTGTAAACAACTCCTCTCTTCGGTAAAGCACCCCGTCTTATAATGCACTCATCTCCTAAAAAAACATATTTTCTGTAATCCCACTACTATAAAGTACACCCACTGTAAATCACACACCCCAAGAAGAATATTTCCTGTAAAAAGTTCCTTTGTGTAAAGCAGTGGTTCCCAACCTCTTGACTTCTGTGGACCCCCACTTTATCATTACTGGAACCCAGGGACCCCACTGAATCATTATTGGAATCCGGGGACTCACTGAGTCTTCACTGAAAGCTGGGGGCCTAATCTGTTAATATTATTTAATTTTTCTATTACTGAGGAGGCTTTGCGAACCCCCAGAGTTCTCCGGACCACAGGTTGGGGTCCACTGGTGTAAAGTATCTCTTGCTTGTAAAGCACCTCTTTTCTGTAAAACACCTGTTTTATAAAGCACTTGTCTCCTGTAAACCCCTCTTTTGTAATGGATACCATTCCAGTAAAGTACAAATGCTGTAAGGCATACACCATTTGAAGCCCCTTTCCTTTAAACAGCTCCTTTTGTGTAAAGCGGCCTTCTTCCGAAAGACACCTCTTTTTAGTAAAGGACCTCTATGTTACAACGCAGCCTTCTCATGTAAGCACTCTTGCATTTAATACATCTCATCCTGTAATGCACACCTACTGTAAAGCATATGCCCTACGAAGCACCTTTCCCATAAATAATCCCTCTTGAGGAAAGCATCCCTCTCATGTAAACAGCTCTATTTGGTGAAGCACCACTTTTATAAAAAAACATTTGGAGAACACCTCTCCTCAGTAAAGCAAATTTTCTATAATACCCTTGTCTCCAGTTGAGCATCTGTCATCTAAATTACATGCTTGCCTTTCCTGCAAAGCACATCTCCTGCAAAGCACATCTCCTGTAATGCACCACTCTACTGTGATGCACCTCTTACTGTAAAACACCTCTCCTATGAGGTACCTATCTTCTGTAATTTTTGCCTCTGTTTCCCACTGGCTCAGTGAGACAGGATTGAATTGACTAGAATAACAAAAAAGCACCAATCCCAGCTGTGGGTAAAATAAGTGGTATAGTGTTAGAAACTCAAGAAAAAAACTAAGACAGTGTACCTGGTATGCTTCAAGTGTATAAGCGCAATGGAGCCCATACATGATTAAACCTCAGAGGTTCCACGCCACACATGGTTAACATCTGACAATGTTCTGTAGCTCTGAAAGGTTCCTACCAAACAAGCCCCCTTATTTATCTTATTTCCAGCCCGCAGCATTGATCATTCTCTCACTAGAAGCAGTCTGGGCTGTCGAGATAGCGTTTGGTCTGGGTGGGTCTTTTTTCATTAAACCAGATTATTTGACTGGTGCAAGACAGCCCCACACACCCACTGGCAGATTCCTGGGTTGTTAAACTTGTGTAACATGTATCTGCTCCACGTGAAGAAACCAGCAGTAGCAAATTTGAAAAGGCAGATGGAAATATGTTTTTGCGTATATGGCTTTTCAAGTTAAACGTTTAGTGTTGCCAAAAATGGGTGTTTCTTTTTTTTTATTTTTTTTATTTCAGCCTTGGTATTAAATATACATAAAAATTAAATGCTTGTTTAGTGTATTTCCCTGGATTGTGTTTTTCCATTGCGCTTTTGTTGCGTTTTCTCCTCCTTCGCGCTCAGAACAGTTTGGAGAGAAATAATTTAATTAGCACAAGATGAGCACACATTTCAGCACAGACTTCTCCACCTTGTGTCCCCATGGCTTCCCCATCCCTTTAAAGTAGAAAGAAACAATTTGTATGCTGCTAGGTGGTGTAAGCATCAAAAGTGGATAATTGTATTTGCTTAATGGGACTCTGTTATACTGCAGAAAAGAAGTCCAGTAGTGATGTAAGTTGAAGCATATTTTATTAAGCTTTAGTCCCTACAACCGGAGCGTAGCTATCCCTCAGTCAGTCAGCTGCCAACTGACATCCCTGGAATGCTGGCTCTGCTGCTGGAGCTTAGAACACCGTAGTGCTTTAAGTTCCAGGTATATGCATCATACAAAGCTATTAAGCTTAAAACATATCTTCCTTCCTTATATACAGTACAGGAAAGCATAAAAATAAATGTTTCCATCAACAGAACTCACAATTTACACAAATAAATTTCATATGAATATTTTCATGCTCAAAATGAGCCCGCTAAACAGAAAACTCAAACTACAATTCATAGTATCTTAGCAAACATAATTTTCTAAGTATGGGGAGGATGACAATTTCTTCTGCTCTTTACAACCTTTCCTAATTGATTTGAACCAAAAGAAGATAAAATGGATGAGGAATTGGTTCCCACAGTTACAACCCATCTATTCCGTTCACCTATATCTATGTTTTCAGACCGCCACATGGGACGGCAGAATTCATCATCAGACATCAACATGTAAGTATTTACAGCCTCTTGTCCTCCTCTCTGATATAAGGCACATGCCTATTACTCCATCTCTCTCCATTATACAATACCAAAAAGAAACAATGAATCTCTTGCACTTTGTATGGACCTTTAAACTTCATTAGACCTCTCCCCTTCTGACCACACTGACCCTTCACCCAATTACCCACTCTAATACATTCTGGAATCTCCCACTTTTGAGGCCTCATTTGCGACTGCACCACTACTTCTTTAATCCAAGCTGATTTTGTCCCTGGTGGCCTTCCATGCATCATCTCAAACTGCATTTTTCCTGTGACCCCATGACCGCTCGTCCGATATGCCCATACCATCTCTGTAACCATTATTTCAACATCTTGCTCTCCAACTATTGCCATTTGAATTGTTCCCTTGACCATTCTGTTCGCTCTCTCAACCATACCATTCCCTTGTGCATTATACAATGAAGTGTGATTGTGTTTTATTCCCAAAGAGTCTAAGAATGTTTTCATTTCATGTGAAGTTAATTGTGTGCCATTATCTATCATTATGATTGATGGAACCCCTTCCTTACTAAATACAGCTTTCAAACCAGCTATAATCACTCTTGTGGTGATTTCTCTCATAAGCCTAACTATTACCCATTTGGTATTTACATCAATTACCACCATGGCATACCTTAAATCCATTCTTAGCTCACTAATGGGTCCAATGAAATCAAAAGACAACTTGTGCCAAGTATTCCATGAATCTGAAATTTGTCCCAAGTCAGCCTGATTGCCCACTCTTAATCGTTTCTCACCTACCTTACATATTACACCCTTTTCACCCACTCATCTACTTGATCAGCCATTCTGTGCCACCATCTATCAGCCCTCAACCTTTTCTTGGTTTTGGTTTGTCCCAAATGACCCTCATGTGCTGTCTTTAATCATTTAGATCTCAAATTTCGCTCCATTCATTATGACAAAATCATTACAAATCGGAAATGAATCTATTATTTTCACTTACGGTCTTACAGGTGTAGACACAGCACTCTCTCTCCTACTCCCCAACAATATTAATTGTATAGCTTCTTTTAAGGTAGAGTCTGCTTCCATCTCACTGATGCACTCTTGTTCAGTAATGGCACTTGCACCTTCAACACCTATCGCATACGGCCCCTTCTACTTCTCGAGTTCTGACGGCACAACCATCCACCTCCTGCCAATCTAAAGACATCCTAGATAAACAATCAGCTTGAGCGTTTTTCCAACCATGAATATGTTCAATGGTGTAGCAATATTCCTGTAGACGAGCCGCAAGTCTTGCTAATCTCGCAGACCGCTTACCAGCCCTTCCCGGAGGCAGAATTTTTAAAAAGGGCCTGTGATTTGTCTTAGAACAAACTTAGTTCCCCACAAATATGTCCTCAAATATCCTGTTCCCCAAGCTGCTGCAAGCGCTTCTCTCTCAATGACTGAGTAATTCCTTTTTGAGACACTGAGGGGGTCATTCCGACCCTGACGGTCAAAGACCGCCAGGGCCGCGAATGACGGAAGCACCGCCAACAGGCTGGCGGTGCTTCCCAGCCCATTCTGTCAGAAAACCGGGACCAGCGGTTTCCCGCCGGATTTCCCCCGGCTGGGCGAATCCGCCAGGGCAGCGCTGCAAGCAGCGCTGCCCAGGGGATTCTGACCCCCTTCCCGCCAGCCTGTTTCTGGCGGTTTACACCGCCAGGAAGAGGCTGGCGGGAACGGGTGTCCTGGCATGGGCAGTGCAGGGGCCCCCTAACAGGGCCCCAGCCTGCTTTTCACTGTCTGCCTAGCAGACAGTGAAAAGCGTGACTGGTGCAACTGCACCCGTCGCACACCTGCAACACCGCCAGCTCCATTTGGAGCCGGCTTCAGTGTTGCAGGCCCCCTTCCCGCTGGGCCTGCGGGCGCTAACATTGTTAGCGCCCGCTGGCCCAGCGGGAAGGTCAGAATGGCCCCAGCGGTCTTTTGACCGTGGAGGGCCAAATGCCGCCGGGGTCAGAATGACCCCCTGAGTGCCCTAGAAGCAAATGGCAAAGTTCTTTCTTGCTTTCCATGAACTTTTGATAAAACTGCACCGACCCCTATGGCACTGGCATTTACCATAAGAATTGATTTCAATTTTGTATTAAATGGTGTCAAGATACCAGCATCACAAATCTCTTTTTTCATATACTCAAAACATTCTTGCTGCAGCTTCTCCCAAACAAAATTGGTTCCTTTCTTAAACAGCAATCTCAAACATTCCGTTTTATCAGAAAATCTTTGAACAACTTTAGAATAATATTCAATTAAACCAAAGAAAGGTCTCAAATTATCCTTATCCTTAGGTACTGGAGCTAGACTTATCACATCTAATAGATTTTCTTTGGGCTTCACAGCATCTGCTGTGATACAATATTTTAAATACTTTACTTGGTCTACCCGAAACTTGCATTTATCACAATGAAGGGACAGGCCAGCATCACTTAACCTATGTAGAGCTTCAATGAGTGCTATGTTAAGTTGATGGACAGTACCGCCAAAGACAAAAGTATCATCCTGCAAATACAGAATATTTTTCATTCTTTTAAAGACTTCCCACGTCAATCTTTGAAATACACTCGCTGCCTAACAAACCTGAAATGTCCCTTCCATCGTGATAAAAGCTGTTAATGGTTTAGACTCATCATGCAATCTAATTTGATGATATGCATTTTTTCAAGTCTAATTTAGAGAAATGTTTCCTCTGCCCAAAGCTAGTATCAATTTATTTAAGTGCGGAAGTGGGTATGTGTCTACTACCACATTCTGGTTTAAAGAGTTAAGGTCAACACAAAACCTGTACTTTCCATCAGACTTTTCCATAATTACTACTGGTGATATCCAACATGATGTTTCTATAGGCTCAATCACCCCATTAGAGATCATGTCTTCCAACATTTCTTTCACTGCAGCTTGAGCTACCAAAGGTATCCTTTGTACTTAATGTTGTACTGGTATGGCATCCGGTTTAAATACTATCTTATGAACGTAACCTTTCAAGTATGCCAATTTTTCCCAAAATACTTCACATGCTTCTTCTAAAATGTCAGACAATGTAATATCCTTGACCACTCTCTCTTGACTGTGTGCTCTTGGATGCACCACAATGTTGAGGTCATATTGATGTGCCCAACGCAATATCGGTGGACCATCTTTTGCCACATATACCTTCCCCCACATTTCTCTTCCATTTCAATTCTATTGTTACTTTCATGTATCCTACCAACTACATTTTTTCCCCTTGATACCCTCCTGGATTGATATCTTTTGGAAACAACTTCAGATTAGTCCAATGTTTCGCAAAAATAATTTCCCAAGGAATAATTGTATAAATGGAACCTGAGTCTATCATAAGTTCCACAGATGTCCCATTGATCACAAACTTTGTCATTGGTCTTTTCTTCCGTCCCTGTTCACCTCCTGTACTTTCTAGACAAAGAATTCTATTGTTTTGATCCGTTTTAAAAACATGGTCTGCGATACTCTGCAGTGTGGAACTTACTACCACACTGATAACATCACTTCAGTTGTTTGGATCACGGCACGCTGTTGCTAGATTTTATTGCTGGTCCAAATTCTGAAGTAATTTGTCGTCCAATGGTGCTTACTGCACTACTCCCCTTTTCCAATTCTTTCATACACAGCTCAGATTGTTCTACAACCTTAGCAATATCAATTGCATCTTTAAGTGATGGATTTCTGCTCGTCCAGAGTCGTTCTTGAATCTTCCTGCTCTTACAATGTACTAGTTTCCAAAATTTGGAGACAAAGTCATCAACGGTCTCTCACTCGGAGCGGGTGTAAATTTTATACCGGTTCATCACTATCTTCACATCTTTGGCGAACCTCAACTCTAACTGTTTTTTGCTTCCACCTAAACCTCTTCAATAGGGTCACGATTAGATGCTGTCGCCAAAGGTAAGTATTTAAAAATATGTTTGCCTTCTTTTCCCAAGGCATTTATTAATAGAGCTTTTTTTTCTAGAAGCACTAAATTCTTGATCTCCTAATGCTTCTAAATAGGTCCCAAACATGCATAGCCAATCTTCCCACTCTATTGAGAGTAAGCATTACACCGGAAGAAACATAGGAGGAGCATTGATGGCACTAAATAATTGCATTATTTTCTTTTTTTAATATGTCGTGTGGTAAGTAAAGAGTAAACACTTGTTGCTGAATTACTTTTGTTGAGGATAAAAAGCCATGCATAAACAGAATATGTAAGAGGGATACTAGTATTGAAAAAGTAAACTTGAGTACAGTTCAGTGTGCATCTGAACAAGGTACTTTGTACTGTAGTATAAGATTGTTGCTCAAATCGCTTTTACGATATAATTATGAGGTCATTCTGGGAGAGCATATCACCGTTTCTCACTTATAACAAGATGATATGCTGGTGTGCACTGTTTATGCCCACGCACAATACAACAATACTGGTGTGCGTATCACCGTTGCTGGCCCAAACGAATATGGCACCTACGTATGACATAACAACATCTTACATGTTACGGTGCTACGCCATACAGTATCGCGCTTAAGTCGCTCTGAAGACACGCGTCAAGCAAAGCTCATGCGCAAGTCTCCGTTCAGACCTGCGCTGATCGACGTGTTTCAAAGAAGGAACGACTACCACAAGAAAATAGAGATCAACAGTACCAGTATTTAGAAGATAATCCTGTGCCGACACCCTTCATCAACATCACGCCGCACTTCTCTCCAACGCTGTTACTATCACCCAATGTCTTCAATAAAGGGTTCGAAGCCACATCAACCGGCTGCAGGTGCTGACCGACTGTCCTCCATTGCCAGTGTTATACCGCAAAAAAGAAGTCCAGCAGTCCATGTACATTGAAGCATATTTTATTAAACTTTGGTCCTTACAACCAGGGTGTGGCTATCCCTCAGTCAGTCACATGCAAACTGCCATCCCTGGAATGCTGGCTCTGCTGCTGGAGTGTAGAGCACAGTGGTGCTCTAAGTTCCAGGTATATGCATCATACAAAGCTAGTAAGCTTATAACAGACTCCCAGCCAGTTCATTCAATTCCAGTAGTAAAGGTAAACAGGTCCCATTTTTCCTCTTTATCCACATCACTGCCCTTGCTGCCTCAGTGCATTTGTGACCCCTGGTGACCCCTAAATGACCTCCATGTATACATCACACCTAATTCTACTGCCCTATCCAAGTGGATTGTCTGTCATCATTGTACATGACTGAAAGCCTCTCTGGAAGTGACAGAGTGAAAAAACGAAAAGTTACAGAACTCACAATGTCAGTCTGTAGACAGCCTCGGACTGAAGCCGAGGTCTCATGCTGCAAGTTGAGAGCTACAAATCTTCCAAGCTCAATCCTGGTACAGAAGTACCATCTGGCACCAAAACAACAGCCAAGTAATAGCAAGGTACTCCAACTCCATGTGGGTATTCAAGAGACAACCACGTTTATTATCGTTTTGTAGTAAAATGGGCGGGGCATTGAGGATGACAGCCATAGAGGGGAGTGCACAGAGCACTTCACTCAGTGCGCATGTATGTTTGGCCAGCTGTCTCGGGCTGGCCAAACACACATGCCCACTGTGCTCTCTCCAGCCTGGCACTGTGTTGCTAAGCTGGAGAGAGAAGGCACAGGCTCCTAGTCTGCCTGGGAGTGCCTTGGCTGGGTGCTCCCAGCCAATCCTAACGCTGCTCTGAGCACTATCAGGCTTGGCCGTACGGCAGGCTGGGAGCCTGTGCCTGAAGCCTGCAGGAGAGGAGCGGCGGCGTGTTGGTGGTGACGGCGAGTGAAGGTAAGTGCATTTTTTTAAATTAAATTAATCCCCTCCCTCTCTCCCACCGCGCATGTGCCGCCCCACTCCATTCAAAGCCCCGCGAGCTGCTCCTGCTAAGCAGAGGGCTTTTATGATAGACATTCTTAAATAGGGAGCCACTACAGGGGCATCACACTTGGTAGAATGAGATAAAAAAATCCTGAACTAGAAGTAAGGCAGACAACATAAATCTGGGTTTCATGTAAAGCGAGGAGAATTGTTAGCATGTTTATTCAATCCAGGAAGGATACTTGACTGCAACATACAGGGTTCCAACAGATAATGCCAGGTGCTAGAGTACGCTCTTCAGCACATTGTTCACTTCATTTTCCAATGATATGTTAGGACCACAGATAATTCTTAAGTTCTGGCACTTTTTTGTTAGGAACGGGGTGGGCACAAGGTTGATGGCCTGTTGCAGGACCAGCACAGTTCAGAGTGTCCCAAGAAAATCTCAGTCTTCTCCACATTTAGATGTAAATAGTCAGCAGCGGCTCCTCCATTATGGCAGAGGAGCCTTGTCCCCTGTCAGCAGAGGCAAACAAAAAATAAAATGATAATAACAGGTTTATTATAATTTTATTTTTTGTTAGGAGCAGAGTCTTGTAGTGGGGCCGTAGGAAGAATGGTGGAGGAGTGGTCGGCACGGCTGTCAGTGCGCATGTTGGTTTGAGCGGCTATCTTAGGACGGTCAAACCAACAAGCGTATTGACATCTCTTCAACCCAGCTGCATTGCTGGGTGGAGAACAACAGCAGGCACAGGCTCCCAGTCCCCGATGGAGGGCAAAACCAACCCGCTCTGCCCAATCCCGACACTCCTCTCATGGGTTTTACCAGCATGAGAGCAGCATCTAGATTGGCCGTAGGGGAGTTTGGGAGACTCAGCCTATGCACAGCAGAAGAGCGGTGAGAGGCAGGTAAGTTATTTTTTTTTTTATTATTGCCTCCCCCCACGCTGTCCGACTACTTTTCCTTGACACCAGCCGCTACTGTAACTAGTTTTGAATAATTATTTTGTGAATGTGTTGATCATGCTGCAACTGCTAAGAGACAAGCTGCTCCCTCTTAACAATTGAGGCAGACCTTGTTCTCATCTTTGTACATTTGGAAACCCAATTAGTAATTCAATTTGCTGTCAGCCAGAAGTAATGTGTGTACATAGGCCAGGAACAACAAGAGGGTTGGTCTATTTGTTGCCATGCATGTGACATGAGAGTATTTTTCATAGACAGATTGTCAATAACCCATGGTAACAGAAGTTGGTATTGATAAAAAATCTACCTGAACACTGTACCCACAATTCAAGGAGGAACTGGACTAGAACCTCATCGGCGAACCTCTTGAAAACAGGAGAGGGGTCCAAAAATTGAGTGTCACAGTCTGAAGCTCATCCTTGGTTCCTCTCAGATCTAAATATGGGTGAAACCCTTACACTGCCTGCTAGAAAACATAGAGTAGTAGTTAACAAAGAGATATGTTTTGCCCAGTTATTCATAAAAATGTGCCATCATTACAGTTTCTAGCACCTTTGCTACACAGCCTGACATAAGCTACAGCTCACAGGTCACCAAGATCTCTTGGCCGGACATGGATAGTTCTGGTAAGACAATAATGACCCAGGTGTTTTTATGTGGGAATTCTCCTGCTCAGAAGGGCGCATTAACAGGAAGAATGATATCTAAGAGCATAAGAATGAACTGTGAAACTGCTCATTCTTTCCTTTTAAGAACATACATTTTGGAAAGCCATTGGCTAGTCTTTGCTGACATTTTGGTCAGTGGTTAGTTCTACTAATTAAAGTACCTGATTCCCTATATTAATAAAGCCATTTTAATATTTAGATTTTAAACAAATATTCAGTTGAATTAGTTTACTGAGTAGTCAATCAGAATATGAAATGTCACAGCAGCTAAACTATTTATTTGGGTTTAACTGAATTCGTGTCAGCAATGTACCTCAATTGTCTGATATTTACAGAATGAAAGGTTTCCTGACTACATGGGTTACCACTCCTTATGTGCCACTTCACTACCAGTATTAAGGGACATTTCCCTGACACATTTTTAGGGACTGGATGTAAGGAAGGTCAGAAATTCACAGTGGCCTTTCATCAGAATTATTTAAAGGTACTGATGCCACAGTATAGATGTTTTTGATCTACCCCACAGTCTCTTGATAACAAATTACTGCTAATAAGACCGGCACTAACATGACAGCACCACTATGAACATGAATGTAGGTATTCAAACAAAGCTGAAACGTTCAACATCAACAACACTGTTTAATAACGGGAGCTGGTTATTATGAACCAGTTACTAACCACTATAAAGTTTTATACTTCTAATGCATGCATGAACACAAACATTTTTCCCAGGGGCCAAAAAGTATTGTCTGTGGCCTGACTTTGATGCCTGCGTGGTGAGAGTTGGGGGTGGTGTACATGAGCATAGAGGAAGCAAAGTATGTACACGATGTGTACAGTGAGTTGTGGAGTTAATTTGAGGGTCAAATCATATCCTTCCTAAGCCTTTGTATTCTTAATTACCAATATGTGATAGGAGTGGGTGTGCCACAGATGGTTTGGGGAAAACTTGAGCCACATTCCTGGCTCTGGCTCAGCTTGAAGTTCTCTTGGTGCCTCAAGCCTTCATGTTGCTTCTGCCTGCCACCCACGCTCTAACTTCATTCACCAAGAGTTAATAACAAAGCATTAACTTTTGATGAAAAATGTGAAAGGGAAAGAGATACCCATCTAGTGGATGATTTACACAGAATGAAACCAGACAATTGTTTTATTTCATGTTGCCTCCTTTTTCTTCACTACCACAAACAAGAGCTCCTTAAAATACATGAGTTCAGCATGTGTGCTGTATAAAACCTTCTCTTATGTTTCATTTAATAATCTATAATGCTCCTCCAAGTAGCACTTGACAAATGACTTGCCTCTTGGTTCACTTATGGCATTGTTGGCAGGGCTGAGGAAGGCCTGAATGTTTCTAACTTCATATTTGAAAACTATTACTTCTAGTAAATGCCTCTCATTGCAGTTATATTCTGATTACTAAAATGAAACACTTCTGCGTGTTAACGAAGTCCACTTTTTTGCATTTTTTGAAGAGAGCTTATCATATTTTCACATGTTTCTTGCACAATGTCTTTAAAAAGGGTCTGTTCCGAAAGATAAGTGGAACAGGACACCTTGTTTGCTTCATTTTACTTTAGCTAGTGTGTAAATAAATCCCTGCCCATTTATAAGCTTTCTAAGTCAGTTGTTAGTCAAGTAAACAGGAGTCTGGGGTGCGGATCCACATGTAACTGTCAGAAGGGCTGTAAGCAGCCCCAGAGCTACACTTTGAGCATCATTAAGTCCCACCTAGGCAGCGCTTGTGCTGTCTCTTTCGAGACATGCTGTATCTACAATCTGGGCTTAAAGCACCTCACATCTTTTCCATTAGTTTCTGTTACTGCCCTTCCTAAATGGCTGCTTTTGTTTGGTGGATATGCTTAGTTAGTCCCGCCTTTTGGTGTTTCTGGCCTTCCCAGGGGACTGCCCCTGTTAAATGTGGTCTTCCTCTTTTTTTTATTTATGTTCCTTCATTCCCACTATATTTTATTTTGGTTTGCCTTGGCTCGTGTATCAGCATAGCTCCCGTTTCACAGATGCTGTGCTTCATGTTTCAGACGGCATTTACATTTTCCAACCAGTAGCGTGTTTTTGCGTGTGTAAACAAACATTAATTTGTTTTATCAGCACAAGCTCGTTTTAAGGACACTGCGCTTCATGTTTCAAGACTGTTTGGGATTCCAGCCCCACGGCAAGAGCACTGTACCGGAAACTAATCCCCCAATGAGCCTGAAGGCATTTTATGATAGATGCGGGTGCCCCCTACTGTGATGTGCTCCCCGCCGCTGTGTGCCTGGAATTGTCTCGTTTTGCATTGCTGTTGCGTCCAGCTTGTAGCTGAGGCACTCCACGACTTACGTTTGCTGAGGCATCGGGCTACAATGGACTGTGCTCCTGTGTCAGTTAATTTAGATTGTATTTTTTAATTTTTTACTTTAGCTAATATTTTGGAGATCGAGGCTTGTGTTTTTGGACTGCTGTTCATTTAGTCACTGTGTCCAGCTGTAGCTGCGGCACTGCAGGGCTTGCTTATTGTACTGAACTCAAACATGACATCATTTGGGCTTTGGCAATCTCCGGAAATGAGTCCTGCAAACAGTGAATTGAGAGAAGAAAGTTACACAGGTCCCCTGCCATCCAATGAGCATCAGCGTTCCACTGGCAGTAGCAGTGATTTAGCGACCATGTCAATGAAAACAAAGATGCTCTGCGCTTTTGCTCTGTGTAGGAAGCAGGCAGGTAGCTTTATGTATATTTTGCTACTTATCAGTAGCAAGAACATGTAGAGCTGCAGTAGCCAGTGCTCTATAAGCACAGGATGTTGTACACTACAGTGGTGCACGAGGGGGGCCATGGTTCTTAACCACTGCAGCTGTGCACCTACTTCTTGCTCATGTATGTAACATTGTATAGGTGCCTGCTGCTAAGAAAATATAATTCCCACGGAGAACAGAGGCTGCGTACGCCCTCCTCCTCTTCCAGGATGCAAGATAAGGCTACAGGACATCACAATCACTTCCCTGGCTCTGCTATCACAAGAAGCTAAGAGCCCTTGAGTGACTCCCTCCTCAGTGTGACCTATCCAGTGAAAGGACCTTGAACCAGATGCAGGCCATTTTTTTCCATTGCTCTCCAGGGACACATCGTCTTTCTCATCCCTGCCCTCTCCCCATGGGTGTCTACTGGGATTTGCATGCTGAGTCCGACAGTGTGGCTGTGCAGGGCGATCTCTGCGGTACTCCCTGGCTGTGGCCCCCTTTGTTTTACCTGTCCTTTGTCTTTCCCCTACTTTACTTACCTGACATCCCGCTTTCAGTTTTCTCTCCCGCACCGACTGGAGCACTGCAGTGGGAAGCTTTAATCACACCACTGCTGGCTCCTTTGTCGCATGGCCATGAGTGGCTCCTGGTTCTTGTGGGCACCTGTCATTTCCCCAGGTCCCACGGTTCGTGCAGGTCTAGCACGCTTTGGACAGCAGCCACCACAGTGGATCCACACTGCAAAGCTTGCAGCTTCTCTAGCATTGTGGCTTCACATTCATGAGATCCTGATTCTGTCTGTGCCTAAAAGAGTAAAGAAAACAAATGAAAGAAATGCCTACAAAAGCACATATAGAAGTATTGTAAAGTTGGCAACATTCTAAATGTCATCAAACTCTGGCAATTTTATAAGCATTTGCCTGTAAATGTTTAGTTTCTCCCACCCTTGCATGGTGTATTCTCGTGTTCCTTCCATATACTACAGGCCACAGACTAAATGGCTTCACGTTACCTTCTCAAATTCATGCCAAACTAGCATATGAGATCAAGGCTTTGGAGGCTTTTTTGTGTTGCCTGTGCATTCTCTAAGGAGTATTAGTTTTGAGAGGGTTACTTTGTGCTTTTGTAGACCTTGGTCATTTTGCTTAAGATTATCCAGTTTAGAGTTGATTTCCATCTCACGTATATCTTAATCCCACAAAACCTATACTGTTAGCAGCCAACTTTGCATTTGAATAATTTTGCACTTTCTCTTCTTCCTCCTTCTCTCCTTTGTTTATCTATTTCCACTCTTCCTCTCAGCATTTCCCCAAACTTTTTCTTTTCCTCTTTGTTGCTCTTTTTTCTCTCAGTCTCTAGTTGTTAGACCTGACAGCCTTAGGGTGGTCACCCCTGACTTTTTGCCTGCCTCCCTCCACTTTTTAGATACTGTTTTTGCTGGTTTTAGGACTTTGGGCACTTTACCACTGCTAATCAGTGCTAAAGTGCATATGCTCGCTCCCTTTAAACATGGTAACATTGGATCATACCCAAGTGAACTATTTAATTTACTTATAAGTCCCTAGTAGGATGCACTATAGATGAAGATGAAATGCTACTAGTGAGCCTGATGCACTGATTGTGCCACCCACTTAAGTAGCCCCTTAACCTTGTCTCAGGCCTGCCATTGCAAGGCCTGTGTGTGCAATTTCACTGCCAATTCAACTTGGCATTTAAAAGTACTTGCCAAGCCTAAAACTCCCCTTTTTCTACATATAAGACATCCCTAAGGTATGCCCTAAGTACCCCATAGGGCATGGTGCTGTGTTGGCAAAAGGCAGGACATGTACCTGTGTAGCTTACATGTCCTGGTAGTGTAAAACTCCTAAATTCTTTTTTACACTACTGTGAGGCCTGCTCCCTTCATAGGCTAACATTGGGACTGCCCTCATACATTGTTTGAGTGGTAGCTGCTGATCTGAAAGGAGTAGGAAGGTCATATTTAGTATGGCCAGAATGGTGACACAAAATCCTGCTGACTGGTGAAGTTGGATTAAATAGTACTATTTTAGAAATGCCACTTTTAAAAAGTGAGCATTTCTCTGCACTTAAATCATTCGGTGCCCTACAATCCACGTCTGGCTGGGCTTAGTTGACAGCTCCCATTTTCATTCACTCAGACACACCCCAAACACAGGATACTCAGGCTCACTTGAATACATCTGCATTTTGAATGGGTCTTCCTTGGCTGGAGGGTCTGACACTTGCATGTTAAAGGACAGTAACCTGCCCTCACACAAAGGACTGCCACAACCCCTACTGGGACCCTGGCAGACAGGATTGAACTGAAAGGGGACCTTGTGCACTTCTAAGCCACTCTTTGAAGTCTCCCCCACTTCAAAGGCACATTTGGGTATTTAAACAGGGCCTCTGCCCCTACCAACTCAGACACTTCCTGGAGAAGGGAACCTGAACCAGAACCTGTATCCTGCTAAGAAGACCTGCCTGGCTGCTCAAAGGACTGAGCTGTCTGCTTTCTGTGAAGGACTGCTGCCTTGCTGTTGCCCTGCTGCCTTGCTGCTCTCTGGCTGTGGTGAAGAAGTGCTCTCAAAGGGCTTGGATAGAGCTTGCCTCCTGTTCTCTGAAGTCTCAGGACCAAAATGACTTCATCTCTACAAGAAGGACTCCTTGTGTGGCGAAATTCGATGCCCAGCCTGTCAGAAATGATGCGCAGCCTGCACGGCGGTGAAAATTTCACTGCACGCCGAACTGGAATGATGCAGCCTGACTTCTCAATGAGAAGATCGACACAGCACCAGCGTAGCGACTGGAAATTCGATGCACACCGAGCCAGAACGATGCAGCCCAACTTCCAGAGAGGAATCGACACAGCGCCTGCCGTGAGGTAGAAAATGTGACGCAACACCTACCGGATCGATGCAGCTCCTGTGACTTCGTCCCCAGGGTGTCTGAAAACCTTGCAACCCAAAGAGGATCCACGACCGAGCGCTGGAAATCAACGCACAGCTGTCCCTGTGTGAAAACAAAGCAATGCATCGCCGTGTGCAGCCCAACAAATCGACGCACACCCCTTTGTTTCCATGCATCTCCTCCTCTGCAGTTCTTTGCGGAGATTTTTCATGGGAACCAGGTACTTTGTGCTTGAAAGAGACTTTGTTTTGCTTTTAAAAGACTTAAGACACTTTGGGCCTCATTACAAGATTGGTAGTATCGACCGCCTACCGCCACGGCCGCCAACATACCGCAGCCATGGCTACCAGCCATCTACGCGTATCATGACCGCCGACGGTATTCCGCCAGAATGCTGGCAGAACACCGCTGACGGTCATGGCAGCGGACGGTGGCGCTGTTGACAGCACCACCGCCACGCCAGCAAAACACCGCTGACCCTATCATGTCAAGCAGGTAAGTCAGGTTCTCCGACCGGAGAGGGGGTGGGGGTGTTGTGTCTATGTGGGGGGGTGTATGTTTTGGTATGCATGCATGCAGGTGTGAGTCGCGTTGAATGCATGCATGAATGAGTGATTGTGAGTGTTGTGTGATGTGAATGCATGTGTGTGACAAGCTATGTTGGAGTGTATTGCGGTGTGTGGGTATGTATGTGTGCATGCGTGGGTGGTGGTGGGTATGCTTGTTTGTATATGGGAGTGTGTGTGGGTGTGTATATGTGCGGGGGCGTGAGAGGGAGGGGGTGGTGAGGGAGGACTCTGAGGAGGGGCGGGGGAGACCCCTATCGGTGCCAGGAAAGGGATTCCCTGGCACTGATAGTGCCTACCACCATGGTTTTTGTGGCGGTAAGTTTGGCATGAAAACAATGGCGGTAGGGTGGGTCGTAATCCAGAGGGTTTGTGACCAAAGTCTCCAGCCCAGCGGCCGTTACCACCCTGGTGGTCGGTGTCTTAAAGTGGCGGTCTTGGATGGCGGTAACCACCAGGGTCTAAATCCCATTTTTTTTACCGCCGGCCTGTTGGCGGTATTACCGCCGCTTTAACACCGACTGCCAGGGTTGTAATGAGGGCCTTTATGTCACTTTTCAGTGATATCTCAACATATACTTATTGCATTTTAATCGTTTTGACCTACATCTTACCAGATAAATATTATATATTTTTCTAAACACCGTGGGGTATATTTTTGTGGTGCTATATTGTGTTATTGTATGATTTATTGCACAAATACCTTACACATTGCCTTCTAAGTTAAGTCTGACTGCTCAGTGCCAAGCTACAAGAGGCTGGGCACAGGATAATTTGGATTGTGTGTGATTTACCCTGACTAGAGTGAGGGTCCTTGCTTGGACAGGGGGTAACCTGACTACCAACCAAAGACCCATTTTTAACACTTGTCTTCTGCCTTATCTCTTTTTCTGTCTGCCCTTCACCCATGCACTCATCCTCTCTTTCTTTTAATCTCTATTGTGGTTACTCTCATTCTGACACGCACTATCTGTTCCCTCTCTCTCAGTTCCATTCATTCTCTCTCTCGCTACCTCTATCTCTCTCTGAAGCACATACACAATTTCTTACTCTTTCTTTTTCTCGTTTCTCTTTCTCTGCCACACTTTGCCCTTCCTTTAGGTATCGCTATTTCTGTTCTATTGCTCTCCTCATACTAACTCCGGCTGTCCTTCTCACGCCTCTATTTCTTCCCCTCTACACACACCCTCTTACCTCAGTTTCCAATCTCTATCTCTGGCCTCAATGCTTCTATATATATTATACTGATTTCATATTCTGTCCACACAGTTTCTAATATACCCTACTGCCATAAGTGCAGTCTGCCCTTGGAATCTGCCATCTGTAGATTCTCCCATAGAGTCCGTCCGCTGCTTGTGTTGCAATTCAGGTACTATTTACCAACCTCCGCCCTCACGTTGTTAACGCCCACCCCCAACATAGAAAACTATAACAAACAAGCATCAAAACAGGCAGGAAGAAAATGCCAGCATTGCAAGGACAAAAATACTAGAATACATTTTTTATGTTAATTGTTTTTTTAGGGTAGTTGAGTTGTACATGTCTTCTTGGTTATATATAAAGTAGCAAAAATGCTTCTGCCAATTTTTTATTATAACTTTTCAACATGCTGCACAGCAGCCTCGCTGCTCTACAACATAGCTTAAAGACACTGGCAAAGCCAATAGCTCTGGCTAAACGCTGATAAGGTCCCAAAGGCAAGACCTATTGGTTATGCCAATGCTTGTTTTTCTTATGCATTCAACTTCTTCCGATAAGCAAGACACTTTTCAGCGACAAGTATGATAAAGACATTCGCTATCTCATTAAGATGGTTGCCTTGTGGGTTGTTTAAAGCATGCCCATAGGAGTTCTCACTAGTATCTCTACAGTATTAGCAGATTACTATCAAATGCCAAAAGGTGATCCTAACCTGATGTGTTTTTTAGTGCTAGTGTTATATAATACTTCTTGACTGGACTTGAAAGTTTCCAAGGACATTATGCTATGTAATGATGTTGCCAGTTTAACACTAGTTTCAGTACTAGATTACTAAGAACTAAGAAAACCTATTTGAGAAAGTCACTGGCAAAAAAGGAGATGTAGGTGAAGGGAAAAGCATTATGTGCTGACAGAGGGGTAGATTTCTGTTAGACTTTTCATCCTTGGCGTGGTCTCCCTTAACTTTTTGCCTCTGTTTACAAGGTTGTTGATGTGTGCTGGACTCTGTGTTTGCTGTTTTTGTTACTCTGGGCACTTTACCACTGCTAACCAGTGCTAAAGTGCAAGTGATCCTTTACAAAATGTGTATGTAATTGGCTTATCCATGATTGGCATATTTGATTTACTAGTAAGTCCCTAGTAAAGGGCACTAGAGGTGCCAAGGGCCTGTAAACCAAATGCTACTAGTGGGCCTGCAGCACTGGTTGTGCCACCCACATGAGTAGCCCTGTAATCATGTCTCAGACCTGCCACTGCAGTGTCTGTGTGTGCAGTTTTAACTGACAATTCGACTTGGCAAGTGTACCCACTTGCCGGGCCTAAACCTTCCCTTTTCTTACATCTAAGGCACCCCTTAGGTAGGCCCTAGGTAGCCCCAAGGGCAGGGTGCAGTGTATGGTTAAGGTAGGACATATAGTAATGTGTTTTACATGTCCTGACAGTGAAATTCGTTTTTCACTCTTGCAAGGCCTGTCCCTCAAATAGGTTAACATGGGGGCTACCTTTAAATCTGATTAAAGTGTAGATTCCCTTTGGGAGTGGATGGACATGTGGAGTTTGGGGTTTCTGAACTCACAATTTAAAAATACATCTTTTAGTAAAGTTGATTTTAAAATCGTGTATTTGAAAATGCCACTTTTAGAAAGTGAGCATTTTCTTGCATATACCATTTCTGTGACTCTGCCTGTTTGTGGATTCCCTGTCTGGGTCAGTTTGACAGTTGGGCCAGTTGCACCTCACAATAGACGGTTACACAAAGGGAGCTGGGGTGTAGTCTGCGTTTCCTGATCAGCCATCTGTGCTAGGAGGGAGGGGAGGAGTGGTCACTCACACCTGAAAGGGCTGTGCCTGCCCTCACACAATGCAGTCTCCAACCCCCTGGTGAGTATCTGGGGCCTGGTCTGGGCAAGGCAGGATTTCACAATCAAGAGAGACTTTGGTTTGAAGTAGACCTACTTCAAAGGAGAAAATTGGTATAAGGAGGGCACTCAAAACCACAGACTTTAGAACACTTCTAGAAACCAAGAGGAACCTCTGCCTGGAGAAGAGCTAGAAAAGAGCTGAAGAGCGGAGGAAGAAGAGCTGCTCTGCCTGTGACTGTGCTTCGTGGAGCTATCCTGCAGTTGCTGCTTCTGCCAGAGTAAGAGGGCTAAGACTGGACTTTGTGTGCCTTCCATCTTGTGAAGATCTCCAAGGGCTTGATTTAGAGCTTGTCTCCTATTGTTTGAAGTCTCAGGGACAGCAAAAACTTCTCTCTGCCAACATGTGGAGTCTCTGGGGAGAATCCTAGGCTGCCAAGTAGTGCCCATCCAGTTCCTGGCACCCTGAAAGGAGAAGCTGGCAGCTTAAGAGGAAGAAATCCATGCACAGAATGCCATGCAAGGAAAAGATTGACGCCACTCCGATCTGCGGTTGAAAAATCGACCGGCCACCGGCTTCGCAGCTGAAATTCAACGCTTGTCTGCAATGCTCCCCGAAGATCGACGCCCGGGGCTGGAGAAACGACGCACAGCGCCGCTGATGGAGACTGTTGAGATCGCAACCCGCGCTGTGTGGTTTTCGGATCATCGTGCAGCTGGATTTCTGACGCAAACATCGCTGGGCGTGTAAAACAACGCAAGGCCTGCCTGGACCTGACTGGAGCAACGCATCGCTCTCCTGTGGAGAGAAGAAACAACGCGGCCAACCCAACGGAAGGAGAAATGACGCAAGGTCTCACTTGTGAGTGAAATCAACACATCGCAAGCCCTTTTTGATGCACACTCGCCTGTGCGGGGTTATTTTTTGATGGTCTCAAGGTACATTTGCACGCTAACAACATGAAGACTCTTGTTGCATTTTTAGTGATAATTTGACTTGTGTATTGTGGATTTTGTCGTTTTGGTCTTGTTGTGTTTAGATAAATATTCACTATTTTTCTAAAGCTGTGTTGTGTCATTTTGTAGTGCTTTCATTAAGTTGCTGTGTGTGTAGGTAAAAAATACTTAACACCTAGCACTCTGAAGTTAAGCCTACTGCTCGTGCCAAGCTACCAAAGGGGTAAGCAGGGGTTAGCTGAGGGTGATTCTCTTTTACCCTGTCTAGAGTGAGGGTCCTTGCTTGTAACATGACTGCCAACGAAAGACCCCATTTCTAACAGTTACCCTTCTCAGTTTTTGATCTGGCTGAGCTAAAAATGTTAACTGTGCAGAATGGGATTTCGGTATGACAACCAACATACCTATCGCAATACACATGAAGAAATTGAGAATTCACTTCCAAATGTATACGACTGTTTTATTTTGCAATATGTAATTATCAAGGATGAGCGATAGTGGTACAACTGGAATAAAGATTGTGGCAAATACCCGATAGGAAATTAGGGTAATGGCCTCATAATATATGTTACAGTGATAAAAGTTCATATTGTTTTTTTTTAATACGGCAAGGATTTAGTAATGAAATGAGGGGTTCTTGCTGGTGTGCAGTGAGGTTAAGCCTGCTGAACAGTAACCCTCATTCCTTAATACTATTACGCTGCTCATTTCACTCACAAACAATGCTACAGACGGTGCCAGACAAAGATTCAACAGTAGGAATCTAACTCATTGTCTAAATGCAAGTGGCATACAATGGACTCACCGCCTTCAGATTGCCTCAACATGCACTTTTGTTGAATGTATTTTAAAGTGTAGAAAATGTTCTCGGTAAAATAAGGAGTTCACAGAATGAGATTGTATGAAGAATGCTTCTGTTGCATAACAGGTCAAGAAAAAGATGTGTTTATGACGAAAACAGTAGGTATACTCCATGGCATTAGACAAAAGGGTAGCACATAAAGACTGAAATTATACTAAGCGAGGGTGCAGAGAAAAAATATGCAAATTAAATCAGGCACTTATCAGTAAGAATGATTTTGCAGTTTGAATCTTTTCTAGATTCACATGCTGTGTATTATTTATTCTATCATGTAGTGATTGGGTTCGGAGTGTTTACTTACAAGCTGTTTCCTATAGTGCCTTGACCTTGGAAGAGCCAGTATGTTTTCTATGAGGTTGAGCGTAAGCTCACAATGCCTCCTAACAAGACTTCCATCTTACATTTTCTTTTACTATATTTTATTGCAATAACTCCCCAGCTTTACTAGGGAGATGAGAGAGTCATATGTGAATCTAGAGGTGCTTCAAGCTGCAAAACCATTTATAAAGGTTGGTTTTTGGATTCTTTTATAGCATAAATGTCTTCTAGATTAAAATGCTGGGCACGAAATACAAAGCTGACTATTCACTCTCACGGAGGAGGGCCTGAACGAGTAGTGCTAAATAAACTTAATTTAACGTCTGTTTGTGCTATCATTGCTTCTTCACTTGTTTCTATATCCAAACAGTAGTGTTAGTAAACATGAGTTTTAAATACCATGGTTCTGCTTTGCATGTGGCTTACAGTGATACATTAGACCTGAATGCCAAAATTGCCCCTTTCTTTCCAGAGGAATGTGTTTTAGGTTTTACATCCAGTTTTGTCATATGCTAGTAAATTTGTATTGCTTAAACTATCAGTGTGGCAGTAGTTCCTTTAGACACTTAATGATCATCCTGTTGTGCAATAAAGAATTGTTTTGTCTTCCAGATTTATTTGGTTTTGTGTATGTAGGACATTATGGCCCTTCTTACATCCAGAATAAGTAGCGCACAATCTGCTGCTTTTTTTGGCTTCTGAAATAATGATGGCAATTGTAAAAGGTGAAATTACCTTTGGCATATATTGTGGGTGTGTCCTCGCAATTTTCATGCCTTTTTGAAAAATGTGGTTATTATACTATCAATGCTTGTATTGCACTGACCATTTTTAATGAGGAAAAAACAACTCAGAAGACTGTATTTAGTGTTAAATGTGTGGTTGAATGGGTGTTCTACTTAGTCCTGCTCATACTAATTCAGATTCCACTGCTGCAGTGGAACAGCATGAAAAGGGTATAGCATTTTGCGTGCTTTCTAAAAATCAATTGATCAGTGGAATGTATTGTTTATGCATTCCATTAGTGCACCGATGGTACATGTGCCCATAAAGATGCATAGCTAACCTCGCAGTATATTACGTGTGAAGTATCTCACCCTTATAGATGTTAGCTGTTCAGAATGATTTTGTGAACACCAGTTAAAGTACCATTTCAATTTTAATGTGCAATATTTTATAGTAGAAGAATTGTGTGCCTCTTGTGTTGAGACATTTCACAGGAACATTTAAATGACTACATTCTGCAGGTTGAGAAGCCAGGTTGCTAACTTCAAGTCTTTTGCACTTGTGTCGAAAATCTTCCCTTCAGCACTGTTAATGTATCAGTGTGTCTAGGAACATTGGTGATATTGTCCTGTGCTACTAGAGTGAGGTTTAAGCACCAAATTCGTCGTGGACATATCAGAGTCACTAGGATGAGTGGCATGTTGGAAGTCTTGAACCTCTCTATGACTAAAAGATTTAGCATAATTAGCAGAAAAGTATAGGCAAATATTTTGCACTATGCTTTGCAAACTTTTTTTCTTCTGTGGCAAACAGATCAAAGTGTGGTGCTTCACAAGTTTGGAAAACCACCTCACTGACTTCTTTAATTCCCACTTCTGTGAGGTGCCTGCTTCCTGTTTGTCTGAGTCTATATTGTCTAATCCTAGTACGATTTGGGACAATTACGATGGTTCGTTCAATTGCCTGTCCCCAAATTTCATGTGCCAGTTTTGAGAGTGTGATGTTAAGTTCCCTTTTTGGTTAGATAAAACAAAGCAATAGTGTTTGCTAATCTCTGTACATTCTTAGGACTGGACCCTGGAAAGCTTTTAGTGCTAAACAAATTAATTTGAGTTCCAGGTAGGTAGTGTATTTCACTGCTTCCTAGGAGGACCATTGACCCATTATTTTCATATCTCACATATGCACACCATCTCACGTGCAGTGCATCTGTTGGTATGATGACTGGTGGGGTAGTGTCTTGAAAAACCTGCCTGTCATATTGCTATTGCTCCACTATTTCAGTTCCATGCTGGCTTTGTAACAAACACTAGATCCTCTCACCTCCCACACCCACCGTATCTGGAGTCATTGTTTAAATGTTCCTGGACTTGCGTTTCGGATCAAAGAAAAACATGACGCCATCTGCCCAACACTGCCATCACCACCCTCTCTGCCAGAACTGAGGACATGTGTTCCTGCAAATCCTGTACGCTTCTAATCTCTTTGTTTCCAATTCCACCATCAAAAGTATATTTTTCTTTACCAAAAAGGGAAAAGCAGTGTCACTTGACCTTGAACACCAACCAATAGCAGATTTGCAAAGGTCTGTACATCTAATTAATGGAATAAGTTTGCTGTCACCAACCGGTCGTTCAAATAAGGGTACAATTAAGTAGTATCTTAAGTGTATTGTTACAACTGCCAATGTCTTGGTGAATACCCTTGGGGTAGGTTTTATGAAAAATAGCAATTTCAGCATATCGATAATACACATCCACCATCAAAAACCTGAGATGCATTGTCGCCAAGCTGCGCAGTCATCAATGTAATGTCCTCTAGGTGCAGCACTGAATCCTTTAAGATGAAGGTGATGCTTTGTTGTCAAGCTGTGCAGCCGGAAAAGCAAAGGTGATGCCCCAGGGCTGGTTGTGATGCATTGATCCGGAGGCGCACACCCAGAGATGCAAAGTCCTAGTCCCCAGTGATAATGTGTCGGCCTTGAGGTGAGTGGCAGCGTTCCAATCGGCGCAGTGACAACAATGCTTGAATTTTTTCAGAAGACAGCTGCAGAACCCACTTCCAAGAGAGCCCAGGACTGGATTGTCACCACTGGGCAGGATAGGACTAACTTCACAGTTGGCAGAGTCCAGAAGTTGTGTCAGAGGTGAGTGCAGCCTTTGATGTCGCTGACACTTCAGAGTAGGAAGCAAGCCCTTGTAGTCACTTATGTTCTGGGGATATTTAGATTCAGGTCCAGTCCTTTTCACTCTCAGGCAAGGAGGGCAGCAGGTAAGGAGGGCAGCAGACAGCAAGGCAGGCACAACAAAGCAGGAGTCCAGCAAAGCCCAGCAAAGTTCAAGAAGAGTGACAGTCCCTTTAGCAGCACAGCAGTCCTTCTTGGTAGAATGTCCCCAGGTCCGGAAATGTACTGATTTGGTAAGGTCAGGAGTCCAGTTCTTATACCCTGTGGTGCCTTTGAAGTGGGGGTGACTTCAAAGAGGAGCTTTGAAGTGCACATAGGTCCTCCCTTTCCTGCCATGGCTCCAGACACACTATAGGGGGCTATGCTGCTCTTTGGTTTGGGACAGGCACAGCCCTATTCAGGTGCAAGTGTCAGTTCCTCCCTCCCATCTTGCCCATGAGGGCCCATCAGCCTGGTGATGGCCCATCAGGCACACCTCAGCTCCCTTTGTGTGTGACTGTCTAAAGGGAATGCACAAAGCCCAGCTTTAAAGTTGTAATCATAAATCCAGCATTACTATTAAGGAGGCTGCACTGTGTACCAGATACAAAAGTCCTACTCCTTCTCAATCAGGAGTTCCACTTATTAGGTGTATTAAGGAATCCCCAATGTTATCCTGTGAGAAGGGTTGGCCTCACAGTAGTGAAAAACAAATTTGGCAGTTTTTCACTACCAGGACATGCAAAACTAAACAATATATATGCCCTGCCTTTCACTTACACATCACCCTGCCCTATGGGTTACCTAGGGCCTACCTTAGTGGTGTTTTATGTGTAATAAAAGGGGAGTTTAAGGCTTGGTAAGGGGTCTTAAATGCCAAGTCAACATGGCAGTGGAACGGCACATACAGGCTCTGCAGTGGCAGGCCTGAGACATGCTTAAAGGGTTACTTAAGTGGGTGATAAACTGCAGGCCCAGTAGCAGCATTTAATTTACAGGCCCTGGGCACATACAGCACACTTTACTAAGGACGTATAAGTAAATTAAATATGCCAATTGTGGATACACCAATGCTGCCAGGTTTTAAGGGAGTGAGCACATGCACTTTACCACTGGTTAGCAGTGGTAAAGTGTCAAGAGTCCCATGGCCAGCAAACACAAATCAGCAAAAGTGAGGCAAGGCAAGCAAAAAGTTTGGAGAAGAGCACCCTAAAGCTGTTAGGTCTAACACGTGCATCCCCAGCTGAAAGTAGGGGGCGCTATCCAACTCCTTGGGAGCTCTTATCACTGAGGCAGAAAAACTTAGAGAGACCATCAGCATTGGTGTGGTTGGAACCAGGTCTATTTTCCACCATAAAGTCCATTCCCTGTAGGGGGATGGACCACCTCAACAGTTTTGGGTTCACACCCATCCTTTGCATTAGCCACCTGAGGGGTCTGTGGTTGGTCTGACTCAGGAAGCGAAACCCAAACAGATATGGTCTCAACTTCTTCAGTGCCCAGACCACAGCAAAGGCTTCACGCTAAATAGCACTCCACCTCTGTACTAAGGGTAGTAATCTCCTGGAGATGAAAGCTACAGGGTGATCCAGGCCCTACTCATTAAGCTGTGACAGTACTGCCACTATGCCATGTTCTACAGCATCGATTTGAACTATAAACTCCTTGGAACAATACAACCCACCCACAATGAGAAAGCCGATCGGCTCCTAGCATGAGACACCAATGTTCAAGAACACAACAATCATGCGCTGGAGATCTCAGCCCCACCCCCAATCCTGCTACTGGACCCCTGAGAATCACTGACCATTTATCTGAGGCTGACATTCACTCCCTTCTACTATCTTATAGCACTACACCTGAGGACTCATGTTCTCTCAAAGGTCACTATTCAGACCATTCCCTCCAACACTCTCAGAAAACCTAGTTACAACCATAGAGCCTTGAACAAGTGCAGCCTATTGCAGGTCCCTATGTGTAGGAAAGTACCATCTTGCCTGGCATGTTACCCCCATATTTCACTGTATATATGTTGTTTTAGTGTATGTGTCACTGGGACCCTGCCAGCCAGGGCCCCAGTGCTCATAAGTGTGCCCTGTATGTGTTCCCTGTGTGATGACTAACTATCTCACTGAAGCTCTGCTAATCAGAACCTCAGTGGGTATGCTCTCTCTGCTTTCTAAATTGTCACTAACAAGCTAGTGACCAATTTCACCAATTCACATTGGCACACTGGAACACCCTTATAATTCCCTAGTATATGGTACTGAGGTACCCAGGGTATTGGGGTTCCAGGAGATCCCTATGGGCTGCAGCATTTATTTTGCCACCCATAGGGAGCTCTGACAATTCTTACACAGGCCTGCCACTGCAGCCTGAGTGAAATAACGTCCACGTTATTTCACAGCCATTTACCACTGCACTTAAGTAACTTATAAGTCACCTATATGTCTAACCTTTACCTGATAAAGGTTGGGTGCTATGTTACTTAGTGTGTGGGCACCCTGGCACTAGCCAAGGTGCCCCCACATCGTTCAGGGCAAATTCCCCGGACTTTGTGATTGCAGGGACACCATTTCACGTGTGCACTATACATAGGTCACTACCTATGTATAGCGTCACAATGGTAACTCCGAACATGGCCATGTAACATGTCTAAGATCATGGAATTGTCACCCCAATGCCATTCTGGCATTGGGGAGACAATTCCATGATCCCCCGAGTCTCTAGCACAGACCAGGGTACTGCCAAACTACCTTTCCCGGGGTTTCACTGCAGCTGCTGCTGCTGCCAACCCCTCAGACAGGTTTCTGCCCTCCTGGGGTCCAGCCAGGCTTGGCCCAGGAAGGCAGAACAAAGGACTTCCTCAGAGAGAGGGTGTTACACCCTGTCCCTTTGGGAAAAGGTGTCAGGGCTGGGGAGGACTAGCCTCCCCCCAGCCTCTGGAAATGCTTTGATGGGCACAGATGGTGCCCATCTCCGCATAAGCCAGTCTACACCGGTTCAGGGATCCCCCAGCCCTGCTCTGGTGCCAAACTGGACAAAGGAAAGGGGAGTGACTACTCCCCTGACCTGCACCTCCCAGGGGAGGTGTCCAGAGCTCCTCCAGTGTGCTCCAGACCTCTGCCATCTTGGAAACAGAGGTGCAGCTGGCACACTGGACTGCTCTGAGTGGCCAGTGCCAGCAGGTGACGTCAGAGACTCCTTCTGATAGGCTCTTACGTGTGTTGCTAGCCAATCCTCCTTCCTAGGTAGCCAAACCTCCTTTTCTGGTTATTTAGGGTCTCTGCTTTGGGTAATTCTTTAGATAACGAATGCAAGAGCTCATCAGAGTTCCTCTGCATCTCTCTCTTCACCTTCTGCCAAAGGATCGACCGCTGACTGCTCAGGACGCCTGCAAAACCGCAACAAAGTAGCAAAGACGACTACTGCAATCTTGTATCGCTGATCCTGCCGCTTTCTCGCCTGTTTCCTGGTGGTGCATGCTCTGGGGGTAGCCTGCCTCCTTTCTGCACCAGGAGTTCTGAAGAAATCTCCCGTGGGACGACGGAATCCTCCCCCTGCAACAGCAGGCAATAAAAGAACTGCATCACCGGTCCTCTGGGTCCCCTCTCAGCACGACGAGCGTGGTCCCTGGAACTCAGCAACTCTGTCCAAGTGACTCCCACAGTCCAGTGACTCTTCAGTCCAAGTTTGGTGGAGGTAAGTCCTTGCCTCCCCACGCTAGACTGCATTGCTGGGTACTGCGTGATTTGCAGCTGCCCCGGCTCCTGTGCACTCTTCCAGGATTTCCTTTGTGCACAGCCAAGCCTGGGTCCCCGACACTCTAACCTGCAGTGCACAACCTCCTGAGTTGTCCTCCGGCGTCGTGGGACTCCCTTTTGTGTCTTCGGGTGAGCTCCGGTTCACTCCTCTTCCAAGTGCCTGTTCCGGTACTTCTGCGGGTGCTGCCTGCTTCTGTGAGGGCTCCCTGACTTGCTGGGCGACCCTTCTGTCTCCTCATCCAAGTGGCGACATCCTGGTCCCCCCTGGGCCACAGCAGCATCCAAAAACCCTAACCGCGACCCTTGCAGCTAGCAAGGCTTGTTTGCGGTCTTTCTGCGTGGGAACACCTCTGCATGCTTCTTCACAACGTGGGACATCCATCCTCCAATGGGGAAGTTTCTAGCCCTCTTCGTTCTTGCAGAATCTACAGCTTCTACCATCCGGTGGCAGCTTCTTTGCACCCTCAGCTGGCATTTCCTGGGCATCTGCCCACTCTCGACGTTGTCGCGACTCTTGGACTTGGTCCCCTTGTTCCACAGGTACTCTCATCCAGAAATCCACTTTGGTTGCATTGCTGGTGTTGGTCTTCCTTGCAGAATTCCCCTATCACGACTTCTGTGCTCTCTGGGGAATATAGGTGCACTTTACACCTACTTTTCTGGGTCTTGGGGTGGGCTATTTTTCTAACCCTCACTGTTTTCTTATAGCCCCAGTGACCCTCTACAAACTCACATAGGTTTGGGGTCCATTTGTGGTTCGCATTCCACTTTTAGAGTATATGGTTTGTGTTGCACCTATGCCTATGTGCTCCTATTGCAATCTACTGTAACTTTACATTGCTTGCATTACTTCCTTTTGCTATTACTGCATATTTTTGGTATTGTGTACATATATCTTGTGTATATTTGGCATCCTTATACTGAGGGTACTCACTGAGATACTTTTGGCATATTGTCATAAAATAAAGTACCTTTATTTTTAGTATATCTGTGTATTGTGTTTTCTTATGATATTGTGCATATGACACCAGTGGTATAGTAGGAGCTTTGCATGTCTCCTAGTTCAGCCTAAGCTGCTCTGCTATAGCTACCTTCTATCAGCCTAAGCTGCTAGAAACACCCCTTCTACACTAATAAGGGATAACTGGACCTGGTACAGAATGTAAGTACCCCTTGGTACCCACTACAAGCCAGGCCAGCCTCCTACATTGGTTGTGCAGCGGTGGGATAAGTACTTGTAACTACTTACCACTTTGTCATTTTGTACTTTTCATAAGAGAATAATATACAAAACAAGTTCAGTGTATGTACACCTAACCAAAAAGGTTTGCTTTTCTTCTCTTACACTATCTGCTAAGTGCTGAAAAGTACTCCTAAACTTTCAAAAAGTTTCTAAAAAGTTGAAAAAGTTTTTTTCTGTTTCCTTAAAAAGTCCTGAAACTTTTTCTCTCTTTTATCTGTCCCTAAACCTTTTCTATCATGTCTGATGTAGGAACTTCTACTAACTTGGTCAGCACAGCTTATGACCACCTTAACTGGAAGGGTTTAAGGAGTCTCTGCATTGATAGAGGTTTAGTGGTGGGAAAGAATCCCTCTAGAGAATTATTGTCTAACATGCTTATTGAAAATGATAAGGTCTTAGCTGGCACTTCAATTGAGAAGTTAGGAGATAGCTCACACTCTGACTCAGGGGAGCCCCCAGTAAGAGTGCTAGAAGGTGACCTTCCTAACCTGCCCCTTAGCAGACCACCTAGCATAACTGGTAGTAATGTAAGCTCACATCACAGCAGGGATATTTTTATTCCTGCAGGCCAGGTTGCTAGGGTGCCAACTGTTAGGGACAGGTCTCCCTCTGTTCATTCACATCATTCTTCTGTGTCAAAGCATTCCCAACCCACCCACCCTGACGACAGACTGTTAGAAAGGGAACTCAATAGATTGAGAGTGGAAGAATCCAGGCTGAAGCTTAAACAGCAACAGCTGGCTCTAGGCAGGGAATCTCTAGACCTAGAAAAAGAGAGACAGAGGTTGGGGTTTGGACCCCATGGTGGCAGCAGCAGTATTCCAGATAGTAATCCTGTGAAAGAGCATGATTCTAGGAATCTGCATAAGATAGTTCCCCCTTACAAGGAGGGGGATGACATTAACAAGTGGTTTGCTGCACTTGAGAGGGCCTGCATGGTACAGGGGGTCCTTCAAAGGCAGTGGGCTGTTATCCTATGGCTATCTTTCAATGGAAAGGGTAGGGATAGGCTCCTTACAGTGAAGGAAAGTGATGCCAATAATTTTACAGTTTTGAAGAATGCACTCTTGGATGGATTTGGCTTAACCACTGAACAATACAGGATTAGGTTCAGAGAAACCAGAAAAGAGTCCTCACAAGACTGGGTAGACTTTGTTGACTATTCAGTGAAGGCCTTGGAGGGGTGGTTACATGGCAGTAAAGTTTCTGACTATGAAAGCCTGTATAATCTGATCCTGAGAGAGCATATTCTGAATAACTGTGTGTCTGATTTGTTACACCAATATCTAGTGGACTCAGATCTGACCTCTCCCCAAGAATTGGGAAAGAAGGCAGACAAATGGGTCAGAACAAGGGTGAACAGAAAAGTTCATACAGGGGGTGACAAGGATGGCAAGAAGAAGGATGGTAAGTCTTCAGACAAGGGTGGGGACAAATCTAAAAATGAGTCTTCATCAGGCCCACAAAAACACTCTGGTGGGGGTGGTGGGTCCAAATCCTCTTCTAATCAAGTAAAGAAACCATGGTGCTATTTATGTAAAGTAAAAGGCCACTGGACAACTGATGCCAGTTGTCCAAAGAAAAGCACCAAGCCTCCCACTACCACAACCCCTACTGCAACCTCTAGTGCCCCTAGTAATAGCAGTGGGTGTGGGAGCAAACATACTAATAGCCAATCCAAGGGAGTAGCTGGGCTCACTTTTGGTAACTTAGTTGGGGTTGGTCTTGTTAGGGAGACCACAGAGGCTGTGTTAGTCTCTGAAGGTGCCATTGATTTGGCCACCTTGGTTGCTTGTCCCCTTAATATGGATAAGTACAAGCAACTTCCCCTAATCAATGGTGTTGAGGTTCAGGCCTACAGGGACACAGGTGCCGGTGTTACCATGGTAATAGAGAAACTGGTACACCCTGAACAACACCTACTTGGTCACCAGTACCAAGTGGCAGACGCTCATAACAAAACTCTTAGCCACCCCATGGCTGTTGTGAATCTCAACTGGGGGGTGGGGGGTACTGGTCCAAAGAAAGTTGTGGTTGCCTCAGATTTACCTGTAGACTGTCTACTAGGGAACGATTTAGCGACATCAGCTTGGGCAGAAGTGGAGTTGGAGGCTCATGCAGCAATGCTGGGCATTCCTGGGCATATTTTTTCTTTAACCAGGGCTCAGGCCAAAAAGCAAAAAGGACAGGGTGACTTGGATCCTGGAACAATGGACCAAGTGCTCCCTAAAGCTAGGGTTAGTAAGGGTAAATCACTACCGACTATCCCTCCCTCTACAGATGATTCTACTTCTGAGGAAGAAGAATTTTCCCCCTGTGCAGAACCTTCACCAGAGGAGCTAGCTGCAGACACTGCTGAGCTTTTGGGTGGAGGGGGGCCTGCCAGGGAGGAGCTGAGTGTGGCACAGCAAACCTGTCCCACATTAGAGGGTCTAAGGCAGCAAGCTGTCAAACAGCAAAATGGGGATGTCAGTGACTCACATAGAGTTTACTGGGAGGACAACCTCTTGTATACAGAGGCAAGGGACCCAAACCTGGAGCAGCCAGGAGATTGGTAATTCCCTGCAATACAGAGAGTTCCTCCTAACTCTGGCACACAACATTCCCTTGGCTGGACATTTGGGTCAAATCAAATCATGGGAAAGGCTTGTCCCCCTGTTTCATCGGCCTAGGATGTCAGAGGACACAAAATATTTTTGTAAGTCCTGTGTGACCTGCCAAGCCAGTGGCAAGACTGGTGGCACCCCAAAGGCTCCCCTTGTTCCACTGCCTGTGGTTGGGGTTCCCTTTGAAAGGGTAGGGGTTGACATAGTTGGCCCCCTTGACCCTCCTACTGCTTCAGGCAATAGGTTTATCTCGGTGGTAGTGGACCATACCACAAGATATCCTGAAGAAATTCCTCTAAGAACCACTACAGCACCTGCAGTGGCAAAAGCCCTCCTGGGAATCTTTTCCAGGGTGGGTTTCCCAAAAGAGGTGGTATCAGACAGGGGTAGCAACTTTATGTCTGCATACTTGAAGGCCATGTGGAAGGAATCTGGTGTAACATACAAATTCACCACACCTTATCATCCACAAACACATGGACTGGTAGAGAGGTTTAATAAAACTCTCAAAGGAATGATAATGGGACTCCCTGAAAAACTCAGGAGGAGATGGGATGTCCTGTTACCTTGCCTCCTTTTTGCTTACTGGGAGGTACCCCAGAAAGGAGTGGGCTTCAGCCCCTTTGAACTCCTATTTGGACCCCCTGTAAGAGGTCCCCTAACACTTGTGAAGGAGGGTTGGGAACAACCTTTAAAAGCTCCTAAGCAAGACATACTGGACTATGTACTCGGCCTAAGATCCAGAATGGCTGAGTACATGAAAAAGGCAAGTAAAAACCTTCAGGCCAGCCAAGAGCTCCAAAAGGAATGGCATGACCAGAAGGCTGTTCTGATTCAGTACCAACCAGGACAGAAGGTGTGGGTATTGGAGCCTGTGGCCCCAAGAGCACTCCAAGACAAATGGAGTGGACCCCACGTCATTGTTGAAAAGAAGGGAGAAGTCACCTACTTGGTTGACTTGGGCACTGCCAGGAGTCCCCTTAGGGTGCTCCATGTCAATCGCCTAAAACCCTACTATGACAGGGCTGATCTCACCCTTCTCATGGCAACAGATGAAGGACAGGAAGAAGAGAGTGACCCTCTCCCTGATCTCTTCTCTTCCGCCGAACAAGATGCTCTAGTGGAAGGTGTAGTTTTGGCAGACTATCTTACTGCTGAGCAGAAAGACAACTGCATAAATCTCCTGGGTCAGTTTTCTGAACTCTTTTCTACTGTGCCAGGCACCACTTCTTGGTGTGAGCACACTATAGATACTGGAGACAGCATGCCTGTCAAAAGTAAGATCTATAGGCAGCCTGACCATGTCAGAGACTGCATAAAACAAGAAGTTCAGAAAATGCTTGAACTGGGAGTGGTTGAACATTCTGAAAGCCCATGGGCCTCTCCTGTGGTGCTTGTACCAAAGCCTCATTCCAAAGATGGAAAAAGGGAAATTAGGTTTTGTGTAGATTACAGAGGTCTCAACCAGGTAACTAAAACTGATGCTCACCCTATACCCAGGGCAGATGAGCTCATAGATACACTGGCATCTGCCAAGTATCTAAGCACCTTTGACTTGACTGCAGGGTATTGGCAGATCAAGTTATCAGAGGATGCTAAAGCAAAAACTGCATTTTCGACTATTGGAGGGCACTACTAATTCACAGTAATGCCCTTTGGTTTGAAAAATGCACCTGCCACTTTTCAGAGGTTGGTGAATACAGTCCTGCAGGGGTTGGAGTCCTCTAGTGCAGCATATCTGGACGATATAGCTGTCTTTAGCTCAACCTGGGATGATCACCTGGTCCACCTGTGGAAAGTTTTGGAGGCCCTGCAAAAGGCAGGCCTCACTATCAAGGCTTCAAAGTGCCAGATAGGGCAGGGGAAAGTGGTTTATCTGGGACACCTGGTAGGTGGAGAACAGATTGCACCACTTCAGGGGAAAATCCAAACTATCATAGATTGGGTTCCCCCTACAACTCAGACCCAGGTGGGAGACTTCTTAGGCCTCACTGGGTAATACAGGAGGTTTATTAAGAACTATGGCTCCATTGGAACCCCACTTAATGAACTCACCTCCAAGAAAATGCCTAAAAAGGTATTATGGACAGCTAGCTGTCAGAAAGCTTTCGAGGAGCTGAAACAGGCCATGTGCACTGCACCTGTCCTAAAAAGCCCATGTTACTCCAAGAAATTCCTTGTTCAAACTGATGCATCTGAATTAGGGGTAGGGGCAGTCTTATCACAACTCAATTCTGAGGGCCAGGATCAACCTGTTGCTTTTATCAGCAGGAGGTTGACTCCTAGAGAACAGCGTTGGTCTGCCATAGAGAGGGAGGCCTTTGCTGTGGTCTGGGCACTGAAGAAGTTGAGGCCATACCTGTTTGGCACTCACTTCATTGTTCAGACAGACCACAATCCTCTACTTTGGCTAAAACAAATGAAAGGTGAAAACCCTAAATTGTTGAGGTGGTCCATATCTCTACAGGGAATGGACTATACAGTGGAACATAGACCTGGGAGCACCCACTCCAATGCAGATGGACTCTCCAGATATTTCCACTTAGACAATGAAGACTCATCAGGTCATGGCTAGTCTTATTGTCCTTCGTTTGGGGGGGGTTGTGTAGGAAAGTACCATCTTGCCTGGCATGTTACCCCCATATTTCACTGCATATATGTTGTTTTAGTGTATGTGTCACTGGGACCCTGCCAGCCAGGGCCCCAGTGCTCATAAGTGTGCCCTGTATGTGTTCCCTGTGTGATGACTGTCTCACTGAGGCTCTGCTAATCAGAACCTCAGTGGGTATGCTCTCTCTGCTTTCTAAATTGTCACTAACAGGCTAGTGACCAATTTCACCAATTCACATTGGCATACTGGAACACCATTATAATTCCCTAGTATATGGTACTGAGGTACCCAGGGTATTGAGGTTCCAGGAGATCCCTATGGGCTGCAGCATTCCTTTTGCCACCCATAGGGAGCTCTGACAATTCTTACACAGGCCTGCCACTGCAGCCTGAGTGAAATAACATCCACATTATTTCACAGCCATTTACCACTGCACTTAAGTAACTTATAAGTCACCTATATGTCTAACCTTTACCTGGTAAAGGTTGGGTGCTAAGTTACTTAGTGTGTGGGCACCCTGGCACTAGCCAAGGTGCCCCCACATCGTTCAGGACAAATTCCCCGGACTTTGTGAGTGCGGGACACCATTTCACGCGTGCACTATACATAGGTCACTACCTATGTATAGCGTCACAATGGTAACTCCGAACAAGGCCATGTAACATGTCTAAGATCATGGAATTGTGGCATTTGGGAGACAATTCCATGACCCCCCGAGTCTCTAGCACAGACCCGGGTATTGCCAAACTACCTTTCCCTGGGTTTCACTGCAGCTGCTGCTGCTGCCAACCCCTCAGACAGGTTTCTGCCCTCCTGGGGTCCAGCCAGGCTTGGCCCAGGAAGGCAGAACAAAGGACTTCCTCAAAGAGAGGGTGTTACACCCTCTCCCTTTGGAAAAAGGTGTCAGGGGTGGGGAGGAGTAGCCTCCCCCAGCCTCTGGAAATGCTTTGATGGGCACAGATGGTGCCCATCTCTGCATAAGCCAGTCTACACCAGTTCAGGGATCCCCTAGCCCTGCTCTGGTGCCAAACTGGACAAAGGAAAGGGGAGTGACCACTCCCCTGACCTGCACCTCCCAGGGGAGGTGCCCAGAGCTCCTCCAGTGTGCTCCAGACCTCTGCCATCTTGGAAACAGAGGTGCTGCTGGCACACTGGACTGCTCTGAGTGGCCAGTGCCAGCAGGTGACGTCAGAGACTCCTTCTGATAGGCTCTTACCTGTGTTGCTAGCCTATCCTCCTTCCTAGGTAGCCAAACCTCCTTTTCTGGCTATTTAGGGTCTCTGCTTTGGGGAATTCTTTAGATAACGAATGCAAGAGCTCATCAGAGTTCCTCTGCATCTCTCTCTTCACCTTCTGCCAAAGGATCGACCGCTGACTGCTCAGGATGCCTGCAAAACCGCAACAGAGTAGCAAAGACGACTACTACAACCTTGTATCGCTCATCCTGCCGCTTTCTTGCCTGTTTCCTGGTGGTGCATGCTCTGGGGGTAGCCTGCCTCCTTTCTGCACCAGGAGCTCTGGAGAAATCTCCTGTGGGACGACGGAATCCTCCCCCTGCAACCGCAGGCAACAAAAGAACTGCATCACCGGTCCTCTGGGTCCCCTCTCAGTCACTGGAACTCAGGAACTCTGTCCAAGTGACTCCCACAGTCCAGTGACTCTTCAGTCCAAGTTTGGTGGAGGTAAGTCCTTACCTCCCCACGCTAGACTGCATTGCTGGGTACGCGTGATTTGCAGCTGCTCCGGCTCCTGTGCACTCTTCCAGGATTTCCTTTGTGCACAGCCAAGCCTGGGTTCCCCGACACTCTAACCTGCAGTGCACAACCTCCTGAGTTGTCCTCCGGCGTCGTGGGACTCCCTTTTGTGTCTTCGGGTGAGCTCCGGTTCACTCCTCTTCCAAGTGCCTGTTCCGGTACTTCTGCGGGTGCTGCCTGCTTCTGTGAGGGCTCCCTGACTTGCTGGGCGCCCCCTCTGTCTCCTCATCCAAGTGGCGACATCCTGGTCCCTCCTGGGCCACAGCAGCATCCAAAAACCCTAACTGCGACCCTTGCAGCTAGCAAGGCTTGTTTACGGTCTTTCTGCATGGGAACACCTCTGCAAGCTTCTTCACGACGTGGGACATCCATCCTCCAAAGGGGAAGTTTCTAGCCCTCTTCGTTCTTGCAGAATCCACAGCTTCTACCATCCGTGGCAGCTTCTTTGCACCCTCAGCTGGCATTTCCTGGGCATCTGCCCACTCTCGACGTTGTCGCGACTTTTGGACTTGGTCCCCTTGTTCCACAGGTACTCTCGTCCGGAAATCCACTTTGGTTGCATTTCTGGTGTTGGTTTTCCTAGCAGAATCCCCCTATCACGACTTCTGTGCTCTCTGGGGGTTGTAGGTGCACTTTACACCTACCTTACAGGGTCCTGGGGTGGGCTATTTTTCTAACCCTCACTGTTTTCTTACAGTCCCAGCAATCCTCTACAAGCTCACATAGGTTTGGGGTCCATTTGTGGTTCGCATTCCACTTTTGGAGTATACGGTTTGTGTTGCTCCTATACCTATGTGCTCCTATTGCAATCTACTGTAACTTTACATTGCTTGCATTACTTCCTTTTGCTATTTACTGCATAATTTTGGTTTGTGTACATATATCTTGTGTATATTTCTCATCCTCATACTGAGGGTACTCACTGAGATACTTTTGGCATATTGTCATAAAAATAAAGTACCTTTATTTTTAGTATATCTGTGTATTGTGTTTTCTTATGATATTGTGCATATGACACCAGTGGTATAGTAGGAGCTTTACATGTCTCCTAGTTCAGCCTAAGCTGCTTTGCCATAGCTACCTTCTATCAGCCTAAGCTGCTAGAAACACCTCTTCTACACTAATAAGGGATAACTGGACCTGGCACAAGGTGTAAGTACCTCTGGTACCCACTACAAGCCAGGCCATCCTCCTACACCCCCTTAACTGAACTAACATCAAGAAAGCAACTCAGAAATGTGATCTGGACAGAAACATGCCAGAAAGCATTCGACTCCCTGAAACAAGCACATGCACAGCCCCGGTAATGAGGGCCCCTGACTTTTATTTTATTTATTTATTTGAGGAGTTTTATAGAGCACGAACATGACCCGTAATGGTATCAGAGCGATGTACAAATAGCAGACAAGTCATATATATAAAGTAAGGAAGCAATCCGGAATAAGCAAGCAAAAAAACAAATGTACTGTGACAAAAATAGTTAGGTAGAGTCACATTCCGGCAGAGCCTCCATGAACATACGTCAGCTGAGCTCTTCAGGGTTATCATTGAAGTAATTTGATCATTAGAAGCATTTCACTTCTTTTTTGAAGAAGGTAGTTGAGAGGTTTGACTTAGTTATAGGCAACAGAGCATTCCATATTCTTGGGACTAGGCCGTAGAAGGAACTGTTGTAAGTTTTCTTTTTGTTGAGTTTCTACGGTTTAAATAGTAGTAAGTTAACGCTTCTTAAGGAACTACTACTTCCAGTTTATTGACCCAGTCGACTGGAGTGTTATCGTGGAGAGCCTTGTGAGTCATGCAGACTATCTTCAGCTGGATCCTTGTTTCAAACGGGAGCCAATTTAGAAGGTTTAGTTCAGCTGTGATGTGATCAAATCTTCTGGATCCCGGGATGAGCCTAGCCAGCAGCACCTGCCTTGCTTTAGGTAAACCTGCAAGAGTAGGCCATCCCCTAGAAAACAGTCCAGAGGCATGGCAGGGCTTCCAGCTACTTGAAGAACTGACACCCCCCCCCCCCCACTCAAAGGAAACAAGGGCCACTCAGTAGTGACCCTTGCGGTTGTCTGCTACAAAACCTGGTGGAATACATTGAGTAACAACTGCTCTGGGGCACCGGAGGACTCTTAACCATAGTCATACTGGCACCTGTGTTCCTTAGAGCCTCCACACCTTGCCCTTTGATGGTAACCATTCCCTATACTTGGTAGTATGGGAGGGCACATGGGTCTTCGGGCCATTTCTGTGTCACCCAGGAACACTAGGTCTATCCCCGCCTCTCTAACTGGGACAAACTCCTCCCGGGTCTCTCCTGCAGTGGGAGATGTTGCACTTTTTGGGCACTTGGGATCCCCTTGACATGACCATACTCAAAACACTCATAGCACTTGGGGGGTTTGTACTCTCTCTTGTCAGGGAAGCCCTTTTATGGTGGCCAGATTGGGTATGGAACCCTTTCCCACGAGACCTGTTTTGGAAGCCTTGAAAGCTATCCTTCTTTTCAACTTCCCGATCTTTCTTCACATGGGAACCCTGACCACCCTTTTGAGAGTCCCACCTAGATGCCTTTATGGGCACTCTGGCGCTGACCCAGAGGCCCGCCTCTTCAGCAAGCTTCCTGGGGTCAGTTAGTTTGCTATCCACTAAGTGCTGGTGCAGCTCTAACTTCAAGCATATGTTCTCTTATAATCAGGTTGCACAGCCCACTGAAGTCATCTACCTTGCTGCCCCTCACCCAGCACTTCAGTGCCTTGCTAGAATAATCAAGCAATTCCACACACTTTTGTGTGGGGAGTTTGTGGCTCTTCCTAAATCTCTGGCAGTACTTCTCTGTAGTTAACCCAAACTTGCTGAGTATAGCCTTAATGGGAGTGTAGAGTGTATTGTCCTCTGCTTCTAGGAGTATGTCCCTACCCACTGTGGGCATATACTTCCACAAGCTACTCCCCACAGAATACTCTTCAGGAACCTTGTGCATTCTGAGGGCCACCTCATTGGCTGTGAATTACTTGTCTATGTCATACCCCACCACCTAAATGGACACCAAATCCTTTGGGACGATGACCCTTTCATCAGAAGCAGACACTGTAGGTATGCTGCCACCATCACTGCTGGATTCAGCCTGCATGGCCTTAATGTCCAGCACCTTTAGACTCAGTTAATGAGCCAAAATTCCTCTCTTCCATAGCCAATCTCTTTTTCTTCTCCTCCATCCTCCTCTATGGCCAGCCTTTACACCTCTAAAGCATCTATTTCTCTAACACTTAGCCAACTCAAATTGTAATTTCCTCTCCTCCATGGACAGATGAGATACTGCCCTCTGCCTGGAGGGGTGGGAAGGGGTGGAGGCTGGTAGCTCCACTCCATTAGTTCCCTGGACAACACACAGGCAGTCCTAGATACGCCAGTGAATCCAGTCCCACACCTTCATCTAGTATCACATCCTAATCTGGGGTCACAGCTGCATCCCAGACTTCCAACCAGGCCCTCAGCTGCACCTTCTGTAGCTCCACCTTCTTGGTGGAGCCCCGCATGGAAATCCCAAACCCCTTGCAGAAGGTTTTGAGTTGGATCCACGGTGTAATTCTCCAGCTGGGTCAGCTCACACTCCATTGTTGCAGATATAGGACCTCCAGTTAGAGACATGATTTAAGTAAAGAGCAAAAATGCCAAATCGGGGGAATTAGAAAAATAAAACATGCCAATTAGAGAGAGTAGGGAAAAACAGATGCCAATGTGAATCAAAGACAAGTGATTCAAATTGGTCTTAGAGGTGGATAGTAGTGTACATCAAATTACTCTAAGGCACCACACAAATAGAAGTCCTATCCTCACTACTGTGACATGTGGCACTGACAAGGCACAAATTCTATGCCCCACCCTAGAGACTTGGTGAAAGTTTATTTGTGGCTAGGTTTAGAGAATTTGTAGTAAAATGTCAGTTTGGAGGAATCACAGATGAATCAGTGGAGCATCAGTTCATTGAAAAATGTGCAATATGTGCAAGAACGCTTGTGGCCAGTAAGAAACCTGATGCTGATGGCCATAGCCATAGCAAAAGTGGTTAAAGAATCTGAAATAAGTAGATGGAAATTTAGAGGATGGAGGCAAAAAGGGATCAGAGATAGCTGCTCGACAACCTCGGACTCAAACAGCTTGTCACAACACCCACCCATTCCACAGGACACACGCTCGACTCCATCTTTTCCGCCAGCAAACACGTCTCCATTAGCCACACCACCCAACTCCACTGGACCAACCACTGCTGCATCAACTTCACCTTTGAGAAACCCACAACGCACCACCACCCACAGTGGATTCTCCACCGCAGCTGGAACAAGGTCACCAAAGACCAGCTGATCACCATCCTCTCCCGGAACCCACCAATCAACACCACCGACAAAGCCGTCCGCAACCTCAGGCAATAGATCGACGACTGTGCCAACACTCTTGCCCCGATCAAGAAACCTTCTAACAGATGCACCGACAGAAAGGCCATCTGGTTCACCGCCGACCTCCAAGAATCTAAGAAAACAGGCCGAAGACTCGAGAAGAAGTGGTGCCAAAAACAGACACTGGACAACAACACATCCCTCAATAACGCCATCCGCAGACACCACCAACTCGCCCGAACTGCCAAAAGAACCTTGTAGGAAAATGGCTCCCTGTTGCAGTTACCCCCCCCCACTTTTTTTTGCCTGATGCTGATGCTGACTTGACTGAGATGTGTGCTGGGACCCTGCTAACCAGGCCCCAGCACTAGTGTTCTTTCACTAAAAATGTACCATTTTTTCCACAATTGGCACACCCCTGGCACACAGCTAAGTCCCTTGTAAAAGGTACCAGTGGTACTGAGGGCCCTGTGAAGAGGGAAGGTCTCTAAGGGCTGCAGCATGTGTTGTGCCACCCTTAAGGACCCCTCAGCTAACACATGCACACTACCATTGCAGATTGTGTGTGTTGGTGGGGAGAAAAAGGCAAAGTTGACATGGCATCCCACTCAGGGTGCTGTGCACACAACCTACTGCCTGTGGCATAGGTAAGTCACCCCTCTAGCAGGCCTTACAGCCCTAAGGCGGGGTGCACTATACCAAAGGTGAGGGCATAGCTGCATGAGCAATATGCCCCTACAGTGTCTAAGTCCATTCTTAGACATTGTAAGTACAGTGTGGCCATATTAAGTATATGGTCTGGGAGTTTGTCAAAAACGAACTCCACTGCTCCATAATGGCTACACTGAATACTGGGAAGTTTGGTATCAAACTTCTCAGAATAATAAACCCACATTAAAAAATGCACACAGGGGGCATCTTAGAGATATCCCCTGTATTTTACCCAATCCTTCAGTGCAGGACTGACTGGTCTGTGCCAGCCTGCTGCTGAGAGACGAGTTTTTGACCCCCTGGGGTGAGGGCCTTTGTGCTCTCTGAGGCCAGGAACAAAGCCTACTCTGGGTGAAGGTGCTTAACACCTCCCCCTGCAGGAACTGTAACACCCAGCAGTGAGCCTCAAAGGCTCAGGCTTCGTGTTACAATGCCCCAGGGCACTCCAGCTAGTGGAGATACCCGCCCCCTGGACACAGACCCCACTTTTGGCGGCAAGTCCAGGGGAGATAATGAGAAAAACGAGGAGTCACCCACCAGTCAGGACAGCCCCTAAGGTGTCCTGAGCTGAGGTGACCCCTGCCTTTAGAAATCCTCCGTCTTGAAGTATTCCCCCAATAGGAATAGGTATGTGCCCCCTCAGGGCGGAGGCACAAAGAGGGTGCATCCACTCTCAATGACAGTAGCCATTGGCTACTGCCCTCCCAGACCTAAACACACCCCTAAATTCAGTATTTAGGGGCACCCCAGAACCTAGCAAACTAGACTCTTGCAACCTGAAGAAACAAGGACTGCTGACCTACAAGCCTGCAGAGTAGGAGGAAGACGACAACTGCTTTGGCCCCAGCCCTACCGGCCTGTCTCCAACTTCAAAACCCTGCTCCAGCGACGAATCCGACAGGGACCAGCGACCTCTGAAGCCTCAGAGGACTGCCCTGAACTAAAGGACCAAGAAACTCCTGTGAACAGCGGCCTTGTTCAAAACCAGCTACTTCTTTGCAACAAAGAAGCAATTTCCAAAGACTTCACGTTTCCCGCCGGAAGCGTGAGACTTCCTACTCTGCACCCGACGCTCCCGGCTCGAGATCCAGAGAACCAACACCTCAGGTAGGACTCCCCGGCGACTGCGAGCCCCTGAGTAACCAGAGACAACCCCCCTGAGCCCCCTCAGCGACGCCTGCAGAGAGAATCCAGAGCGACCGCGACCGCCTGTAACAAGGGACCCGACGTCTGGAACCAACACTGCACCCGCAGCCCCCAGGACCTGAAGGAACCGAACTTCAATGCAGGAGTGACCCCCAGGCGACCCTCTTCCTAACCCAGGTGGTGGCTGTCCCGAGAAGCCCCCCCCGTGCCTGCCTGCACCGCTAGAGTGACCCCCGGGTCCTTCCATTGTTTCCTACCTGAAACCCGACGCCTGCTTTGCACACTGCACCCGGCCGCCCCTGTGCCGCTGAGTGTGTGTTTTGTGTGCCTACCTGTGTCCCCCCCAGTGCTCTACAAAACCCCCCTGGTCTGCTCCCTGAGGAAGCAGGTACTTATCTGCTGGCAGACTGGAACCGGAGCACCCCCTGTTCTCCATAGACGCCTATGTGTTTCGGGCACCTCTTTGACCTCTGCCCCTGACCGGCCCTGAGCTGCTGGTGTGGTAACTTTGGGGTTGCCTTGAACCCCCAACTGTGGGCTGCCTATGCCCCAGAACTGAGACTTGTAAGTGTTTTACTTACTGTAGGAGGCTGGACTGGCTTGTAGTGGGTACCAAGAGGTACTTACACCTTGCACCAGGCCCAGGTATCCCTTATAAGTGTAGAGGGGTGTCTAGCAGCTTAGGCTGATAGAAAAGGTAGCTTAGCAGAGCAGCTTAGGCTGAAGTAGGAGACGAGTGAAGCTCCTACAGTACCACTAGTGTCATATGCACAATATCATAAGAAAACACAATACACAGATATACTAAAAACAAAGGTACTTTATTTTTATGACAATATGCCAAAGTATCTCAGTGAGTACCCTCAGTATGAGGATAGCAAATATATACAAGATATATGTACACAATACCAAAATATGCAGTAATAGCAATAGAAAACAGTGCAAACAATGTATAGTCACAATAGAATGCAATGGGGGCACATAGGGATAGGGGCAACACAAACCATATACTCTAGAAGTGGAATGCGAACCACGAATGGACCCCAAACCTATGTGACCTTGTAGAGGGTCGCTGGGACTGTAAGGAAACAGTGAGGGTTAGAAAAATAGCCCACCCCAAGACCCTGAAAAGTGGGTGCAAAGTGCACCTAAGTTCCCCAAAGAGCACAGAAGTCGTGATAGGGGAATTCTGCAAGGAAGACCAACACCAGCAATGCAACAACAATGGATTTCCTGACGAGAGTACCTGTGGAACAAGGGGACCAAGTCCAAAAGTCACGATCAAGTCGGGAGTGGGCAGATGCCCAGGAAATGCCAGCTGTGGGTGCAAAGAAGCTGCCACCGGATGGTAGAAGCTGTGGATTCTGCAAGAACGACAAGGGCTAGAAACTTCCCCTTTGGAGGATGGATGTCCCACGTTGTGAAGAGTCGTGCAGAGGTGTTTCCGTGCAGAAAGACCGCAAACAAGCCTTGCTAGCTGCAAGGGTCACGGTTAGGGTTTTTGGATGCTGCTGTGGCCCAGGAGGGACCAGGATGTCGCCAATTGCGTGAGGAGACAGAGGGGGTGTCCAGCAAGACAAAGAGCCCACTCAGATGCAAGCAGCACCCGGAGAAGTGACAAAACAGGCATTACGAAGTGGAGCGAACCGGAGCTCACCCGAAGTCACAAAGTAAGGTACCACGACGCCGGAGGACAACTCAGGAGGTCGTGCACTGCAGGTTAGAGTGCCGGGGACCCAGGCTTGGCTGTGCACAAAGGAAATCCTGGAAGAGTGCACAGGAGCCGGAGTAGCTGCAAAACACGCGGTTCCCAGCAATGCAGTCTAGCGTGGGGAGGCAAGGACTTACCTCCACCAAACTTGGACTGAAGAGTAACTGGACTGTGGGAGTCACTTGGACAGAGTTGCTGAGTTCAAGGGACCTCGCTCGTCGTGCTAAGAGGAGACCCAGAGGACCGGTGATGCAGGGGGAAGATTCTGTCGACCCACAGGAGATTTCTTCGGAGCTTCTAGTGCAGAGAGGAGGCAGACTACCCCCACAGCATGCAACACCAGGAAAACAGTCAAGAAGGCGGCAGGATCAGCGTTACAAGGTCGCAGTAGTCGTCTTTGCTACTTTGTTGCAGTTTTGCAGGCTTCTAGCGCGGTCAGCAGTCGATTCCTTGGCAGAAGGTGAAGAGAGAGATGCAGAGGAACTCTGATGAGCTCTTGCATTCGTTATCTAAGGAATCCCCCAAAGCAGAGATCCTAAATAGCCAGAAAAGGAGGTTTGGCTACTTAGGAGAGAGGATAGGCTAGCAACACCTGAAGGAGCCTATCAGAAGGAGTCTCTGACGTCACCTGCTGGCACTGGCCACTCAGAGCAGTCCAGTGTGCCAGCAGCACCTCCCAGGGAAGGTGCAGGTCAGGGGAGTGGTCACTCCCCTTTCCTTTGTCCAGTTTCGCGCCAGAGCAGGGCTGAGGGATCCCTGAACCGGTGCAGACTGGCTTATGCAGAGATGGGCACCATCTGTGCCCATCAAAGCATTTCCAGAGGCTGGGGGAGGCTACTCCTCCCCAGCCCTGACACCTTTTTCCAAAGGGAGAGGGTGTAACACCCTCTCTCTGAGGAAGTCCTTTGTTCTGCCTTCCTGGGCCAGGCCTGGCTGGACCCCAGGAGGGCAGAAACCTGTCTGAGGGGTTGGCAGCAGCAGCAGCTGCAGTGAAACCCCGGGAAAGGTAGTTTGGCAGTACCCGGGTCTGGGCTAGAGACTCGGGGGATCATGGAATTGTCATTGGGGAGACAATTCCATGATCTTAGACATGTTACATGGCCATGTTCGGAGTTACCATTGTGACGCTATACATATGTTGTGACATATGTATAGTGCACGCGTGTAATGGTGTCCCCGCACTCACAAAGTCCGGGGAATTTGCCCTGAACAATGTGGGAGCACCTTGGCTAGTGCCAGAGTGCCCACACACTAAGTAACTCAGCACCCAACCGTTACCAGGTAAAGGTTAGACATATAGGTGACTTATAAGTTACTTACGTGCAGTGGTAAATGGCTGTGAAATAACGTGAACGTTATTTCACTCAGGCTGCACTGGCAGGCCTGTGTAAGAATTGTCAGATCTCCCTATGGGTGGCACAAGAAATGCTGCAGCCCATAGGGATCTCCTGGAACCCCAATACCCTGGGTACCTCAGTACCATATACTAGGGGATTATAAAGGTGTTCCAGTATGCCAATGTAAATTGGTGAAATTGGTCACTAGCCTGTTAGTGACAATTTGGAAAGAAAATGAGAGAGCATAACCACTGAGGTTCTGGATAGCAGAGCCTCAGTGAGTCAGTTAGTCATAAAACAGGTAACACATACAGGGCACACTTATGAGCACTGGGGCCCTGGCTGGCACGGTCCCAGTGACTCATACAAATAAAACAACATATATACAGTGAAATATGGGGGTAACATGCCAGGCAAGATGGTACTTTCCTACACTTACCTCCTAATCTAACCTTTACTTACTTCCCCCAGGAACTGTTGATTTTTGCACTGTGTCCACTTTGAAAATAGCTTATTGTGATTTTTACAAAGACTGTACATGATATTGTTTTCATTCAAAGTTCCTAAAGTTTCTAAGTGAAATACCTTACATTTAAAGTGTTTAATGTAAATCTTGAACCTGTGGTTCTTAAAATAAACTGAGAAAAGATATTTTTCAATATAAAAACCTATTGGCCTGGAGTAAGTCTTTGAGTGTGTGTTCCACATTTATTGCCTGCGTGTGTACAACAAATGCTACCCTCTGATAAGCCTACTGCTCGACCACACTACCACCAAACAGAGCATTAGAATTATCTCTTTTTGCAACTATCTTACCTCTAAGGGGAACCCTTGGACTCTGTGCACACTATTTCTGACTTTGAAATAGTATATACAGAGCCAACTTCCTACAAACCTCCGTCAAAGAAAGCATCGACAACAACGCACACAGCTTTAAGGAGCTTTTCAACATCGTGAAGGAACTCTCCAACCCCGGTTCCAACGACAACGACATCCCGCCATTGCAAAACCTCTGCGACTGCCTAGCCACCACAGACTCACTGCCTCCCAGCCACACCCAACCTCCTGCTCTCCTGGACCCAGGTCAATGATTACGAGAACATCAAAATCATGAACACCATCCACTCCGGCTCACCATCCGACCCCTGCCCTCACCAAATCTTCAACAAAGCAAGCACCGTCATCGCACCCCAACCCCGGAAGATCATCAACAGCTCCTTCGAGACCGCCACCTTCCTGGAGAGCTGGAAACACGCCGAGATCAACACCCTCCTCAAGAAATCCAAGGTGGACCCAAAGGACCTCAAGAACTTCCAGCCCATCTCCCTGCTCCCCTACCCAGCAAAAGTCATCAAGAAGAGTATCAACAACTGACCCGCTTCCTCGAAGAGAACAATACTCTGGACTCGTCCCAATCCGGATTCTGCAGCAACCACAGCACCGAAACTGCCCTCATCACCGCCACCGACATCAGGACCCTACTTGACAATGGCAAAACAGCGGCTCTCATCCTCCTGGACCTCTCGGACGCCTTTGACACCGTCTGCCACCACACCCTACACACATGCCTCAATGACGCAGGGGTCTGCGACAGATCCTTGGACTGGATCACCTCCTTCCTCCCTGGCAGAACCCAGAGTCTGCCTCCCTCCATTCCACTCTGAAGACACCAAGATCATCTGCAGCGTACCCCAAGGGTCATCTCCCAGTGCGAACCTATCGTCTACATGACACCGCATACAAACATCGTCCGATCACAAGACCTCAACATTGTCTCATACGCCGATGACACTCAGCTGATCCTCTCCCTCACCAAGGACCCTGCCACTGCCAAAACCAACATCCAGGAAGGAATGAAGGCCATCACTGAATGGATGAACAGCAGCGTGAAACTGAACTCTGACAAGACTGAGGTCCTCATCCTCTCTGCCTGGGACGACTCCTGGTTGCCTGCTGCAGTAGGAACTGCACCGACACCCACTGACTACGCACGCAACCTGGGGCTCATCCTGGACTCATCGCTATCAATGACCCAGCAAGTCAACGCCGTCTGTTCCTCTTGCTTCAACACCCTCTGCATGCTTCAGTAGATCTACAGATGGATCCTCACCGGAACCAGAAGGTCGGTCACCCAAGCCCTCATAAGCAGCAGACTGGACTACAGCAACGCCCTCTACGCAGGAACCACGGCCAAGCTCCAGAACTCAGCAATGCATACAGAATGCCTCCGCACGCCTCATCCTAGTCATCCCCCACCACAGCCGCATCACAGCCCACCTGAGAGACCTACACTGGCTCCCGTCAACAAGAGAATCATGTTCAAGCTCCTCACCCACGCTCACAAAGCACTACATAACTCATCAGATGACTCACCTTTTACACCCCAACCCGCCAGCTTTGCTCCGTTGACCTTGCCCTCGCCACCGTTCCATGCATCCATATAATGACCGCCAGTGGCAGATCGTTCTCCCACCTTGCCGCCAAGACGTGGAACACCCTTCCTATCCACCTGAGACATACATAGGACCTGCTAACCTTCAGGAAACACCTCAAGACCGGGCTGTTCGAGCAGTAGCAGCCTCCCTACCCCCATGCCCCCCAGCGCCTTGAGACCCTCACAGGTGAGTAGTGCAGTTTACAAATGCTATGATTGATTCATTGTGGCAAAAAAAGGGATTCATGTGACATAAATTGGGTTGAAAGGAAAATGGTGACACATGGCCAAGTATTAGCATGATAGCAAATCTAACAAATTGGATTGTACACCACTGAAAGGGAAATGCAGACCTTTCCACAGGCGTGGGGGTGTTTATAATAATCTGGGGTCTAAAAATTGCTTCACAATCAGAAATGATTACAGGAGAAGTGGCAAGTCACTATGCCTGCATGTTCACAGGATGGTGAAAAATAATGTTTTGAGCACTGGACAAGAAAAATGGGAGGCGAACAATAGGTCCTTTTGAGAAAAAAGGTCAAGAAGCATTCCTCACAGTAGACTCAGGCTCCTTGTATACCATATTGTCTAGGAGCATGCTTGAGACATTGTGGCCTGCTGCTGAACTTCAGGAAAATTGCATCAATTCAATGGGTTAGCAAGGCAGTGACATTAAGGTTGTGAGGTATAGGAGGGCTAACATCAAATTTCAAGAACAACTGGTCAAAGGAAAAGAAGTGAAATAGTAACAGCAAGCCTTGAGAAAGCTACTTACCCACTTGCCATTGCAAATAAGATTTTATCAGGGCAAGCTAATTTTATGACCTATTAGCCCGGTCTGGCTCAAGCTCGAGGTGCATAGAACAGGTGATCTGTTCATGCAGAAAGTGAACAATCAATAAAGATGCCTTTAAATTGTGTTTTCATCTTATCACGTTTGCTGTGCCTTCAAAATCAGAGGTCAAGTGCCAGTTTATGTCTTCTAACAAACTGCTACTTATTTTATCATGGAAATTGCTGTTTACTTTTCTTTGACTGCAAAGTTAGAGGATTTTGAAAAGTGAACTGTCTAAAAATGGTGCTGAGCACACAACATGAACAAATGAACGGTACAGATTTTTCAAAATGTTTCAGTAGTTAGGAAATCGTTTTTGTAATTCTGAAGTGAGATTGAAACAAAGATTTTAATAGACTCAAAACATGAGAATACTTTCATGGTGATATGGAAATGATAAATATTTTCTGAAACCTGATTTCCACACATTTGTACACTGCACGAGAATGGGAAAGTTGTGACCAATTAATTGAAAAATGTATGTTTGTAAATGACAGTGCGCTACCACATCATGCTTTCGTAATATATGTATTAAAAGTGAGAGTTTTTAAATATGAACTTAGAACCATTCTTGCCCCACCATGATGACAATATTAGTAAACTAAGAGTTAAGAGGCACGTCAATGGTCATGTGTACCCTATATGTGGTCTAGACTGTTATTACATTTTATGCCAAGACCGGAGGCTCCTATTAGGCGTTTCTCTTCTCGCTTTATTAACACAGCAGTCAAGAAGAAACTACAAATCCCATGGTACGAACACAGGGAACCAATGGGATTAAAAACGTAGTACATAACATATAGACCAATAGAAACACCCCCGTGCCATTATGATGTCACTTGACTGCAAGCAGCCCTCTTTTCTTGCTGCTGCAGTCAAGATAAGTTCACTTTTCTTTCCTCCAATGCTATTGAGGTTTTACAATATAATTATGTGTTATATTCACGTTTATTTCTTCTAATGTAAATGCCATGTTGTCGGCAAGTTGCCGCATTGCCTTCTTTAAGCGCTTTCCTCGCGCTCACGTTCGTTTTTCTGCCCTGGGGTAGCAACTTCGTTGCTCCCAGGTCGGGAAAAACAAACGGCTTTGTGCGCACTGCGCGCGCGACGCGCTCGGGGTTTCCATCGCGTCTAGGAAATAACCGTCATTCGTTTTTTCCTGACGCGAGGAACCCGATTTCAACTTGCGCGTTTCCTCACCTCTACCAACGTCCGGAGGGATTCCCTGTTTACCTTCTTTATTGCCGGCAACACCTTCTTTGGCCCGCCCTCGAGAGGGAGGGGTTTTCTTCCTTAGCTCTCACTAGTTCAGCCACAGTTTCTCCTCACATTAACCCCCGGTTGTCTGAATTTTGCCAGAAGGCAATTTCTATTATTTCAAGCTCTTTAATTTTTCAGGGGTTTTTCCTACTTACCAGAAATTTTGACAAAAGGAAACCCTGACATGGAACCTAATACATCTTCTGGGGAACAAGGGGTACCCAGTGATATAGAAGATATCAGAAATGAACTTCGGAATTTTATTAAAAACTCTGTTCAACAGGCAAAAAATTTCAAAAAACCTAGAGTCTAATTTTTCACATTTTTTATCTACATTTTCGGCCCAGTCTGCGGGGGAATGCAGTCAACGCCAGCCTGTCAACCCTATGGGTTTGACGCAAACGGACAGTGAGTTTACCTCACACATGACAGAGGACGCGGTTTCTCACAAGGCTCCTGCCAAGGAGTATAATAATATGGTCCCTAAACCCTCATTGAAACGGACAGCTAAACAACGTAATATTTCCCTTCCCCCTCCCACTGTTTCCACTCCAGATTCCGATGAAGATATCCCTGATGCGGATTCTGACTACTTGGCCTCTGATAAAGACGATACTGATTCCTTTTCCCCTCCTCCTCCCAAGAAACCTAAAGTTTCCTCTGTTCCCCCCCCCCCTCTTTTTGATGCAGAGGGTTTCCCCATGTTCGACCCTTCCCACATTCTTCGTCCCAATTCCACGGAATGGTTCCCTGCGGACCATGTTGGTCGCTACGTGGCTCAAAAATTATTTTCCCCACTGGATAAACAAGCTAGAGCCAAACTCAAATCAGAATGCCCTCGTCCGGTGCTCCCACACAAGGCTACTTCTACCCCTTACATCGACCAGCAGATGCTAACCTTTTTCAATAAGCAAGGTAAAGACCCTCGCAAAGGGGTAGATAAGGCATGGTCGTCCTGCCAGGACAAGTTGTTGGACGTCATTGGTCCACTTACCAGAATTTTCTACATGGTTGAAACGGCTAGACTAGATGGTAGCTTTTTAGACCCTGAAGAACTATCTTTGTGGGTACAACGTTGTTTTTGCCTTCTGGGCAATGCTAACGCCTCTCTTATACACGAGAGACGCAAGGGCCTCCTTATAAAATTAGACCCTAAATTGATAAATTTGGCAACGGTTCAACCTCAAACTCACACCGAAGGACAGCTTTTCGGAGACTCTTTTATCAAAGACCTCGGTAAATATGTTGCTACATTCACCTCCTTGGACAAAGCACAACAGTCCATGAGAAAAATGTTCAGTCAACGTGTTTTTGCCAGGGCCGGTAGAGGCAGGGGCCGCTTTACCGGCCGAGGTACCGCCACCCAAGGCTCCAGAGGGTACTACGGTTCTTACCAACAAGACTTTAGACCACAATTCTACCCCCAACGCGGCAGAGGTTATCGTGCCAGATCCTTCAGACACAACAAAACCACCAATCCCACAGGTAAGCTCCCAGGTTGGTTTCTTTCCAACAGGGGGTCGCATCTTCCATTTTCTTTCAAATTGGTTAACCATTACTGCGGATGTGTGGGTGCTAAATACTGTACAAGGTTACATCATAGATCTTTATTCTACCCCAGTACAAACGTCCTCCATTCCTCTACCCCAATTTTCCACAGAAATGACTCATCTAATATCTCTCGAAGTAAATTCTCTCTTGCAAAAACAAGCAATTTCAATCACTCAACCCCATCCTTTCGGATTTACCAGCCCAATTTTCCTAGTTCAAAAGAAGAACAAAAAGATGCGTCCAGTCATCAATCTAAAACATTTCAACCGGTTTGTAGTATACAGACATTTCAAAATGGAAACAATTCTCCACCTCAGAGATATACTTCTTCAGAACGATTGGATGGTCAGTCTGGATCTACAGGACGCATATTTAGTAGTTCCTGTACATCCAGACTCAAGGAAATTCCTTCAGTTCCATTGGCTCGACCAAACTTATCACTTTACCTCTCTACCCTTCGGGCTATCATCTGCCCCTTGGTGCTTCACCAAGCTCTTGAAACCCGTGGTGGCTTTTCTAAGGTCCCAGGGCATAAGGCTCCTAATTTACTTAGACGATATCCTTATTTTGAGTCAGTCTCCCCAAACTCTCCTTCTCCACCTACAAACAGCCTGCTCCCTTCTAGAGGATCAAGGTTTCATCATAAACAGAGAAAAATCTCTCCTAGTGCCTTCCCAGGTCATAGAATTTTTGGGATTTCAAATCAATTCTATCTCGGCAACCCTGCTTCTACCTTCCACACAAATAAGATCCATAAAGTCAGAGATTCTACAAGTCCTTCGCAGTTCTCTTATCTCTCTCAAGACATTGGCTCGAATAGTAGGCCTGCTGTCCTCTTCCATACAGGCAATCTTTCCAGGTCCCCTCCATTACCGCTCCCTTCAAAGACTAAAGATCCAACACTTGAGGAAGGGTCTATCGTATTCCGACCTCATTCCCTTAGACGTGGAGTCCCGCACAGAACTTCAATGGTGCATAGACCATTTAGATGCTTGGAACGGGAAAAGTATTTTTCCGTCAGCCCCAGATCTTGTATTAGAGTCCGATGCAAGTCGCCTAGGCTGGGGGGCCCGGTGTGGCCCCATCTCGACTGGAGGTACATGGTCTTCCGAGGAGTCCAAATTGCATATCAATTGTTTAGAGATGCTTGCCGGCTCCTTTGCAATCAGAAGCCTAGCAAAACACAAAGTGCATTGCGCAATACTCCTCAGGATGGACAATATTTCAGCGGTAAGATACATAAACCATCTTGGAGGCACAAAATCCAAACGTCTTGCGGATTTGGCCAAGAGTTTTTGGGAATTCTGCCTTTCAAACCATCTTTCGGTTCATGCAGAATACCTTCCAGGAGCTCTCAATTCAGTCGCGGATTGGCATTCTCGCCATCTCCGAGACTCCAGCGATTGGAGAATACTCCCTTCAATTTTTCACAAGATTCGGTCCTTATGGGGTCCTTTCTCCATAGATCTGTTCGCATCTCGACTGAACACTCAGCTTCCCCAATTGTACAGCTGGCGCCCAGATCCCTTAGCTTTGGCATCAGATGCCTTCTCACAGGATTGGTCTCTTTCCCTCAATTACGCCTTTCCCCCCTTTATCATGATCAACAGGGTCCTTGCCCACGCCAGACGCCAACAGGCCTCTCTTATCCTCATTGTACCGTTCTGGCAGGCCCAAGTATGGTTTCCTACCCTCCTGGAACTCTCAAATAGATTTTCCATTGTTAATTCCGTCCTTCCCAGACTTGCTGTTGGACCCTCTCCAGCGTCCTCATCCCCTCATTGTGGACAACATCCTCACTCTTTCGGCCTGGAAGATCTCAGGAATTCCCAATCTCTCCCTGTCATTTCGTCAGAGGCTTCCCAATACATCTCAAATTCCTGGGCCCCAGGTACAAAGAAAGCCTATAAATCAGCCTGGTCTTTATGGGATGGCTGGTGTTTGGGAAGGCACCTTGATCCCTTTTCAGCGGATGTAATTTTTGTAGTTAATTTTTTGGCCGCAGAAGCTAGTAAAGGTAAAGCTTTCCGTACCATCAACCTTTATAGGTCAGCTATTTCTTCTAACCATATACACGTTAATGTCAAACCGATAGGCGAACATCCACTGGTATGCAGATTGATAAAGGGAGTAAAGTTTTCTAAACCTCCTTTACCCAAATATAACCAATTATGGGACGTTAATATTGTTCTAAAATTTCCGAGTTCATTACCGGATAATCCTTTTTTGTCTCTAAAAATGTTATCTGCTAAATTAACAATGTTATTGTGTCTAGTTTCCATCAAACGTTTATCAGATGTAAAGGCTCTGGACGTCTCCAATCGACAGTTCACCCCTTCGGGGTGCTATTTTCGGTTGTACGACACACCAAAACCAGTTTATCGTCAGTTTTTTATCCTTATTTCCCACAGCATCCCAAATTATGTGTGGGCCAATGTCTTAAAGTTTATGAACAAAAAACTGCAGATTTGAGAACATCCTCCTCCCAACTTCTTATTTCCTTTAGGAAACCCTATCTCCCGGTTTCGTCTGCTACTTTAGCTCGATGGGTCAGGTGGATTATGTCCCTAGCGGGTATCGATATCTCCAGATTTGGAGCTCATTCTACCAGAGGGGCTATGGCCTCCAAAGCCTTCTGGGCAGGGTCCCGTTTAGAGGATATTCTGAAATCTGCAGACTGGTCTAATGACAATACCTTTAGAGTCTTTTATTGCAAACCTGTTGATGATGTTTCGTTAAATGTAATTAATATGCTTTGAACTCACATAATAGGAGCCTCCGGTCTTGGCATAAAATGTAGATTTTCCTAGTTTATGAAGGAAAGTCTTAATTTTATTAAAGACACGGAGGCGAGTATTATCCCACCTCTAGTTTAAACATGGTTTTCTCCCTCCCTTTCTTCCAGCTACAGTTCCAGCCGCTCAACCAGGGTCCTAATACGTTTTCTCCACACTTTGAGAAGGCTTCGTTCAGGACATGCACAGGATCGTATTCTCCTGATTTAATGGACCACTCCTTCCTTTGTAGGATTTTGGATTTTTCTTCTGACGTTTTTGCTTTCCTGATGGCTCTGTTTATTCTTTGTTCTATATTTCCGTTACTATTCCACAATTGACTTCATTCGCAAGAAAAGAGGGCTGCTTGCAGTCAAGTGACATCATAATGGCACGGGGGTGTTTCTATTGGTCTATATGTTATGTACTACGTTTTTAATCCCATTGGTTCCCTGTGTTCGTACCATGGGATTTGTAGTTTCTTCTTGACTGCTGTGTTAATAAAGCGAGAAGAGAAACGCATAATACTCGCCTCCGTGTCTTTAATAAAATTAAGACTTTCCGTCATAAACTAGGAAAATCTACATTAAAGAGTTTTAGGACAGCAGACATGCTGAACTCACACATTTGAAAGTGCTCTTGTATGTAATAATGAAGAAACAGGTGACTCGTGAAACAAAATATTTGCCTAGGGATGACACAATGTGGGATGAGTTTAGGGGTCAAGTGTATTACAATTAGGTTGGGATTGTTCAAGTCACTAGACCTGACGTTTTGGTGAGATTATACTGATCTTTCGAGGTCTGAATAACATGGAGAACTATTAATACCCAAAAGGTCAACCTTCAAATGAAATCATCGACCCACCCTGTGAAACTGCCTTCTCCAGTGGTGATCGGAAGTGCTTGCCTCACTCATAATGCTGCAAGAGGGACCTGCTGTTGTCTCTGAATCACAAGTCCTTCCTGAGCAGCAGCGATTAAACCACTGTCACAGAGATTCTGCTGGTAAAGCAGAACTGTGCCTTCGGATGACAGGCTGTCAGAACGTAGGGACTTAGTCACTCTATAACATTTGTACCTGTTGGCCCACATCCTGGCTAGTTCACAGTGCCTCACCTGAACTCCCTAACATTCCCAGAATAGCAGGTGGTTTTGGCAACTTAGAACATGACCCTCTAGTCCCCAGGGGAACCATGGAAACAGATTCCCCCTTTCGTTACTCACTCTCATGCACAGCAAAACTAAACATAAGAAAGACACAAAGAAAGTTTACAATACATTTTATTGAAACTATTGTAGTCTATTATTAAGTAAATGTGCTGCGATCACTAGGCAGATGAGCCTAATCAAAATAATTAGTGTTACTATCAGGATATATAAAATAAACATTCCCACCATAACAAATTTATCTGTCTAGGCCTACCCTCACAATGTGAGCACAGGGATAATATACATGATCTCGGGGGTTGGCAACAGACCCCCTACCTCGTTTATGCCGTTAGGTGATCCACATCATGAGGGTAAACTCAGTTTATGCAAAGCTGCATGTTAGGCTCTGCGTGCATTCCTTCCAGGACAGACTTCTCTGCTGGAATACTCCTCTTTGCCTCCAAGGGGACCAGACACACTTTATATGATACAGCTACTGTGTTGGAAAGCTGTTACTGTGCTACTGTGTTATGTTGAAAACAGTAGGAAGTGTTGATAAACAAACAGAGAAAAAAGTACACCATGTTGCTATTCATTTCGAGCAACCTTGTAGATGTTCAGACTGAAGAGTCCCAGAATAACAAACATGTACAGCGCGTTTCCAAAACAATGTCACAATAATAAATGTCTGGCTATGCAAAGCAGTCAGCCTAAAACGTGTAACATCCAAAATTAAGGGAAAACCAAAAGTGGGCCCAGAAGGGGAATCACTAAACAGTTACTAGCCCATCTTTTCTGCACCATCTCACTACACGTCAAACAACTGCTTCCTCTGGCATTCCTCATTTCTACATCAGGTATCAACATCATCCCACTACACACTTCATTGAGGACCCTCTTGCACATTAATACAAAGCCACTTTCCTGTTACACCTCTGCCCATTTTCCAACTCTACCCAACTTTCATATGCAGCCCTGACCTTGTATGATCCCTTAAATCCATTTTCCCCCTGCTTACTTTAACTTTCAAGCAATCACTACTTCAGATAGCAGGCAATCACCTCCCTATTTGAAAACACACCCTGACTCAACAAATCTCTAAGCCAAATCAAGACAGTCTTCAAACCTGAGTTCCTGCTCCTCATCAAACCAAATGTGTTTCTCCAGTTACCTCACAAACTGCAGTAACGTACACCCATACCATGTCTCTGACTGCTGCCTCCATCTCCAAACTACTTTTAATAACAATCCCCATCATCTCTTTAATCATTTATTGACCCTTTCTGCTTGTCCATTAGCCCGGGGATTATACAAGCTAGTTCTGACATGCGTAATCCCAAAATTGTACTAAATGTTTTTTTGAGAAACGAGCTGGATGCCATCGTCTGTCACAATGTATTCTGTGCAAGAAAAAAATGCCCTTTAAAAAGCAAACAATGGTGAAAGTAGATATGGTCATTGAAATCACTCTGTATAAACATCAACCACATCGGCAGCAGAAGCTAAATGCTCTGGAGGCCTGGCAAATAGCCCAATAAAATCCAAACAAACCTTCTCACACTATGCCACTAAGTGCCCAATATGCTGTTCAGGTGAGGATTCTCATCCCACTTTGTCTTTTCTCCTCTTCTGTGTAAACAACAAAACTGTGATCACTTATTTCAACACTTCCTTGTCCAAACCTGGCCTCCAAAACCTAACCTTGATACATTTTCTACTAAAAGTTTGTCCCAGGTGACCTTCACGGGCTATACTTTTCAGTTTATCTCTTAACTTAAAGGGAGGCATAAATGTTTCCCCACGCCCAATCACAAATCGATCTAAAACCTTAAAATATGGCATAGAAAACTCAGGAACACAACTATCTCCAACACCTCCACCTCAATAGATCAATCGCCTTTCTCAGAACATTATCATCTATCATGGCCTGCTTCCCACTCATCTCTGGAAACAGCTTTATTGAATTAATATTAGACAATACAAATAAGGGGGTAGGGGCGCACAGCACCCCTCCCAAAGCCAACAGTGGCTCTGTGGACCCCATCCCCCAGGACCAAAACATATATATTAGATGGGGGAGGGAATTGGGCTCCAAGGGCCTAATAAACTCAAGGAGCAGGAGGCCACATGTCCCTCTCCCTCCATTTTGGGCCTTGGCCCCAGGGGATGGGGCCCACAGGGCCTCATCAAGGTTCAGGGAGAGGCCACGCACTCCTCCCATAAAATAAACATTCTGCACCGACCGCAATGTGACTTGTCCCCAAATACCCTCCCTCCCCCAAGGTGTTTTAAATAAAAATACCATATAAGGAGGCAGGGTATGGGGTACCCTGGCGTCCTGGGGCTTGGGTGGGAGTGAGAGGGCAGTTGGTGGCAGAAGTACCTCTGGGCCCAGAATTTATAAACAAATGTTATTTATTACTGAGATCCCTTGCAACTTCAGAGGAATTAGGAAAATTACAAATCGTAAAAGATGTGGGTTTGGTGTCCGTGGAGGGTTGCTACCCGTGGAGATTGGTCCTAAACCCAAACCCATCCTGCAAAACTCAAGATCGACTGGCAAAATGAATTGCAAAACATTAATTAAGGTGGGGGGGGCGTGTCCATGGAGGATTGGCTGAAATTCACAAGTTATAGTTTACTGAGCTGCTAGAACTTGGGCCCCCATTATGCTCTGTTTATGGCCAGGACAACTGGAATTATGTGGCAATGGGGGCACCAAATTATGCACCCACGTTTTCTGAATTATGGAGCCAAAAAAGGAAAACTATGCGGCATAACAGCACATTTCTGGATAGTGTTTTGTATTTTGTCTTTTTTTTCACATGGTAATACTGCCTGGGCAAAGATGTCACCTCATTAGTACGCCTTTAACAACCAAGTAAACTGAAAGATGCCCAGTTAACCTTTACAAAGAGCCTTTCACTGTTACCATGTTTTAGTATGTTTTGAACTGTCTGAGCAAAAAATAAACTTTTTCCGTTAAAGTCTGCAGATTATGAAGCAGATGATGGATGACGTGGCAAATGCAGGAAATCCATAATCATGTCCAAAAGGCTGGTGAATCCTGCAATTCCAGTGGCCCTGCTCATGACCTCATAGGCTGCATCATTCTTGACATGTTCAGTGGCAACACTCACAACATCCCAAATAACATCAATGATGAAAATACAGCATGGTGGAGGCAAAAGTTCTAGTTAGCTCAATGAACTACAACTGTTGAATTTCAGTTTTAAATGTTATGTTTTAACTTACATTTCCATCTAACGAAAACATAATTTTAACATTTATTTAGTGACTCTATGTATAAACTATCTCGTCAGTTACTTCTCTTTAGGCCACATTTCAATACTACAAAGTTTTGAGGGTAAAATGCGGGCCCCGAAGCGGTGTCCAAACTCCACGTCGACTTATCAGTCAGAATCAGTTCATATCAACGAACAGGCATTCCAGCCCCTCGGCCGCAAAGCGGGAACCGAAGCAGTAATCGGATTCTGTGCTAAGACGTGGTGGCTGTTTTAGTGAAACAAATGTTCACCTAGCTCCGGTAACTCGTGACACAACTCATTAACTTCACTCCCGAATCGCACTATACTTTGAATAGTGTCAAGTCAGCCCTACAGACTAGTGGTGTGGCAGAGGAGCACTGTTTCATTTAACTTGAAATTTAGGGGGTGGAGGCAGCGCATCAGACTCTCTATTTGGAGTTGTGGTAGGACTCACACAAATAGCCGTACTGGGAGGGGGAGAAGGTTGGCACGGGAAAGGGTGGCCGAGAGGCCATCGGTACATCCGTGACAGAGAATGAGGCCGGGTGGCTCTAGTCAACGGAACTCCCCTCATCAGAGCTGCGATTTACGGAGAAGAAAGATGAAGTCTACAGGAAACGACACGCTTGTGACGTGGTATCAGGACGGAGGGCTTTCAGGGGAAATCTATTCACAGAAATCTGCTCCTCTGCTCTGAACCACCGGGAGGCGGATACAGGAAGTGACGCGTCGTGACGCAAAGTGCCGGGTGGCTCTCGTTGGCGGAAGTCTGTCGGTGCCGTGGTGCGGGGGAAGTGGGCTGAAGGGGGCACAGTGTACTCCCCAGCTGCGGTCCCTGTCGCCTGGCCGTTATTTTGAGCTTTTCCAGCCGTCTTAGGCTGGGAAGCCGCTGAGACGAACTGACCGAATGCGGGGCGCCCTGCAGGTACGTTTTGTTCAAAAGGTACCTTTGTTAGGAAGCGGGAACAGAGCGCCAGGTAACACAACGGGAAGCCGCGGCCTCGTTCTCTCCCTCACACTGGAGCAGATCATCCATGTCAGAGTGGGTCACATAGTGCGAGGCCGCCTCCGCTACCCGCGGAGTGTCTCGGACAGACCCCAGGCCCGAAATTATGTTTGTTTCAAACCTTTGTCCTGTCTGCTTCCGCAGTATGAACGGCCCTGGTACTAATGCATTGTTCACAGTAAAGGGTCTTGACACTACACGACTGATATCGCAATCTCTGCTGGCCTGCGCTCACTGGGTTTTATTCATTCAAAATCGTGGAGCGTTTTCAGTGTCATGCAAATACGCTTATTTGTAGCAGGCCGTTTAACTGCTATTTGATTTTGGCATCTGGATTTAAACTGGAGACGACCCAATTTTTCACTGACAAATAAATGTTGGTGTTGTAGAAGTAATTTTCATAGAGTATCAAAACAGGTTAAAAGTATATCCGTCTCTGGCGCAGAAGTAAATTGATGAAGTTGAATTACATTCAAAACTTGCTTGCCTGGTAACAAGACGTGAATAAATGCTTACGGAAATCGCATAAAGCTGTGTACTCCTGGTATGTGGCCTGGATGTTGCATTTGATGGGTTAACTAAATATTGTTTATGTTGGAGTTCTGTACTTAAGTCATGTTAGTGAACTGTTGCGATTCTTTTGTTGTAGCTGTGTAATCAACTCGTGAGTGGGTTTAACTTTGGGAAGTTACAGGTTTAGGTAGATGCCTTTTCCACGTAAATCCGTGGGTGCACTCGTATGGAGTCTTGAGTAGCTGGGCAGTGAGAATCACGCATTTCCATGTTTGTTCTTTTTACAAACGTCAACAACATTACCACAAATAAATGTAGAACATGGAAAAAGTGGCATTGTAATTATAACGTACTTACTTGATCTCAAATAGAAGGTATTTTAAGATGACGTAAAGGGATAATGCATCCGTTTCTGAGATGCATGTTGAAGTGTTTAATTCCACTACGATGATTTTGTTGGATGGTTCTTTGGCAAGAGAGCGCTGTGTGTGTAATGCCTGATACCAGGGCAAAATGATTAGGTAGCTCTTAAGGTTGAAGTGACTGTTGCAAAGAGTTGCACATAATCAAACGTTTTGTAGCACGGCAAATCTCCCTTGAGAGGATCTCGAGGCGCAGGAGTAGTATGCTGCTCCCTGGAGGAATGATAATTCGAACAGCTAGGTCTTTAATCCTCTTCTGAGTTTCTGGAGTAGCGGTGCGGTCCTGAGGTGCAGAGGGAGGTTGTTCCAGGCCTTGGCGTAATGTGTAGATCACACATTTCTGTTGTGTTTGATAACAATACAACAGGGTGGGGTAATGCTTTTGTTGCCGCAAGTGTCACTGAACCCTCAGGGTATGAGTTACACTCAGGTAATGGAGGGGCCTCGCTCGAGTCTCTCCGCGGGCGCATTCGGGCGGACAGGAAGTGGCGCAGATGGACAGGATAGGCTGCGGGTAAGTGGGGGGGTCTAGGGGTGGCGGTTTTAAAGGAGTGTGGGGGAGGGATTGGTCTCTTTCCGCGCTGATAGTTAAATGGAGCTGAATTTGGCCACCCACCCACCAAGTGGTAAGGTAGAGGGGGGGGGGGAAGGATAACTGCGCAAGTTTGCTCAGTCAAAGTGGGGGCTAGGATGGGCTGTTGAGCGTCAGTTAGGGCAGGTGGTGACGGAAGGGTGATATAGTAGGTGGGGGAGGGTGGAGAGCCAGAGGCAGGCTCGGCCACCCTTTCAAGGGAAAAACAAGCAGGTGAAGGATCAGGGTGTGGGGGATGCACGAAGCAAGTAGGGCATGAAAGGAAAAGGGGAGTAGAAGCGAAATGCGGGTTTGGAACTGGAAAAAAAAATGAGAGGGGAAATCTTAAAGGGTTGGGGCTCTGTTAAAGTTGGGGTGTACTTGTTGAAAAGTTAAATGATGTAATCTGGTCTAAATCCTGTCCTAAATAAATGACCTTATACACTATTGATTGGTGTCACTGAAGTGTGTCCCAAAGATGCCTGTGAATTACGCAGCCAGTACAAACATGGGCAGCATGATTTTGAATCCTTGCAGGGTTAAATCAGTGGTTTGTTATTTAAGCTTGATGACATTTGATACATAGAAATGCATACTTGTTACGCCTCGAAAGCAATCACTCTGTAAAAGATTGTTAATGTGGTTACATACACAGACCTGCATTTCTACAGAGCACAGATTATGACTAAATCTTAAAACTCAATGTATTTTTAAACTTGTGAAGTTACTGTGTGTATCCGCTGTTAGTTGCTGAACTTTGAAGTAAGGTTTAATGATACATTGAACTCCGACTGGCGAATACTGATTTCCCTTCTCGGCAGGCTGCACCGAAAAGCGAACCGATAGTGCCTCATCAGCTCATGAATATGTCCCGGCGACATCACACGTCATCCGGGCACATTCAGGACAGTACAGTGAGTCCCGTTTGAGAATAGCACTCGGGACTGCTTCTTTCTGCTTTGTTTTGGCGTGGGTAAATACATACCTTTTTTAATGTTTTTCACTTGGTCGAGCCGATCACTAAAGGGGAGAGGGAGACGTTTGCCTGTGATCAGTGGATGAGTCCGTTTTTTATTAGACTCGCCACAGCCAACCCTGTGCCTGGCCTTTTAGACTAGCCTTTCAATTGTGTTGGGTTCTAGTGTCTGAGGCTAAAAGGAATCTGTTGCCGGGCTGTTGTTTCTATCTTCGGGATAGGTTAGGCATCGTAGTAGACAACTCCCATTTCTAATCGGAACTTCCCACCCTTCCAGTCTGTTGAGCCAATACTACGGGCTTTTGAAATGCTGTACCATCTGCATTCGCAGTTCCGGACTCGGTGTATTTGTGTGGCAGAGATGCATAATACATTTGTTAGTCATATGCAACAGGTTTCCCCTAAAAGTGTGAGTAGGAGGGCGGTGGAAATAGAGCAGGTTTCGTGACTACTCTTGTGACTCATCTTCTACTCACTCAAGCGCGAGGTGGCTGCTGTCTGTACACTTGCGGAGTGCGACGTGGCTGCTGTCGCTATACCCTGCATCGTCTAGAGTGGATCTACTCACGTATCACTGTAGCCCTACGGGGCAAAACCGGAATATCTGACTAGGCTTTCCGTGGATCTTGGCTGCTATTGGGATGATTTACCTTCTTGGAAGTGCCAGACCCCGTACGGTAATGATTTAACATCATTCAGCAAGACTTTTACCCAAGCGGTCTGTCGTAAATTCTGGCCTCCGGCACGCTGTGGTCTTTGTTTGCCAGTGTGTGGTAACATTTAAATTGCCTTTAAGTACCTCCCTCTAGCGGTAACGTCACTCTGACGCATTGGATGGAGTTACGAATGAGGTCGGCAGTACACACAGCGCACACATTCTGTTCTAGTCGTGTGTCGAACCTTCTTCTGGAACTTTTACTTGAGGTGCCTATATCCAAACGTTTCTTTCATCCTCTCAGATGTCCCCTGCTCCGTTTTTTTCTGGTAAGCCTCGCCTTCCCTTTGGTGTTACTTAGATAGGCTGCTTCTCTTCGGGGAAACCGTCGCGTTTTCTGAGTATGGCGACAGCGTCATACATTTAAGTTTAACTAAGTTCTCGATGTATTTAAGTAAGCAATCTTATTTCTCTCCCCGAGCCATTGACCGTTATGCCAATTTACGTGTCTGTGACACTAGTAGTTTATTCTATTAGTTTGATGGTTTGTAGTTTTCTCCCAAAGTCAAGTTTTCGTTGCACACGGATTACATCTAATATTTGCTGTGGCAAAAAATTCGCATGGACTAATTTGTTCGACGTCAATTTTCAACCCAATTGGCATGTTGCTACAAAGAATTGCTTCCCAGCGAGAGGTTGGGGTGCGCGGCATTGCCCCCACAAAAACTCAATGAGTTCTAACGTGCTTAAGAAGCAGTCACACATATGTTCTGGTATTTTCTATGCTCTTTTGCCTGATTGGAACACATCTTCCAACCCAGTTTTAACAAAATTATATTTTTGTACTGCCCTTTGAAGTATAACGCCTGACGTTTGGTTATAGGTTTTTAAACCGTAAAATGTTTAACTTTTTGTTCCTTCCAAACAGTTTACATAGTCCTTTGCTTACCGTCCCACCCATATTGTATCCATGGGTGCCTAACCATTTAATTTAACCACTTTCCTTAGGTTATCCCACCTCTGTTTGAGAATGGGAAAATGGTTTAATGTGATTCAGCAGTGAGGAAGGCATTTAAAGAACGGTCCGTGTGTAAAGTCAGTCAAAGACTTTGGGCCCTACTCTCGTCGGCTGAAAATATTTAATTTATTTGTGCCCCAGGAATTCACTAAATAATTCTTGGCAGCTCAATAGATTTTTTTGCATCTAATTTTTGTGGTTTAAGTGTGGAGAAACCCACTGCAGTAAATCCCATGCAAGTGGTACTGTGCTTTACAAGATCTGGTTTGCGGTTTATGTTTGTGAATACTCACCAGAGTATGTTTCTAAGCATTCACCTATTGTATTACCTCACCATCCTGCAATGGAGATGGTCGGAAAGCTTCTTCTCTTAGAGGGGGGTGGATCACCCCCAGATTTACTAGGGTCCTAGGTGAAGGGTTTTTTCTGCATGAAAAAGTGTTTTGTTCACTCGTTTTTAGAGATGTTTTGTATTACAAAGAGGTGTTACATAGCCTTTAAAGAGTTACGCTCTAGTGGGAAATAGCATTTAAAACACAGGACACAGGGTAGATATACCTTGACCACCTTGGCCTGGTGGGAGGGGGTCCCAGGCAGACACCCATCCCTAGTGCCAAAAACACATAATTTTTTCTTAGCAGTATCACTGTCTTTATAAAAAAAAAAAAAAAGACTCACATCTTTTAGAATATGAAAACCCCGGGGTCAACACATTGGATAATTTTGGAAGATGGTATGAGACCCCTTCCCTGATGCTTTTGCTTGCACTGGTGACCCCACCTCTTGGGGCTGACGTAATTGTTTTGAGTGATAGGGCATACGGCCGCCCCGGCCGTCAGCAGTAAGAGGTCCCCGGTGACCCAATCCCCCCTGGGCTGCAAAGAGAGCAGTGCCCTGGGGAGCCTATTCCCCAGGGCTGACGCTGACTTGTTCTCTGCCTGGGAGAGTGTGGACAGGAAATCTAAAGTTAATCAATGCCCGCACTCTCAGTGAGGGAACAGTGCCTTGCTCCCACCCGGTTGGAGCAGACAATTCTTTAAAAGAAAAAAAACACATTTTATATTTTTATATAAATTCACTGAAAAGAAAACTAAGGTTGAAGCGATGTTCTAGGTAGATAAAAACATCAGTTAAAACATATAGTTTTAAGCTAACAAAACTCCTGGATTTCACCAATTATAGTTTTCTCAAGTAGCTATAACCCATGCCTTAAAATAGCTATAAGTCACACCCTTGTTATGCACTGATAATTCCCTCACATATTACATCACTCATGACAAGATCTATGACATTTTTAACATCACTGTAACATCTAAAATGACATTGATAACAGTGTATGGCAAGGGTGCACGATCTGGTTACTTGAGATAAATATATTGGTGAATTTCAGTGGTTTCATTGGTTTAAAGGATATGATTGACATGTTTTGTGAAGACGTGGGTTGTAATTTCATACATTTCATTCTAGATCTATCTTGAGGGCTGTATTAGCAAATGTAAAAAAATCACAAATTCTGTTTGTCGGGTTTGCGTGTCCGAGAGATGTGACTGGTGAAAAGCTCAAATTTATTATTTTTTCCAAGTGTCTTGAGCTCTCAATTTAGCAATAATTCACGAAATTAACATGAGGGGAAAATACATTTATAAAGTAATTTGGAGGTGTGGCAGGATTTGTAAGGAGTATAGTGGAAGAGCTATTTGTTTTAAGGAAAAATGGCTTTCAAAACTCCATTTAAAAGGTATTTAGACTTAAGAAGTTTTATTTTTTTATTTTTATTTTTTTACTTGACGTTTGGCAGGTGCTTAGCTTTCTTTTGGTATGCAAAGATCCGTTTCGGTGTGTTAAGGTATGGCAAAGGCTTTTTTTTTATTTAAGGGTGGTGAGTAGCTTTAACTTGCTGAAACCTTTGTCAGGCAGTTATTAAGGAGGTCATTAAAAATCATTTGATAATCACTTTGATGGTTTTTGATGAATCTGCACGAAACCTGTGATAACTGAACTGAGCTCAGTTTGCTAACTGAATGCGTGGCAGGAGTTTTGCTGACTAGTAGACTCGACTTGATCTAAAGAAGACAACAGATGGAAACTCTGGTGTAACAAACCTCAGGCTTGCTAAGCCTTTGTCTTGTAAAGCGTAGGGGGCCTCTTTACTGCCATTCTAGCATTTGCCGTCATCACACAGGGTGATTTACCTCGTTCGTGTTAGGTGGAGGAATGACAAGTAAGCAAAAAGTTCTGATGGAGTTTAAAGGAGACTTAGTTGTCGTTGACTATAACTCTCTACATTTTAAATCGTTCACAGATTCACACAACTGTTTGGATTTCTAACTCATGATGTAAAATATATAATCAGGTTTTGTCTGTGTTTATTGTCTTATGTAAGTCCTTAATCCTGTTGCCTAACGTCATTATACGACCCCCAACCTACCCCCATCCTTTACGTCGCACCACTAGTCCCTAATGCTCTTCCCTCAAGAACGTTCTCAGTTTCTGAAGGAAACTTCAATTCTTGTTCCCAATCTTTCACCCTGCCCGTCGAAACATGGAGATCAGCATACTTCTCCCTTCCTCCCTATCCCATCCAATTGTAGTACCCTCTCTGTTTAGTAAATCTGACACTTGGTCAGGAATTCATTCAGGTGCCATTTATAATGGGTCTAGGGTGCCAGCACATTTTGGTGCCTGCATTTCTGTGTGCATTGTTGTTATACATTCACTTAATTTTGTATTGCACAAGTTTACTGAGTAAACACGATTGTAATCACACCCTTTTCTCTCGTTTTAGGTAGCCAAGAAATAAAATGGATAGTAGCTTCGATTGCGATTGTGGTGAGCTGGAGCCACCTGATCATTGACCGAAGGTATCTTCAGTAAATCAAGTGCCACCATAGCTTCCTATTGAAAAAGAAAAAAAAAGAAAAAATAGGACAAGGAGAAAAATATAATCATAGTGTTTACCAGCTCCATAGAATGCCGCTGCTCAGGACCAGTCCAACACTGAATATATCTGCACTGTGAGGAGGATGTTGAGAAAAGTCTTTCCTGTGCATATTTATTCGCATTTCTGTTAGATGTTAACTCGTTTTGTCCTCTGGTGCAGAGTACAGTATGTCATTTCATTCCGCTTCATTTCCTATGATTTTTCTCCTTGATGACTTTAAATATGCTGCACCTTTTTATTAACGACGAGTACTGTAATTGCTATGAGGTACATTTTGAGCTTTGGAGTGCGCGTTAATGGGAAAAGTGAAGTCTGTCTAGATAAAAGAGCAATGAAAATATTTGCAAACCATCTTGCACATAAATTAGTTTCCCCTCTTTCATGAAGTTCTAAAGATAACTGGTTAAGAGTGTCCCCAAGCCTTTACCGAAGTTTTAACAATTTGAAACGAAAATATTCAAAATGGCTGAAAAATTTGAAAGTCTTATGAACATTCATGGTTTCGATTTGGGCTCTAGGTATATGGACTTAAAACCTCTTGGCTATGGTGGAAATGGCCTCGTTTTTTCAGCTGTTGACAATGACTGTGACAAACGGGTGGCAGTCAAAAAAATAGTTCTTACAGATCCGCAGAGTGTTAAGCATGCTCTACGGGAGATCAAAATCATCAGAAGACTTGACCATGATAATATTGTGAAGGTATTTGAAATTCTTGGCCCCAGCGGAAGTCAGTTGACTGATGACGTGAACTCCCTTACAGAGCTGAACTCGGTTTACATTGTACAGGAGTATATGGAGACAGATATGGCTAAATTGCTAGAGCAAGGTCCCTTAAGAGAAGAACACGCCAGGCTTTTCATGTACCAGTTGTTGCGTGGGCTCAAGTATATTCATTCAGCAAATGTTCTGCACCGTGATCTAAAACCAGCTAACCTTTTCATAAATACCGAAGACCTGGTGGTGAAAATTGGCGACTTTGGTCTTGCAAGAATTATGGATCCTCACTATTCTCACAAGGTAAGTGTAGTCTGCGAAATACATGCCCATTTTCTCGCGTGTTCTCGTTGGTAATGATTAATTGAAATGATTTCGAATTGACATTGTACAATTGTATGAAAGACAACCCAGATTCCATTTGCAAAAAGTACTTTTTTTTTTTTAAAAGAGCCGTGGTACAAAAGAAACCTATAAAGAACTGTTTGAACGGTGAGCCTTCATTACAGAAAATACTGTCCTGTTGTGACAGAACTGTATTGCGTAACGATGGGATCGGCAGTTCTTGGCAAAGTAGGATTGCAGAAAATAATCCTGTATTACATTGCATTTAGCCTCGTACATCCTTCTATGTGGGTGTGCATTTCCTAATTCACTATAGCCTTTGGGGAGGCTACAGCCTGGTCTCTACCTACAGATACAACAGAGCCCTGTAGGGTTTTCGTCTGAAACCTTCATCTAAATGTCTTAAGACCATTAAATAAATGGATTTTGTTTACTTGTAATGATTGTGATCTGGACCTCCCTTCCCCTTGACAAATTGTGTGGTATACTTTTCACTTACTGCTCGTATAGAAATGTTCTTTTTCTCTTGCAAATATGTTAATGTCCAGAAGAGTGCTGATAGTTTGATCCAGGCATTTTATCTACTATGGAAGAATTAAACACAATTAGTGTCTGATGTTTACACCCCCGTTGACCCTACTAATGGTGCCTGGTATTTAGCCCCACCCTTCTCCTTATTGCTCTTTCTAGTGTGTTTCCCACTGCATCCAAGCCTGGCCTCCCCAACTCCCCCACCTGGTATTTACATGTATTGTGCCATTTGCCGCTGGGCATTCCAATCCACACACTGCATATTTGTGCACTTACATTGATAAATTGGAAACAAAATAATTGCTAAGTGGCATCTTTGGTAGATCAGTAAACATAAACGCACTCCCACATTTCTATCATAGACGTGCTTCATTATGTGCATACATCATAACCACTAACCTACAGAATAACACATCCGGCGTCAGTGGCCACACCATCACGCTATTGGCTTTCATTCCGGTGTGGCTCCAGTTTGCTTTCAGGCTTGCCTACCCGAAAGACATGCTTTGCTGTTTTACAAGATTGTTTATTGGACGTGGTCTAACTTCTAAAAAAGAAATATCTCTCTCTCTCTCTCTCTATATATATATATATATATATATATATATATATATATATCATTGCAAGCCTCTTTGTTCCGCAAGCACTAATAGAAAGGAAACCCACTAAAAACATATTAACTTTTGAGATGGACTGAAGCTTGCAGCTCCAGTGATCGGTTGTGATCACTTGGGGTTAATTAGCATAGAAATGGTCTTCCTGTTATGAACGTGAAGTAATACAACCGCTCACAAGGGATCCATGTTTTTGTCTTTCACTAATTTGTTACTTGGACATTGGTCGACTTTTTACGAAAGGTAATTTGTTGTATACATCTATTTGAATGGCTGCTTTCTGAAGGTAGCTGGGCAGATAGTATTTAATTTTTTTGATACTACAATGTTACTTTTTTTTTGTAAAAAGCTCTCTGCCTTTTTGGTACTGAATCACTGAAAATGCTGCAGTCTCACACAGTGGTAATAAAGCACGGTTGCTTGTGGAAGGCAACGTGCATCATTTTGCCACTTATAACTATTCAGCTTTGCAAAGAGGGCGAAACATCACAATGTAATGCTCCTTTGGCTGTTATTAAAGTGTACGTAAAAGTAACACTTCTATGTTGAAACACATTTTCGAAATAAACCACTTGAATAATCCCAGGAATGAGGAACTCGGACGTCTGCTTGTCTTGAAAGATAGAGGTTTTCTTATCCAAGACCAGCAGGAACAGGGGGTATCTATGAAGAATAGAGAAATGCTTCCTCGGAGAACAGATCAGCATAGTTAATTAATGACTTGTTCATTTTTTTTATGATATCTAAAGCTACTTGGTGTTACCCCCAGCCTTTGCCACTAATGTTGAATTTTGAATTTTCACAATAGTGAATCTGAACTTCAGGCAACTCATGCTTAAAGGTCCTGCCTTTCATACTTGATGACATTGCCCTATTTGGATCCCACCCAGTTTACATATGGATAGTAGGGCATTTTCTCAAAGCGGAGAACATCAGATATTTATGTACCCTGGAGAGCAGCTAGGGCCATGTGCAGATGGATGGGTTGCAATGCCCTGGTCTATGCCGGCACCTGTAGGACAGGGTGCGCGAAGTAGAGACTAGGTCAATGGCTTATTACAATGCTTCTGCTGTCCCAAGGGGAGTGTAGGAAGTTGGCTCTGTATGTGCTATTTCAAAGTAAGGAATAGCATGCACAGAGTCCAAGGGTTCCCCTTAGAGGTAAAATAGTGGTAAAAAGAGATAATACTAATGCTCTATTTTGTGGTAGTGTGGTCGAGCAGTAGGCTTATCCAAGGAGTAGTGTTAAGCATTTGTTGTACATACACATAGACAATAAATGAGGTACACACACTCAGAGACAAATCCAGCCAATGGGTTTTGTTATAGAAAAATATCTTTTCTTAGTTTATTTTAAGAACCACAGGTTCAAATTTCACATGTAATAGCTTGTTTGGAAGGTATTGCAGGTAAGTACTCTAGGAACTTTGAATCATTACATTAGCATGAATACTTTTGTCATAAAACACAATAAGCTGTTTTAAAAGTGGACACAGTGCAATTTTCAAAGTTCCTGGGGGAGGTAAGTTATTGTTAGTTTTCACAGGTAAGTAAGTCACTTACAGTTCTCAGTTTTTGGTCCAAGGTAGCCCACCGTTGGGGGTTCAGAGCAACCCCAAAGTTATCACACCAGCAGCTCAGGGCCGGTCAGGTGCAAAGGTCAAAGAGGTGCCCAAAACACATAGGCTATAATGGAGAGAAGGGGGTGCCCCGGTTCCAGTCTGCCAGCAGGTAAGTACCCGCGTCTTCGGAGGGCAGACCAGGGGGGTTTTGTAGGGCACCGGGGGGCACACAAAGTAGCACAGAAAGTACACCCTCAGCAGCGCGGGGGCGGCCGGGTGCAGTGTGCAAACACGCGTCGGATTTCCTTCAGGTTTCAATGGGAGACCAAGGGGTGATGCAGGCAAGGGGGGGGGCTCCTCGGGGTAGCCACCACCTGGGCAAGGGAGAGGGCCTCCTGGGGGTCACTCCTGCACAGAAGTTCCGTTTCTTTAGGGGCTGGGGGCTGCGGGTGCAGGGCCTTTTCCAGCCGTCGGGAAATGGAGTTCAGACAGTCGCGGTCAGGGGGAGCCTGGGGATTCCCTCTGCAGGCGTCGCTGTGGGGGCTCAGGGGGGACAACTTTGGTTACTCACAGTCGTAGAGTCGCCGGAGGGTCCTCCCTGAGTTGGTTGTTCTCCACCAGTCGAGTCGGGGTCGCCGGGTGCAGTGTTGCAAGTCTCACGCTTCTTGCAGGGAATTGCAGGGGTCTTTAAATCTGCTCCTTGTAACAAAGTTGCAGTTCTTTTGGAGCAGTGCCGCTGTCCTCGGGAGTTTCTTGTCTTTTTCGAAGCAGGGCAGTCCTCAGAGGATTCAGAGGTCGCTGGTCCCTTGGAAAGCGTCGCTGGAGCAGGTTCTTTGGAAGGCAGGAGACATGCCGGTAAGTCTGGGGCCAAGGCAGTTGGTGTCTTCTGGTCTTCCTCTGCAGGGGTCTTTCAGCTCGGCAGTCCTTCTTGTAGTTGCAGGAATCTAAATCTTTAGGTTCAGGGAAGCCCTTAAATACTAAATTTAAGGGCGTGTTTAGGTCTGGGGGGTTAGTAGCCAATGGCTACTAGCCCTGAGGGTGGGTACACCCTCTTTGTGCCTCCTCCCAAGGGGAGGGGGTCACATCCCTAATCCTATTGGGGGAATCCTCCATCTGCAAGATGGAGGATTTCTAAAAGTTAGAGTCACCTCAGCTCAGGACACCTTAGGGGCTGTCCTGACTGGCCAGTGACTCCTCCTTGTTATTCTCATTATTTTCTCCGGCCTTGCCGCCAAAAGTGGGGGCCGGGGCCGGAGGGGGCGGGCAACTCCACTAGCTGGAGTGTCCTGCGGGGCTGTGACAAAGGGGTGAGCCTTTGAGGCTCACCGCCAGGTGTTACAGCTCCTGCCTGGGGGAGGTGTTAGCATCTCCACCCAGTGCAGGCTTTGTTACTGGCCTCAGAGTGACAAAGGCACTCTCCCCATGGGGCCAGCAACATGTCTCTAGTGTGGCAGGCTGCTGGAACCAGTCAGCCTACACAGATAGTCGGTTAAGTTTCAGGGGGCACCTCTAAGGTGCCCTCTGTGGTGTATTTTACAATAAAATGTACACTGGCATCAGTGTGCATTTATTGTGCTGAGAAGTTTGATACCAAACTTCCCAGTTTTCAGTGTAGCCATTATGGTGCTGTGGAGTTCGTGTAAAACAGACTCCCAGACCATATACTCTTATGGCTACCCTGCACTTACAATGTCTAAGGTTTTGCTTAGACACTGTAGGGGCACAGTGCTCATGCACTGGTACCCTCACCTATGGTATAGTGCACCCTGCCTTAGGGCTGTAAGGCCTGCTAGAGGGGTGTCTTACCTATACTGCATAGGCAGTGAGAGGCTGGCATGGCACCCTGAGGGGAGTGCCATGTCGACTTACTCATTTTGTTCTCACTAGCACACACAAGCTGGTAAGCAGTGTGTCTGTGCTGAGTGAGGGGTCTCTTAGGGTGGCATAATACATGCTGCAGCCCTTAGAGACCTTCCCTGGCATCAGGGCCCTTGGTACCAGAGGTACCAGTTACAAGGGACTTATCTGGATGCCAGGGTGTGCCAATTGTGGAATCAAAAGTACAGGTTAGGGAAAGAACACTGGTGCTGGGGCCTGGTTAGCAGGCCTCAGCACACTTTCAATTCAAAACATAGCATCAGCAAAGGCAAAAAGTCAGGGGGTAACCATGCCAAGGAGGCATTTCCTTACAGGGAGCCATTAACTTATGCATGTCCTTTCGGCAGCACAGTAGTGACAAGTGAACAGGCTGTTTGAAGATGCCAGTCTGTCTTTTACAGTGCAGGCAGCAACCTGGCCTGCATTTGAAAGGGAAGCAGATATCCCAATCTGCTTGCAGGTTTGTTTTGCAGGGTGAGGGGAATAGGTCCAGAGGACCACCCTTTGAGTGGGTGTCCTGGGTGACATCCACTGACACACCTTTTCTTGCCTCATTTCCATGAGGCATAGCTGCTGTTTTCAATCACTTCCTGTGCTAGGGATTATTTTGTTCAAAGCAATAGATAAACACTGATGTCCATTTAGGGAAAAAAATTCGAGCCACTCTGCTACAGTAGTTTTTTTTTGTTTGTTTTTGTTTTAAAACCTGCTGTAAAGTATGTGGCAAACTCACCCACTCAATGGACCATGCACATTGGGTAAGTGAAAGAACTCCCACCCTGGCAGGCATCACTTTGATTAAAACTGGATAGTTGGCACAGAGCTAGAGGGCACCCTAGCCTTTCCTTGGACTCATCTCACTTGCGACAATTTAATCATCTAAATATTATCAAGCAGGGTTGGAGGAACTGCATGTGGCTTGTGAGCGTGAAACCATTCTTTCCGTGAACCACTTTGGTTAAACTCCTTCACCTCAATAGGCATATCTAATAAAGTAGGTGCGGAAAAGTAGGGCCTATTAAAGAGTGGCAGGAGGAGCGTTGTTTTGTATGGAATGGGTGTGTATTTGATATTGATTACTGCATTGGAGAAAATGCATGGCATCCATTGTAATCAGACACTCTGATCATGATCAATATTGTTTGGCAAATTCTCCCCAGTAGCAGCAGCTTATTATCATGGTTAAGCCGCAGCACGAAGTTCCCCCTAACTTTGACTGAGCCTAGCCCAAAACCAAAAAGAAAAACAGTCTTGCTTGGTTTGTTTGTGAATACTGTTGACTTTGGGTGAGTTCTGGCTTATATTTTATGTCTTTTATTTCTAGTTGTAAGAACGCATTTGAAATGCATGTTTGGCCTCCCCTTCTTACTGACATTCTGTGATAACTGTTTAGTGTGGAATAGGAAAATGCTTCTGAACAAAAATTATAGTCCGCAGCAGATACTTCAGTGTCTTTTTAGGTCAAGCATAGAAGCGCACATGCGCTGCTTTTCCGACATGTTGGTATGTGTCTGGGCTTTTAACAACTCCCACCTCATGACCATCGCTGTCACTTGTTGGTGGGTTTGCCCTTCAAAAATCCTTTGACATTGGTAAATGGTTTACGTTTGTCCCTCCTTGGGGAGGTTTGTTGCCACCTTGGCTATCGCCCCTGTTACATGGCTAATTGCACTTTAGCCGGTAAATTTGACTGCAAGAGAACTTTTTTTTCTTTTTGTGTCTCTCCTTATCGCTGACACTCATGGCGGCCGTGGCGCTGTGTCGGCTCGCTTATGTGAAACTGTCTAACTTTTATTTTCAAGATATGTGGCAAGAAAAGTCTGGTTATAAGTTTATAACGCTAATGGCTCGAACTCCAGCAAATGTGACACCCGTTCATTGCAAATGCTTGTTTAATTCCATCAGCGCACACCCAGCCCAATTTTCTTGTTACCTCTCTAAATGGTGTGGCTGTGGGTGCTTGGACCTCATTTTGCGAGCCTGGGATTTATTAGGTTTGCTGTTTGCTTCCTTAAGTATTCCAGGCTTCAACACACTGGGCAGCAGCATCATGAAACTGCAACAGGTCTCGCATTTGCTGTTAGAGCTGTTTGTGTTGTAAACTCCTAACCGGACTTTTCTTGCCACATAAATTGGAAGAAAAAAAATGAGTGCAATCTCGCTATGTAAAACCCAGCGCAATAATGCTGAAATTAAAAACCAAAACACTGAGCGCGATTGCGCTGCATTGAAAATGAATAAAGTAGTGCAGAAACCTGGCTGAAAGCATGGAGCCTCATATGTTTTCAGTAGTTGGCCGGTGCGCTTGAGGAGCTAAACACTGGAAAGGGCATGACGTATGCATGCCTTTTACTAATGAAATCAAACGGATTTTAAAAGGCAAGCCCAAGAACCAATGACAGTGACATACATGAAATGGGCGTGGTTAACGGCCCAAAGAGAGATTACAATAGGGACAGAGCCCTTGTGCGCTCGACCCTAAAATGTATTTTGTTTCTAACTAATTATTTTTCGTTTTATGACCGCTTTTGTAATTGGTGAATGAACCATTGTCTAGTTTCATACTATGCAGTGAACGCTAGAGAGCATTGACATCAAATAGTTATCTGCTTAGGAGTACCATCACTTGCCCTATGGGGAACCACCTTTATTTCCTCTTCGTTCTGTGCTGATCTACTACAATTTGCCGTTCCATCTGAGCTGCTGTTATACACTGATGTGAGGAATGTTTTCCATTTAAAGAGAAAAGGGTTAATAACGTCTACCAATTTAGAATGCAACTCCCTGTTGTGCTCAAGCAAATTGTATCATACAAATGCAGCAAAATGCATGTCAGCCAACAGGTAGTCAGTCAGCCGTCACACTCGATAAGATAACCTTTATGGTAGATGTAACATTTTAGCAGTTTAATGGAGCATGCATAAACTTCGGTAAGGAAGGAGAGGAGCTTTAAATGAGAAGCTTTGTGCACCCTGGATTTCTCTTACAGTGCAGGAGCAAAATAATAATTAAGCAGTGTTACAGGGTAACTAAGTAGTTGAGGCTTAATAGCCCCCCTCCCCAAACATGAAAGGAGGATCAGACCAGTAGGAAGCCAGATGAGCAATATACTAAGCCAAATAAAGGGCATTAACCAGAACCCATCTGTGAGGACATAATGAGCTGGCCACCAGAGTTGAAAGAAGCAGGTAGGTGCCACTGAATTTAGTTGGAGGGCTAAGGAAAGCTATCTGACTGGTTTGAGTTATAAGTCCATTAGAGAATCTGCTGGAGCTCACCTTCTCATTCTAAATGGTTCCCTGAGAGCCAACTGTCATAAGTTTTGAGTTTGACTCCTAATCACCCATTTGCTCCCCCAGTTATGTTATTGTGTTGGTTGTCTATACTAACACTGTTTTCATTCAGTTGTACCTGCAACTATTATTGTTACTTGTAAATTCTCCATTAGTTTTGCCTCAGTCTTTTGCACCCACGCAGTTCAAAGTTTCCGATCTCAGAATGAGTCTGAATAGGTTTGTATAAATGTGCCTTTTTTAGTTGATTGGGTCAGGATTAATGAGTTTCATATTGGGTAACTATAGCAGTCCATGTAAGGTAAGCTGTTAACAGGATGGTGGCTTTACTGCTATGTTAAGAATACTGATAAATCTTGGTATGTTCACAGGCCATACCTGACGGGGAGATCAGGTAGATTCCTCAAACCCGACAGGTGGAGTTTGTGATCACTACTAACTACAGCTGAGGATACTCAAAGGTTAAACAAATTAAGATTTTCCTTCTGCTAACACATGTAATGCAAATGTTATCTTTATCTTTCTATGGTTTAAAAGGTTACAGCAACAGATTGTCACGATACTCCTGCAGTCTTTTTATGTGTTAATTAACATGTTAGATTAAGAGCATTTGTGATACCATTGGGTGCTGGAGAGTTTTACCATGACTGCCAAAACGATATAAACTGGGATGAACTGACTAATTTGTCCTCTGATTGAAACACTTTTACGTAATGTGAGTCAAACTTCCTGAGTGTTAAGTCTTTCAATTGTTTTTTATTTCACCAAGTCGATCAGTAGATACAGTGGTGTGTGTACCAGTTGATTATTGGAAACCATTGACTGCTCAGTCTCCCTAGTGTCCAGTGTAATGAACCAGTAAAGTAGACAAAGAATTGTGTAGATGTGGTGTCTTTGCAGAAGTATGCTATTATCACTAAGCATTTCGTAAGCACTAGTGAAGTACGTTAATGCCAAACAGCAGGCCACTGAATTGGAATGGCCACATATCCTGAATCTGATCAGAATGTGAAGAAAGCACCCTGTAAATTTGTGGAGAGTGCAGGTGTTCTATTATTACATTATTAATCTTCAGCAAAGACCCTTTGCTCTAGAACGGCACATGGTGGCCTGCTGAACTATGAGCAAAACACCTACTGGCAACCCATGAAAAGAACCTCAGAATAGTAATTGACAACCAATTTACCTTGAACGGCCAAGTGATTGTAGTCTCCATCTCCTGCTTCCAGGCAGTTGGGGTGCTCAAGAAGATCTTCAAATGGCTCCCCACCAACACTTGCAGAGCTCTCACCTAAGCCCTCATCACCAGCATGCTGGAATATGGCAATGTGCTCTGTGCTGGAATCAGTGCTTGACTGACCAGAAGAATCCACTGGCTCTCAATCCACAAATGAGCACTCTTCAAACTCCTCACGTATAAATGCAAAGCCTTACACAACGTTGGCCCCACATACCTAAACAACCTCTTAAACTTCTACAAACCTGCCAGATACCTACTCACACGCACCCTAACATACGCAGAACAACATGTAGGGTTCGTGCCTGCTCATACCTTGCTCCCAAAGCTTGGAACAATGTGCACCAGCACATCCAACCATCCTTCCCTTCAGTTCTTAAATTCTACATGAAACTGAAGTTCTGGAGCTTCACCTATCCTAGCCATGGCTTGGCCCATACAGCTCTTGCTTCAGCACTAGGATAATCTCACAAGTGAGACGTGCACTGTACAAATGCAGATAACATAACATTGTGAGAACGTTTGGGGCTGTGTGGTCCTGTGCCTACATCTACAGGCTTTTGTGCGACAAAGTTTCATAAACTCCGCCATGCTGGAATTTAAGTGGTTTAGATTTTCAGCTTTCAAAAATTGTGGACTAACCACATTTGACTGTTTTTCAAGGTTGAGCTTTCGAAGGCTGTCAAAAATGTTCTAGTGTGTGGTCTTGGAACATCTATACACTCTGTCACTTGCTCCTTCCATGACTCAATTAATTGGCCTGTCTCACATAGTACATTTGCCCCCATACACTGCTGTTGCATTCTTCTTTCATTAATGCACCAGGCATGTAATTTACCCTTGCACTCACTCCTCCAGATATTCACTAATTCATTCATCCATCCATTCAACCATTGAATCATTATTTTATTCCTCCTACCAAGCACCCACTCAACTGTGCAAGCATCACCTAATTTCACTCGAAGCATGAGCTGCTGCCTATGTAATGCAACCACAGATGAAGCACTGCTGCACTGACTCTTTAACTGTGTTCAATGTCCAAGGGAGAGAGCTTGCTGTAGGGCATTGCTGCTACAGATATTGCCTGTAAGGAAATGCCTTCTTGGCATGGTTACTGTAAGGAAATGCCTCCTTGGCATGGTTGCCCCCTGACTTTTTGCCTTTGCTGATGCTATGTTTACAATTGAAAGTGTGCTGAGGCCTGCTAACCAGGCCCCAGCACCAGTGTTCTTTCCCTAACCTGTACTTTGGTATCCACAATTGGCAGACCCTGGCATCCAGATAAGTCCCTTGTAACTGGTACTTCTAGTACCAAGGGCCCTGATGCCAAGGAAGGTCTCTAAGGGCTGCAGCATGTCTTATGCCACCCTGGAGACCTCTCACTCAGCACAGACACTCTGCTTGCCAGCTTGTGTGTGCTAGTGAGGACAAAACGAGTAAGTCGACATGGCACTCCCCTCAGGGTGCCATGCCAGCCTCTCACTGCCTATGCAGTATAGGTAAGACACCCCTCTAGCAGGCCTTACAGCCCTAAGGCAGGGTGCACTATACCATAGGTGAGGGTACCAGTGCATGAGCATGGTACCCCTACCGTGTCTAAACAAAACCTTAGACATTGTAAGTGCAGGGTAGCCATAAGAGTATATGGTCTGGGAGTCTGTCAAACACGAACTCCACAGCACCATAATGGCTACACTGAAAACTGGGAAGTTTGGTATCAAACTTCTCAGCACAATAAATGCACACTGATGCCAGTGTACATTTTATTGTAAAATACACCACAGAGGGCACCTTAGAGGTGCCCCCTGAAACTTAACCGACTGTCTGTGTAGGCTGACTAGTTCCAGCAGCCTGCCACACCAGAGACATGTTGCTGGCCCCATGGGGAGAGTGCCTTTGTCACTCTGAGGCCAGTAACAAAGCCTGCACTGGGTGGAGATGCTAACACCTCCCCCAGGCAGGAGCTGTGACACCTGGCGGTGAGCCTCAAAGGCTCACCCCTTTGTCACAGCCCAGCAGGGCACTCCAGCTTAGTGGAGTTGCCCGCCCCCTCCGGCCACGGCCCCCACTTTTGGCGGCAAGGCTGGAGGGAACAAAGAAAGCAACAAGGAGGAGTCACTGGCCAGTCAGGACAGCCCCTAAGGTGTCCTGAGCTGAGGTGACTCTGACTTTTAGAAATCCTCCATCTTGCAGATGGAGGATTCCCCCAATAGGGTTAGGATTGTGACCCCCTCCCCTTGGGAGGAGGCACAAAGAGGGTGTACCCACCCTCAGGCCTAGTAGCCATTGGCTACTAACCCCCCAGACCTAAACACGCCCTTAAATTTAGTATTTAAGGGCTACCCTGAACCCTAGAAAATTAGATTCCTGCAACTACAAGAAGAAGGACTGCCTAGCTGAAAACCCCTGCAGAGGAAGACCAGAAGACGACAACTGCCTTGGCTCCAGAAACTCACCGGCCTGTCTCCTGCCTTCCAAAGATCCTGCTCCAGCGACGCCTTCCAAAGGGACCAGCGACCTCGACATCCTCTGAGGACTGCCCCTGCTTCGAAAAGACAAGAAACTCCCGAGGACAGCGGACCTGCTCCAAGAAAAGCTGCAACTTTGTTTCCAGCAGCTTTAAAGAACCCTGCAAGCTCCCCGCAAAAGGCGTGAGACTTGCAACACTGCACCCGGCGACCCCGACTCGGCTGGTGGCGATCCAACACCTCAGGAGGGACCCCAGGACTACTCTAAGACTGTGAGTACAAAAACCTGTCCCCCCTGAGCCCCCACAGCGCCGCCTGCAGAGGGAATCCCGAGGCTTCCCCTGACCGCGACTCTTTGAATCCAAAGTCCCGACACCTGGGAGAGACCCTGCACCCGCAGCCCCCAGGACCTGAAGGACCGGACTTTCACTGGAGGAGTGACCCCCAGGAGTCCCTCTCCCTTGATCAAGTGGAGGTTTCCCCGAGGAACCCCCCCCCTTGCCTGCCTGCAGCGCTGAAGAGATCCCTAGATCTCCCATTGACTTCCATTACAAACCCGACGCTTGTTTCTACACTGCACCCGGCCGCCCCCGCGCTGCTGAGGGTGAAATTTCTGTGTGGGCTTGTGTCCCCCCCGGTGCCCTACAAAACCCCCCTGGTCTGCCCTCCGAAGACGCGGGTACTTACCTGCAAGCAGACCGGAACCGGGGCACCCCCTTCTCTCCATTCTAGCCTATGTGTTTTGTGCACCACTTTGAACTCTGCACCTGACCGGCCCTGAGCTGCTGGTGTGGTGACTTTGGGGTTGCTCTGAACCCCCAACGGTGGGCTACCTTGGACCAAGAACTAAGCCCCGTAAGTGTCTTACTTACCTGGTTAACCTAACAAATACTTACCTCCCCTAGGAACTGTGAAAATTGCACTAAGTGTCCACTTTTAAAACAGCTATTTGTGAATAACTTGAAAAGTATACATGCAATTTTGATGATTTGAAGTTCCTAAAGTACTTACCTGCAATACCTTTCGAATGAGATATTACATGTAGAATTTGAACTTGTGGTTCTTAAAATAAACTAAGAAAAGATATTTTTCTATATAAAAACCTATTGGCTGGATTTGTCTCTGAGTGTGTGTACCTCATTTATTGTCTATGTGTATGTACAACAAATGCTTAACACTACTCCTTGGATAAGCCTACTGCTCGACCACACTACCACAAAATAGAGCATTAGTATTATCTCTTTTTGCCACTATCTTACCTCTAAGGGGAACCCTTGGACTCTGTGCATGCTATTCCTTACTTTGAAATAGCACATACAGAGCCAACTTCCTACATTGGTGGATCAGCGGTGGGGTACAAGACTTTGCATTTGCTGGACTACTCAGCCAATACCTGATCACACGACAAATTCCAAAATTGTCATTAGAAATTCATTTTTGCAATTTGAAATTTTTCTAAATTCTTAAAAGTCCTGCTAGGGCCTTGTGTGTTAAGTCCCTGTTTAGCATTGTCTTTTAGAGTTTAAAAGTTTGTTAAAAGTTTGAAATTAGATTCTAGAAACAGTTTTAGATTCTTTAAAAAGTATTCCAACTCTTAGCAGAATAATGTCTGATACAGAGATGCAGGTGGTGGAACTCGACACCACACCTTACCTCCATCTTAAGATGAGGGAGCTAAGGTCTCTCTGTAATATCAAAAAAATAACCATTGGCTCCAGACCTACCAAAATTCAGCTCCAGGAGCTGTTGGCAGAGTTTGAAAAATCCAACCCCTCTGATGATGACCTCACAGAGGAAGAAATTAGTGACTTGGAGGCCAATGTCCCTCCTCCAGTCCTAAATAGGGAGAACAGGAACCCTCAAGTCCTGTCTCCAACTGTGTTAGTCAGAAATAGTGAGTCCCTCACAGGAGGGTCCCACATTTCTGAAATCACTGAGGATGCTCTCAGTGAAGATGACCTCCTGTTAGCCAGGATGGCCAAAAGATTGGCTTTAGAGAGACAGCTCCTAGCCATAGAAAGGGAAAGACAAGAGATGGGCCTAGGACCCATCAATGGTGGCAGCAATATAAATAGGGTCAGAGATTCTCCTGACATGTTAAAAATCCCCAAAGGGATTGTGACAAAATTTGAAGATGGTGATGACATCACCAAATGGTTTACAGCTTTTGAGAGGGCTTGTGTAACCAGAAAAGTGAACAGATCTCACTGGGGTGCTCTCCTTTGGGAAATGTTCACTGGAAAGTGTAGGGATAGACTCCTCACACTCTCTGGAAAAGATGCAGAATCTTATGACCTCATGAAGGGTACCCTGATTGAGGGCTTTGGATTCTCCACTGAGGAGTACAGGATTAGGTTCAGGGGGGCTCAAAAATCCTCGAGCCAGACCTGGGTTGACTTTGTTGACTACTCAGTGAAAACACTAGATGGTTGGATTCAAGGCAGTGGTGTAAGTAATTATGATGGGCTGTACAATTTATTTGTGAAAGAACACCTGTTAAGTAATTGTTTCAATGATAAACTGCATCAGCATCTGGTAGACCTAGGACCAATTTCTCCCCAAGAATTGGGAAAGAAGGCGGACCATTGGGTCAAGACAAGGGTGTCCAAGACTTCAACAGGGGGTGACCAAAAGAAAGGGGTCACAAAGACTCCCCAGGGGAAGGGTGATGAGACAACCTAAACTAAAAATAGTAAAGAGTCTTCTACAGGCCCCCAAAAACCTGCACAGGAGGGTGGGCCCAGAGCCTCTTCACAAAACAATGGGTACAAGGGTAAAAACTTTGATCCCAAAAAGGCCTGGTGTCATAGCTGTAAACAGCATGGACACCAAACTGGAGACAAGGCCTGTCCCAAGAAAGGTTCCACTCCAAACTCCCATCCAGGTAACACTGGTATGGCTAGTCTCCAAGTGGGATCAACAGTGTGCCCAGAGCAAATCAGGGTCCACACTGAAGCTATTCTAGTTTCTGAGGGTGGGGTGGATTTAGCCACACTAGCTGTCTGGCCGCCTAACATGCAAAAATACAGACAGCAACTCTTAATTAATGGGACTAGAATAGAGGGCCTGAGGGATACAGGTGCCAGTGTCACCATGGTGACAGAGAAACTGGTTTCCCCTGGCCAATACCTGACTGGAAAAACTTACACAGTCACCAACGCTGACAATCAGAGAAAAGTACATCCCATGGCAATGGTTACTTTAGAATGGGGAGGGGTCAATGGCCTGAAACAGGTGGTGGTCTCCTCAAATATCCCAGTGGACTGTCTGCTTGGAAATGACCTGGAGTCCTCAGCATGGGCTGAGGTAGAACTAAAAACCCATGCAGCAATGCTGGGTATCCCTGAACTGGTGTGTGTGAAAACAAGAGCACAATGCAAGGCACAGGGTGAACAAGTAGAGCTGGAGTCTGGAAGAATGGCCCAGCCTACCAAGAGAACAGGAAAGTCAGTTGGGAAACCAACTGCAACACAGCAAAAGAAAGGGAACCTCTCTTCTCAGGAAGAAGTTCTGCCCTCTGAGGGAACTGAGCCTTTGGAGCTTGAACCTTATCAGGTTGAGCTCTTAGGCCCAGGGGGACCCTCAAGGGAGGAGCTGTGTAAGGGACAAGAAACCTGTCCCTCTCTTGAAGGCCTTAGGCAGCAAGCTGCTGAAGAGTCCAAAGGCAAGAAAAATGGAACGCATAGGGTCTATTGGGAAGATGGACTCCTGTACACTGAGGCCAGAGACCCCAAACCTGGTGCCACTAGGAGAGTGGTAGTGCCTCAGCTGTTCAGGAAGTTCATCCTAACATTGGCCCATGACATTCCCCTTGCTGGACATTTGGGACAAACCAAGACGTGGGAGAGGTTAGTCAACCACTTCTATTGGCCCAATATGTCCAACATGGTTAAGGAGTTTTGCCTCTCCTGCCCCACCTGTCAAGCCAGTGGTAAGACAGGTGGACATCCAAAGGCCCCCCTCATTCCACTTCCAGTGGTGGGGGTTCCCTTTGAAAGAGTGGGTGTGGACATAGTTGGTCCACTAGAACCTCCCACAGCCTCAGGAAATATGTAGATCCTGGTAGTAGTGGATCATGCTACCAGGTATCCTGAAGCTATTCCCCTTAGGTCGACTACTGCCCCTGCAGTAGCCAAGGCCCTCATTGGTATCTTTACCAGAGTGGGTTTCCCTAAGGAGGTGGTGTCTGACAGAGGTACCAACTTCATGTCAGCATACCTAAAGCACATGTGGAATGAGTGTGGGGTGACTTATAAATTCACTACACCATACCATCCACAAACTAATGGCTTAGTTGAGAGATTCAACAAGACATTAAAGGGCATGATCATGGGGCTCCCAGAAAAACTCAAAAGTAGATGGGATGTCCTCTTGCCATGCCTGCTTTTCGCTTACAGAGAGGTGCCACAGAAGGGAGTAGGATTCTCACCCTTTGAACTTCTGTTTGGTCATCCTGTAAGGGGACCACTTGCCCTTGTTAAAGAAGGCTGGGAGAGACCTCTCCATGAGCCTAAACAGGACATAGTGGACTATGTACTTGGCCTTCGCTCTAGAATGGCAGAGTACATGGAAAAGGCAACCAAAAACCTTGAGGCCAGCCAACAGCTCCAGAAGTTTTGGTATGACCAAAAGGCTGCACTGGTTGAGTTCCAACCAGGGCAGAAAGTCTGGGTTCTGGAGCCTGTGGCTCCCAGGGCTCTCCAGGACAAATGGAGTGGCCCTTACCCAGTACTAGAGAGGAAGAGTCAGGTCACCTACTTGGTGGACCTGGGCACAAGCAGGAGCCCCAAGAGGGTGATCCATGTAAACCGCCTTAAGCTCTTCCACGACAGGGCTGATGTCAATCTGTTGATGGTAACAGATGAGGATCAGGAGGCAGAGAGTGAACCTCTCCCTGATCTTCTGTCATCAGACCCAAAAGATGGTACAGTAGATGGAGTGATCTACTCAGACACCCTCTCTGGCCAACAGCAAGCTGATTGTAGGAGAGTCCTACAACAGTTTCCTGAACTCTTCTCCTTAACCCCTGGTCAGACACACCTGTGTACCCATGATGTGGACACAGGAGACAGCATGCCTGTCAAGAACAAAATCTTTAGACAATCTGACCACGTTAAGGAAAGCATCAAGGTGGAAGTCCACAAGATGCTGGAATTGGGAGTAATTGAGCGCTCTGACAGCCCCTGGGCTAGCCCAGTGGTCTTAGTCCCCAAACCTCACACCAAAGATGGAAAGAAAGAGATGAGGTTTTGTGTGGACTACAGAGGGCTCAATTCTGTCACCAAGACAGATGCTCATCCAATTCCAAGAGCTGATGAGCTCATAGATAAATTAGGTGCTGCCAAATTCTTAAGTACCTTTGACTTGACAGCAGGGTACTGGCAAATAAAAATGGCACCTGGAGCAAAAGAGAAAACAGCATTCTCCACACCTGATGGGCATTATCAGTTTACTGTTATGCCCTTTGGTTTAAAGAATGCCCCTGCCACCTTCCAAAGGTTGGTGAATCAAGTCCTTGCTGGCTTGGAGTCCTTTAGCACAGCTTATCTTGATGATATTGCGGTCTTTAGCTCCACCTGGCAGGATCACCTGGTCCACCTGAAGAAGGTTTTGAAGGCTCTGCAATCTGCAGGCCTCTCTATCAAGGCATCCAAATGCCAGATAGGGCAGGGAACTGTGGTTTACTTGGGCCACCTTGTAGGTGGAGGCCAAGTTCAGCCACTCCAACCCAAGATCCAGACTATTCTGGACTGGGTAGCTCCAAAAACCCAGACTCAAGTCAGGGCATTCCTTGGCTTGACTGGGTATTACAGGAGGTTTGTGAAGGGATATGGATCCATTGTGACAGCCCTCACTGAACTCACCTCCAAGAAAATGCCCAAGAAAGTGAACTGGACTGTGGAATGCCAACAGGCCTTTGACACCCTGAAACAAGCAATGTGCTCAGCACCAGTTCTAAAAGCTCCAGATTATTCTAAGCAGTTCATTGTGCAGACTGATGCCTCTGAACATGGGATGGGGGCAGTTTTGTCCCAAACAAATGATGATGGCCTTGACCAGCCTGTTGCTTTCATTAGCAGGAGGTTACTCCCCAGGGAGCAGCGTTGGAGTGCCATTGAGAGGGAGGCCTTTGCTGTGGTTTGGTCCCTGAAGAAGCTGAGACCATACCTCTTTGGGACTCACTTCCTAGTTCAAACTGACCACAGACCTCTCAAATGGCTGATGCAAATGAAAGGTGAAAATCCTAAACTGTTGAGGTGGTCCATCTCCCTACAGGGAATGGACTTTATAGTGGAACACAGACCTGGGACTGCCCATGCCAATGCAGATGGCCTTTCCAGGTTCTTCCACTAAGAAAATGAAGACTCTCTTGGGAAAGGTTAGTCTCATCCTCTTTCGTTTGGGGGGGGGGGGTTGTGTAAGGAAATGCCTCCTTGGCATGGTTGCCCCCTGACTTTTTGCCTTTGCTGATGCTATGTTTACAATTGAAAGTGTGCTGAGGCCTGCTAACCAGGCCCCAGCACCAGTGTTCTTTCCCTAACCTGTACTTTGGTATCCACAATTGGCAGACCCTGGCATCCAGATAAGTCCCTTGTAACTGGTACTTCTAGTACCAAGGGCCCTGATGCCAAGGAAGGTCTCTAAGGGCTGCAGCATGTCTTATGCCACCCTGGAGACCTCTCACTCAGCACAGACACTCTGCTTGCCAGCTTGTGTGTGCTAGTGAGGACAAAACGAGTAAGTCGACATGGCACTCCCCTCAGGGTGCCATGCCAGCCTCTCACTGCCTATGCAGTATAGGTAAGACACCCCTCTAGCAGGCCTTACAGCCCTAAGGCAGGGTGCACTATACCATAGGTGAGGGTACCAGTGCATGAGCATGGTACCCCTACCGTGTCTAAACAAAACCTTAGACATTGTAAGTGCAGGGTAGCCATAAGAGTATATGGTCTGGGAGTCTGTCAAACACGAACTCCACAGCACCATAATGGCTACACTGAAAACTGGGAAGTTTGGTATCAAACTTCTCAGCACAATAAATGCACACTGATGCCAGTGTACATTTTATTGTAAAATACACCACAGAGGGCACCTTAGAGGTGCCCCCTGAAACTTAACCGACTGTCTGTGTAGGCTGACTAGTTCCAGCAGCCTGCCACACCAGAGACATGTTGCTGGCCCCATGGGGAGAGTGCCTTTGTCACTCTGAGGCCAGTAACAAAGCCTGCACTGGGTGGAGATGCTAACACCTCCCCCAGGCAGGAGCTGTGACACCTGGCGGTGAGCCTCAAAGGCTCACCCCTTTGTCACAGCCCAGCAGGGCACTCCAGCTTAGTGGAGTTGCCCGCCCCCTCCGGCCACGGCCCCCACTTTTGGCAGCAAGGCTGGAGGGAACAAAGAAAGCAACAAGGAGGAGTCACTGGCCAGTCAGGACAGCCCCTAAGGTGTCCTGAGCTGAGGTGACTCTGACTTTTAGAAATCCTCCATCTTGCAGATGGAGGATTCCCCCAATATGGTTAGGATTGTGACCCCTTCCCCTTGGGAGGAGGCACAAAGAGGGTGTACCCACCCTCAGGGCTAGTAGCCATTGGCTACTAACCCCCCAGACCTAAACACGCCCTTAAATTTAGTATTTAAGGGCTACCCTGAACCCTAGAAAATTAGATTCCTGCAACTACAAGAAGAAGGACTGCCTAGCTGAAAACCCCTGCAGAGGAAGACCAGAAGACGACAACTGCCTTGGCTCCAGAAACTCACCGGCCTGTCTCCTGCCTTCCAAAGATCCTGCTCCAGCGACGCCTTCCAAAGGGACCAGCGACCTCGACATCCTCTGAGGACTGCCCCTGCTTCGAAAAGACAAGAAACTCCCGAGGACAGCGGACCTGCTCCAAGAAAAGCTGCAACTTTGTTTCCAGCAGCTTTAAAGAACCCTGCAAGCTCCCCGCAAAAGGCGTGAGACTTGCAACACTGCACCCGGCGACCCCGACTCGGCTGGTGGCGATCCAACACCTCAGGAGGGACCCCAGGACTACTCTAAGACTGTGAGTACAAAAACCTGTCCCCCCTGAGCCCCCACAGCGCCGCCTGCAGAGGGAATCCCGAGGCTTCCCCTGACCGCGACTCTTTGAATCCAAAGTCCCGACACCTGGGAGAGACCCTGCACCCGCAGCCCCCAGGACCTGAAGGACCGGACTTTCACTGGAGGAGTGACCCCCAGGAGTCCCTCTCCCTTGATCAAGTGGAGGTTTCCCCGAGGAACCCCCCCCTTGCCTGCCTGCAGCGCTGAAGAGATCCCTAGATCTCCCATTGACTTCCATTACAAACCCGACGCTTGTTTCTACACTGCACCCGGCCGCCCCCGCGCTGCTGAGGGTGTACTTTCTGTGTGGACTTGTGTCCCCCCCGGTGCCCTACAAAACCTCCCTGGTCTGCCCTCCGAAGACGCGGGTACTTACCTGCTGGCAGACCGGAACCGGGGCACCCCCTTCTCTCCATTGAAGCCTATGCGTTTTGGGCACCACTTTGAACTCTGCACCTGACTGGCCCTGGGCTGCTGGTGTGGTGACTTTGGGGTTGCTCTGAACCCCCAACAGTGTGCTACCTTGGACCCCAATCTTAACCTCGTCCTGCACTGAACAATTGGGTAAAATACAGGGGGTATCTCTAAGATGCCCTCTGTGTGCATTTGTTAATAAATCCAACACTGGCATCAGTGTGGGTTTATTATTCTGAGAAGTTTGATACCAAACTTCCCAGTATTCAGTGTAGCCATTATGGAGCTGTGGAGTTCGTTTTTGACAGACTCCCAGACCATATACTCTTATGGCTACCCTGCACTTACAATGTCTAAGGTTTTGCTTAGACACTGTAGGGGCAAAGTGCTCATGCACATATGCCCTCACCTGTGGTATAGTGCACCCTGCCTTAGGGCTGTAAGGCCTGCTAGAGGGGTGACTTACCTATGCCACAGGCAGTGTGAGGTTGGCATGGCACCCTGAGGGGAGTGCCATGTCGACTTAGTCATTTTCTCCCCACCAGCACACACAAGCTGACAAGCAGTGTGTCTGTGCTGAGTGAGGGGTCCCTAGGGTGGCATAAGACATGCTGCAGCCCTTAGAGACCTTCCCTGGCATCAGGGCCCTTGGTACCCGGGGTACCAGTTACAAGGGACTTACCTGGATGCCAGGGGTGTGCCAATTGTGGAGACAATGGTACATTTTAGGTGAAAGAACACTGGTGCTGGGGCCTGGTTAGCAGGGTCCCAGCACACTTCTCAGTCAAGTCAGCATCAGTATCAGGCAAAAAGTGGGGGGTAACTGCAACAGGGAGACATTTCTTTACACAAGACCTCTGGGACAGTACCTTGAGTCAACAAGCCGTTAAGTTGGGCATCAAACACTATGTCAGTATCTAGTCATTCCATTTGGACAGGGCTACACTGGCCAAACACGCATACTCTTGGGCGGTAATCAATAGCGGTCAACCTGTATCTCCTGCTTCTTACCTAGCATACACATATTCTAATCAACTGAAGGTAAAATACATGGCTCTGAGAGTGGTTGTTCCTGCAGCATCTTCCCAGTTGATGTCGACCACAGGAAAGTATCATTTGCAGGGGATGCAGACAGTGAGAGGAATCCCTCGAACATGTTGTGTGCTTATACCCTGCACTATTTGCCGAACTGAAAACTTTGTTTAAGTATGAATGGGAGTTCGTACCCACAGGGAAGCTGTTATAGCCTCGCTTAACCCAAATGTAGGAAAGAGCCACTTTTTGGCATGGTTACCCTCCACTTTGTGGCTGGTATCTGATGTGATTTTGACTGAAAGTGCACTTGGCCAGGTCCTCCGTACTAGACCTCTTTCCCAAAACTGCACAGTTGTTTCCGAAACTGTCCAAACCCTTAGCACCCTCTGTAACTACCTAGTAAATGGTACCCCTGCTGCCTGGGGTACAAAAGAGTATCTATAAGGGCTGCAGCACAAATTGTGCCACCCTAAGAGACCCCTCACCAAGCACATGGCATGCTGTCAATGCAGGCTGCATGTCATGGTGCAGACAAAAGCGAAAACACGACATGGCACCAGCATTGTGGAATTCCTATAGCCTGGTGCCCAGGACATGTTGTTTGGGGTCAAGGACAACACTTTTTCATATTTATTTTGTCCTTGGGACAAGCAGATCCCCCTGCAGCACAAATCCTTTGGCTGCTAGTTTACATGGATGGCAAACCATTTGCAGTTTAGGTAATGTTAGCGTTTCTATGTTAATGCTGTTCAAACTTGTATTTATGGTTTATTAATGCAAAAGCCTTTATTATTACGGTGAGCGTTTGTAAATAAAAGGTGTTAGCTCAGACTGCCCTACTGGAAGTGATTCCAGTAATTTTTTTTAAAAGAACAATATGAGGCTATGTATCATGCTCCCGGAATGGTCTCTGATAAGATGCAAATGTTTGCAGAAGCTTGCAAGAAGGATGCATCATTTCTTTCAAAATAAAATGTTAAGAAAAACAATGGAACTAGGAAAAAAAGGTTTGCTAAATTGCTGTGAAATTTTAGGTGCAGTTTATTTGAAGTATCATTCAGTAAAATGTGTTGATGCATGCTAGTATTGGCAAACAATATTCATAATAGAAAATCAGTTTAAATGTTCCAGTTCCAGCAACATTATGGGAAACGTGAAAAATAAACAAGCATTGGCAAAGCCAATAGATCAGAAATTGGTGGTCAGTCTTTTGGTTTTGTCAATGCGTGTCTTGTATTGACTTTGCTTTTGTAAAACGTTGTTGTTATGGGAGCTGCCAGGCTCTCACCATTGTAACAAACATTGACAAAAAGGAAAATCTTTTTTGGTCTCAAAAAAGCACACACTGACACAGTAGTTCCTGGCAATGAACACTTTGTTTGCTAATATGCTCCCCGTGAAAAAGCAGAACGCTATACCTCACAGTAAAGCCAGCCAATCGATGAAGAGAGAAAACAAAAGGTCTTGTTTAACGCCAGACCCATTTAGAGGCCCATTTCTTAAAGACGAAAAAGTGCAGCTATGGTATGTCTTTGCATTAGTGCAGAATTATGGCTTTCATGAATTCACAAGAATTTACAGAAATAGACCACAAAATTGTACTCCTAGAAAATATTTGTGAACTGTATTTTAGCACAAGCAATTATGCATGTGTAGATTTGCTCAAACTAAAATGTATTGAGCGTTTACAAGTTCACTATCCTTCCAATCACTTTTTTCGTAACCAAGGAAGAACTTCTGCTTCTGTCCTTGTCAAGAGTAAATTTCCAACCTTTCTCAGCATGGTGAAAGATTAGAGAAGAGCTGGTGACAATCCTTAAAACGTGCAAGTTAATAGGTTTGAAGAGATAGTTCCAACCCTGTGACTATTGCTTACTGCTTCCTTCAGCCTCGGCACGTAGATATGCGGAAAGATAGGGAAAATAAGGAATAGCTAATATTCAAGTCCTAGAATAGTATTAGGCCTGGCATAACCAGGGAGGCTGTTATCAGAGCTCTTATATAATGAGATTGCTACCATAATTTGTCGCCGCACTGCATGCGACCAAAGGGACAAGTAGACTTTTTTTTTTTTGTACAGGACAAGTAGATTTATAAAGCAACCTGTCACATGGACACGTAGATATTTTATTAAATTCCACATCCTGGTGGCACAAAGCTTGTGTGCCATGTCCCCTACAATGCATTTGATATGTAGGTCACCCCTCTAGCTGGCGTCACAGCTTCATAGGGAGGGTGCATTATATCACACATATGGGCATATCTGCATGAGCAAATATGCCTATGCTATGTCTTTGTCAAGTCTGCAGTGTAGTAAGTGAATAGGGAAGCCATTTTAAATGCATGTGCTGGACACTGGTCAATACAAGTTCCCCAGCTAGATGATGGCTTCACTGAAGATGGAGATGTTTGGTATCAAACATCTCATATTGGTGAACCCACGCTGATGCCAGTGTTTGATTTAAAAATAAATGCAACCATAGGGCGCCTTGTAGGTGCCCCCTGAAACCCAACCAGTCTCTAGTGTGCTCGCTGACCAGGTTCTACTAGCCTGCCACCCGAGACACCGTTCTGGACTCCTATGGTGAGAGCCCTCTGCTCTCGGGAGGCCCAGAACCAAAGCCTGTCCAGGAAGAGGGTGTAACACCCCCTCCCACAGGATGACCTGCAGATTAGCCTTCTAAGGCGGCAAGCGTGAAAGGGCTGCTGCCTTTGAAATGTGAATCTGGCTCCCCTCGCATGAAAGGACTGTGGGTGCTGCCTTGGACCTTGACTACTACTCTCCTTAACCCCAGGAGATTGGTCTTGTAAGTCCTGTTTGCTCAACGTATTTTTCGTCCCATAGTTTAATATTTCTGATCTTGGAAATTGCACTAAGCTCCCACTTTTTAAAGTGAATGGAATTTCTGTTTAAAACATAGTTACCTGAATGACTTTTCTCTGATGGCTAAACATATATAAAGATGTCTGGTATTTTTATAAATTGTTGTGGATCTTCTTCGAGTCGTGTCTCAATTATTGACTGTTGTATTTGTAGATATCTTGCAGTCCTCCGTGTTCAGCCTAGGGCTGCTCAACCACACTACTCCTAAATACAGCACTTTAGGATTGCATAGCAAGCCCCGTCGACTCGCATGGAGACCCCTGGACTCTTTACACTGTATTCACACACCACATAAAGGGACATCTTCCTACACCAGACAACACCCGTTTAAACATTAAACTGACCAAGTTTGTTTCTCAAGCATACAACAGACTGCGTCGCCTCGGCTCCCCACTGGCAAGCCTGACTGGAATGAGCACACAATCATTGATTTCCCTCTTAGTTACAGGTAGCATAGATGATATGACTACCTTATTACCATCAGCAACCGCAACTAAACTTTTTTGTGTGCTGTTAGAAATAGGGTCTTTAGTTGGCAGTGATATGCACCCTGGCCATGTAGGGACCCTCAATCTAGTCAGGGTAAGGGAGTCACACAGCTAACATAACCCCTGCTCACCCCTCTTGGTAGCTTGGCACTAGCAGTAAGGCTTATCCCGGAGGCAATGGGTAAAGTGTATACACACACACTCACACACACACATATAGTGAAAGCACCACAAAAGTACTATTTATCTGGTCAAAACAGGACCAAAATGACAAAACTCCAGCATTCACAAGAAAAGATATCACTTTTCAAAGGTTTAAATGAGTCTTCATCCATAGGAACCAATGGTTGTTTCTTTTCAACACAAAGTACCTGTATGCGTCAGAAATAAAGGTTCTGTGGGACGTAGGGGAGGTAATGCGTCAAAAAAGCACAGCAATGCGTCAGTTCCTTACTGAGCAGGGGAGGTGATACGTCAATTCTTTCCTCGTAGGAAAGGTTATGCGTTGATTTTCGGACACGCAGCCTCGGTTCCTTAGTGCGGTGCGGGTTTAATGAAAAATTGACACCACGGGGATGAATAGTGGAAAACACACAGGTGCTAAAACAGGCGCTGTGTCGATACTGCAACCACGAGACAGATGCTGTGTTGATTCTCCAGCTGTGGGACAGGCACTGCACCTATTTCCCCCTTCCCTCTCACTGGCCTCCCCTCCCCCCTCCCTGCCGCGGTGTGTTGATGTGTGGATTTTATCCTTCAGGTCTCCAGCTTAAACTTCCAAGGGCCCAGGGACTGAAGGTGGTACCGCTTGGCAAGTCGGGACTCTCAGAAGAAATGCCAAGGCACTGGCAGATGAAGTCTTTGATATCCCTAAGACATTTTCTTAGGAGGCAAGCGCATTTCAAGCCCTTGGAGAACCTTGGAAAGCAGGATGTAGAAAGCAAATGCCAGTCCTTTCACTCCCATGACAGAAACAGCAAGCACCAGCCCAACAAAGCAACACACATAGTGTGACTGTCCCCCCTACAGCATCTAGCTCTTCTTCTGGCAGTATGTCCTCAGTCCAGAAGTGTTCTAACTTTGTGGGATCAGGGTTCCAGAACTTATACCTATACCCATTTCTGTCTTTGAGGTAGGCAAACTTCAAAGAGAAGTCTTTGTAGTGTAGAAGGCCCTGCCTTTCCTGCCCTGGCCCCAAACACACTCCTGTGGGTTGGAGACTGCTTTGTGTAAGGACAGGAACAGCCCTGGTCGGGTGCAGCTGTCAGCTCCTCTCACCACTCTAGCTCAAGAAGAGGCATCAGGATATACAAGGCACACCTCAGTTAACTTTGTGTGGCTGTCTAGAGTGCATTCACAAACAGCCCATCTGTCTTACCTTGCCCATGGGGCTGCCTTGGGCCTGCCTTAAGGATCACTTATATGTAGCAAAAGGAAAGTTTTGGGCCTCGCCAGTGGGTGCACTTGCAGTGTAAAACTGCACAAACAGGCAAATCAGTGGCAGACCTGGGACATGTTTACAGGGCTACTCATGTGGGTGGCTCAACCAGTGCTGCACGCCCACTACTAGCATTTAACTTACAGGCCCTGAACGCACACTGTGCACTTTACTAGGGACTTACTAGTAAATCAAGTTTCCCAATCTTAGATAAACCAGTCACCAATACATTTTAGCCAGAGAGCCTCAGAATCAGGCACATACGCGGGAGGACAGCCCTCATAAGCATACCAGTAGGCATATACATAATCCACAAGTCATACGTTTTTAGTTTAGACAGATCGAGCTCCTGCATCTAAACTCTTTTACCCTCATCATGTCTGTATTGTTACTGTGTTCTGTCTGCTGACGGAGTGCCTTTTAACTGGTAGGGTTTAAAAAAAAAAAATCTGTATATTTTCTAACATAAAGCATGTTTTTGGTCTAACAACTGTTTTTAATTGTAACTCGATGCTGCTTGGCCCACCTCCACTCATGCATTTATTTGAGTGTTGTCAGTTAAATGACAGTTGACTGTTGTTGCAACAATGATTGTCTCCATCACTTCAGCAAAGTAAACTTGGAGAAAGCGACTGACATATTTCACACTGTTAGTATGTTACATACGCACTTTAGAGCTGTTAACTTACATGCCTCAATTGAACTTTGTTGCAACAAAATGCCTGTCTTTTTTTCGTTGTAAAGGTTTTAATTAATTTTATATAGTAACGCAATTAAGTCTTGATGGAACATTATCAACCAGGAAAAGTTTGAACAGTTTTTTTTTTTTTTTTTAAACACATTTTATTTTAATGCTTAGGGTCATCTTTCTGAAGGATTGGTAACCAAATGGTACAGATCACCCCGCCTCCTGCTTTCTCCTAACAACTATACAAAAGCCATTGACATGTGGGCTGCAGGATGTATATATGCAGAAATGCTGACTGGGAAAACCCTCTTTGCAGGTTAGTAAATGTAACGCACATATGGAAAACGTAAATGTACTGTGTAAAAATGCTCATTATTAAGTAATGTTTATGGTTTTTGTGGTGATATTCAGCCACTAAATTTGAAGCAGGGAAATGATGGGCACAAGCATTATGACTGAAAATTCCTGCGTGATAATTGGTACTACTGCTTTGGCTGGAGAAATGTCACTTACATCTATTTATATGCCTTTCCACCTCAGTGCGGGGCCTTTCTCTGAACCTTTGTCACATTTCATGGTAGTAAATAATATTCTTCAACGACAGAAGTGATCGTAGGCTGAAAGATAGCATTGCTGTTCCTCACATCTCTTCCTAGGTGCAGCAAACTAATGGGTTTGGCTGTTGATCGCCCTGCCTTCTTTGTAAAATGATATATTCTAGCAGGGCAGTTCAGTTAGTTCAGGTTATCTGCAAGAAGTGTTTCAGATTTTCTCCAGTGAAATGGAAAATACTATAGTGCTAGTCAGTTTAAAATGTAATTGCAACTGTCTTTGTAGAAAAATATTCCTCTTTAGAAAGTTTTCAACTGAAGTATTTCGACTTTTTCAGTGCACGAAATGCAGCGAGGTTCCAACAGCTTTAGTAAAAAATAAGCATTGGCAAAGTCAGTAGTTCTGGCTTTAAAGTGCTAATTAGAAGATATCAAAATTAGTTTTCCGGGGGTGATCTCTTCTATATATCTGTGCTGAAACGATTGCTAAGTGGTAATCTGATGAGACTTGCACCCTTGTAATTTGATAACATCTGCACCTTACATTTAAATTATTCACAGAAGTTGTGTTAACAGTAACATCGGTTTTGGCTAGTCATTTTTCTAACTTTCTACTGTTATAGTATGTGCTTTTCAGCAATACGGCCATTTACTTAACTTTACATATTAAAGGAAAGCAGTGCCAATAACCCAATGTTTCTGCCGCCATTTCTTTTCAGTTTTATAATCTCATGATACTCTAGGTAATCCAAATAACAAGCTCACATATCCTCCGCTCCAAATTAATTCATACTAATACTAATACTGTACTCCTATTTCTCTATACTAATCCACCACTAATTCCTCTTGGGTTCCAGAGTAGTGTGCTACTCGCCGAAAAGCGCTTTCATGCCTCATCAGGGGTATAAGCGCAATATAAATACAATTACAATAATGCCGCTGAATTATCACTCCCCTCTTACATGTTTGCGAGCCACATAGCTGGCTGATCAGTGCAGTGTTAATATTAAACTGATTGTCAAGACTTGTCGCTGTTGACTATACCGTCCTATTGGATCACTGCAGCGCATCCGGGATTACAGGCTCAGCTGTAGAACAGATCTGTTCCTTTTTTTTAATTGTCAGAGCTCATTTTGCGCACACACACCCCACCTCCCTTTTCTTCGCTGTCACTGGATTGTGAAGTGCATGTAGGTTTGACTCTGTCACAACACACTACTTCGTTGTGGGGGTGGCTTTTGGCCAATCTCCTCACTCCAAATGCGCCAGTCACCTTCTTTATGCCGATGAAAAGCAACACTTGGTAGGTAATCTCACTTCAGGTGCAAAATTCCAACAGTGAATGAGGCAATATGAAAGTTATTTAACAGCCTATGGAAAAACTCAGTGTTGGTGGTGAATGGTTGCATGGATCTGTAGCTGGAATTGTACTAGCCTTGACAGCTGAATACAGCTGTATGGCGATAGGCATCATTGTATTTGCCTGCCTATAAGATCCAGTCACAATTTCAATATTGTAAATGAACTAGTCCTCATCTAAACTGATGTTGATCCTGGTGCCAACACTTACATACTTACTGAGAAAGCATTTTCCTTTACTTTCTTTGGCGAAAGATGGGCCATTTCAGTCATCATTGCCTCAAGGCTGAACTGTGCTCTAAAATAATTGAGCTATCTCTTCATTTGTACGTTGCGCCTCCAGGAAAACCTTGGTCCAAGCCTCATCTCAAGACTGGACTATTGTAATTCTCATTTCATCTGTCTTCTTGACTATCTTCTTCGCAAATTGCAACCTATTCAGAATGGTAAAGAGGTTAAGCAGGAGAATCTGCATTTCTGTTCACCTTTCTGCCCTTGAGTGGCTACCTTACAAGTATGTAATGTCTTTTCAGGGCCACCTGCTTTTGTCATAAGGTCTTTTACGTAGTTTACTTTCCGCAATTATTTGGCTCCCTTTTTTTTCCCCTTTTGCGTTCACAAAATCCATGTGTTCCAGCATTCTGCGTTATGTGAAAACACTGATATTGAAGAAAATCTGTGTTGGTGGCTGTTCATTTACAAGGTTCACTTCCGAAGCCTTAAAATATCTTCCTTTGCCTATTCAAACTGAAAAGTGTGTCTTTCTTAAATTTCACAGACTGCTAAAAACCTACTTGTTCTTGTCCACAGGTTGGTTTCTTCTCTAGTGCCAGAACACCCTGATTTAGGGTATTTGCATGGTTTAGAAAAATATAAATCAGTCAGTCGACCTTATTTCTTGGTTTTTGCTGCACTGTGTTCGGTTCAGCAATAATGCCCCTGAGATGATAACATGTTCTCCTTAATCGTCCCATGATTGTCCTTTGCTGAAATTGCTATATTGGTTAAAGAACATGTATTGTTTTTAGAGCTCTGAATTGTTCATAGTTAATCAGTCAACCTTTGCACCAACCCTAAATTGCTTAAAAATATTAGATGGTTCCAAAATGGACTTCCATCCTTGTCTCACTCTTCCATCCTTGAGAGAAGCGTCTATGGCCACGGACCAGTACTATTAAAATTTAAAGAAAATGATGGATACAGAAAGGTTGAGGTGTATCCTTTCAGTTAATAGCCACATAATTTAGAAAGTCTCTTTAGACCTTAAGATACTGATCATCAGAGGTGACAGAATAATGAAAATGTGAGAGAAACTCTTCCTTGCCTGAGAACCACTGTTAACAGGATGCAAAACCTCACCCACCTTCCTAAGTGGCATGCTTTATCATGGGTTTGCCCCACCCCTGGATTCCATTGCTGGTAAAACAGTTGGGCTTCATCAACTAAGCACTTTTATTGGAGCGATTGTTTTAGATAGTTTTGCATAGAAAGACCATGGTATCCCACAACACGTAAAGCTAAAATGACCTGCAGGTTAACTACAACTAATAATATTCTATTCACCTATGGTACTATTAAAAAAGAAATGACTTGGAACCTATAGAGGATAGTCGCTCCCCAGTTCCCTGGATTAGCATGTTTCGTCCATATGTCTTGAAGCCTCATGGAAGGTGTACAGCTTTATCCAGGGCCTGCATTCAGTTCTATGCTAACATTCGCCCTAGTTAACAAATAACTGTTTATTTTGCTAAGTGAGCGACACAAGTGCCCTACGCAGAACAGATACAATAGAAATACTTTCAGTTCATCATAGGTTTTGTATCTGAGAGGTAGTCTCTAGGAAGATGCCTGAATAGCCATTGAACATAGCAGGTAAAATACATTTTTTTGCCTCAAAATAAAGTTTAAACACAGCACACTGGTGCCCGATAGTGAACATTTGCACACAACAGCATAATTCTCAAAGTACCACACTTTGCATTAAAAACCTTAAAGCCATTTCCCAATTACTTGCAACGTGAGGTTTTCCCTTTATAAGGCCCATTGAAAGGGTATTGAAGGAACCCACTATAATTCAGTTCTGCAAGGTGAAATGTATACTCTTTTGTTACATAGGAAGGTGTACTCGGTCAAAACTCACCTGCGTAAAAAGAAAAAGAAATACTCATCTTATTGAGAAGTTCCTAGTTGTTTAAGCCTATTTGTTGGTGGGACCTGTTGAAGCAAATTTGTATCCCGCTGGGGAGGATTTATTAGATACTACACGGGAAAACACACTGCATGGTAAAGACACTATCAAATATGACCTATTGCATAATCATGCAACCGTCACCTCATGCCTGTGGATTGGTTCATTGCTAGTGTGGAGGGGGCTGGTAGGGATGAGGAGGCTAGGTGGGAGATAGGCATCATTGTATTTGTTTGGGCCTTATCCGGTTCCTCAGTCACAGGAGAGGTGGGTAGTAGGCAAGCCTATTTAATAAATAGTGTATTACTGTGAAAAGGCCCGATTTCATGAATGTGTGTAGATATATTTTTAAGTAAGGGCCATATTTGATCACTGTTTGGTAGAGATGGGGTGGAAGGGCAAGTAAATTGCAACCGTTTATTGCCGATTGACGTTGCTATTTCTTGAATGAGTGACAGACTTCAATTTTTAACATGATTAATAAATACACAATACTACTCATACTAGATGTATGACATTGACTGCCTCCAACAAAAAGATGTAGAATAAATGAGGGCTCAGTTTCCTTCTCTCATACCATTTTGGCTGCCTCTCTTGAAAGAAAAACATCTAACTGGTGCTTGAGGGACTGATTTCCTCTCCCTAAATCTAATACTTTTAGCCCTAGTAGACTTACAAGCAAGCTGGATCCTGCAGATCTGCAAATGCTGTATATGGTGTTATAAGCTAGGATCCTTTCCCCTCATAACATGTTTGGCTCTACTTATTAGGTCAATGCATTAAGCTACTAAGACCATGTTTTTTAAGATTCGATCTCCGTACCATAAAAGATGCAACTGCAACCTGCTTAATGGGCTACGATTTACAATGAATTGGCAGAGTGGTTAAGTACTTTGAACTAGTTATCAGCGAACTTGAAAATGCTATATCAAGAATACAGGCCCATTATTGCACGGAAGACAATTCCTAGATCGCAGACTGCTTTTACATCAGCTGATTTTTGAAGCTCCATTGATTGTGTTAAGGCATATATCCAACTGTTCTTATTGTATTTTTATCTGATATTGAACTGTTTTAATTGTTTTATGTCAAACTCGTATGCAAAATAATGTAAAAATAATCTTATGTATTTCTTACTATGACCTGTTTTAATTACACAAAGTGGAGAAATGTATATTTGCATAATTTATGCATTTTGTAATTTTTATTAATCACACATTTGAATTTGAACATCTCATACTGTCCTCCATCAACACATAAGGACAGACCATCACTGCTACCTCACTAATGTATGGCATTTTAATTTAAAAACTTTTCCATTCAGAATGAGTTATTTTCTCAACTAAGCAGGCAAACCTAGTCCCTCTCAATAGATTAAACTGAAGTGGTGCTTGAGAGGCAAGGTGAATAACTGTGACCTGCTGCAGGTGCTCTAGTTCATCCCCAATGTCACTGCTTATTCGACAGCAGTATAGCAAGCTACTGTTGAATCTAGTGTTTGTCCCTCCAGCCTAAGGTAAAACTAGCCATTTTTTTAATAACATTTCAGATTTTGATAGTGAGACACACCTGACCGGCAGATCGTTGCATTTCCTGCAGCAGCTAATTTATGCACCCTCAGACACTGCAAAATACTGAATATCACGAAATGCAATGATTGATCTGGTCAATATAGCCTATATCCAATTTACAAGACTGGCTGCATTCTTCTAGCATATGTGGGCTTTTCCTAAATAAAATCAGTCACTATTCTCATACAGATATATCCCGCTCCTTACATGTGAGGTGGGTCCATTTGCCTCCCCCTGTTGTTAATGTCCTTACTTTTCTCATGCTTGCTACTATGATAGCCACCATTCAAATAAATGTATACGATGGTGCTTCACCTAAATTTATGTGTGATAATTATATTTGACAGTTTCTTCCGAATGTGCCACCGCCTTCATTTGTTGCCATATTGTCTGTTTCTGGGATGTCCATTAATCTGCAGCTTCATCTTGATTTTGCTCTGATGAAACTGTGCTTTGCATATTCTTTGTAGTTTGAGCTGTCACCAAGCTACTTCCTTCTCTACTTCCTTCTCTCACAACCCTATTGGGAGATTTGCAAATCTCGGGTTGAAGAAATAAACTCTTGTTGCTGTTTCACATTTCTGTCCGAAGATTTCTCCAATAAACATAGTTATTTGAATGTTTGTAAGCCTCTACCCCTCCTTCACACTTAGTACATGTGTTCAGTGAGACTTAAAAAAGGTTTATCAGGCTTGGAAAAAAATAGAAAAAATATTCTTATGATAAACACCAATGAAAAATAATGTTATATATTTTATTTTAAATGTAGATCAAAAGAAAAAAACCTAAAGCACTAACATCATTTTGCATTAAAAGTTAGCTTACTTGAGAAAAATATTTTTTGTTTAATATATTTCAAGTTAAAATTAAAAAAGGTGCAGAAAGTAAAAAAGAAATACATTAATAAAAATGGTGTATAGAATTCAAAGTATATTCATCATATTGTATAAAATGTAATGTTACATACATTTCTAATGCTAAAAGGTTAAGAATTTATATTTCTATATTAGGCTATTTATATTTTTAACTATTTTAAATAATGTACATTAATGTAGTTTCTGTGGGGTTTTATTTTAGGTCCCTACCTCCATTGATTTATATGGGATGGTGTTGCAGTGCTAGTATTTCCCCATTTGTGTTGCTTTACTTGTTCAGCTCTGAGATGGAGTAATTTCCAACCATTTTGTGTCCCTAATTGACTGTAGTAGCGTTAGAAGTGCAGTTTGTGAATAGCACGAGGCAATGGGCTGTGTGTGGGTACACAAACCTCCTTAACCCATCCTCTTTATTAGAAAAATATACCCCATCTTCCAGCCTTTCCCCCATATTCATCCCACATTTACGACTAAAACGTGTACTTACATGTGCAGAAACTCTGCAGTCGTACACAAGAAAATAGGAGAGGCAGAAACTCCGCATTTAGGTTTGTGAATAGCGTTTTGTGAAATATTTGTAGTACTATAAAATGCGGTTTGTGAACAGGCCCATGTGTTCTCCTCTAATGTGAAATACTAGGTTTTTCATTTATTCCTCTCATATCTGAAATACTAGGTTTTTCATTTACTTAAATTGCTTACGACAATAGGCTTTGAATAGTAAAAAGCGAGAATCATGGCTGTTGAAAGGCACATCTAAAAAAAAAAAAATTTCTGGTTTACAAATGTCTAACATTTAACTAAAGAAATGAGGCCGTTTGATAATGAGATTCTAGGGATCATAGATCCAATTAAATGTATTAACTCCCAAAACTAATTTTGAACCTGATCGCCTGAATAATTAACTTGTACTTTTTTAACCTGATCGCCTCAATAATTAACTTGTACCTTGCAATTTTTTTAAACAATCTTGTGTTCCCCTTCCTCCTCCCCCTCCCTCCAACTTATAAAGGGGCACATGAGCTTGAACAGATGCAGCTTATTCTTGAATCAATTCCTGTTGTTCATGAAGAAGATCGCCAGGAGCTTCTCAGTGTAATTCCAGTTTACATAAAAAATGACATGTCTGAGCCACTCAAGCCTTTAATGCAGCTGCTTCCTGGAATCAGTCCTGAAGGTAACCTAATATTTAATGGAAACATTCTAATCATTGGGAATGTTTTCGAAGCTTTTGGGGTTGGCATCCTAAGAAGGTGTTAACAATTAATGAATTGTAACATCTTGTTGAGATGGGTTAGTTTACTCTCCTTAGTCTATTTTGATTGCTGTTTTCTATAATTCTATCCATGCTTTTAGCTGGTGTTTTGTAAAAATGTATTCAGTTAACAAAGTTTGCCAATGAAGTGTTGGGTATGAATTTAAATATATGAAAAGCTTTAAGACTGGGAGGGTTGACCGAACCTATCTGGCAGGATGTTTTTTTTGTGCAAAATTACAGTGCCGTTTCCACTTCTGGCGCTCCCAATAGCAGCTCGAGAGATGTACTCTCCCTCAGAGTTGGAAGGCTAAATTATGCGGAACTGGTTGGCTGTTCTTAATTTGACATTTGGAGGTGAGGATCTCCGGTGGGCGGCATGCTCCTTCTTCTGAGTAACATAAATCTGTTCTCAAGATAGCAGCTGTGACTTGCCCTTGCTTGTGTGTAAACTATGGATGTGCAATTTGGGAGAGAGGGCAAGAACTACTACAAGTTCTAAATCTGTTTATTAAGACTTATATCCTACAATTACACTCAAGTAAGAATGTGAAAAAAAACGAACAACTGGGCACAACTACAGGTTTCACATGAACAGGTTGCAGCTGTGCGTCCTTCCATAGTCTCGATTCATAGACTTGCCATGACTCACCTGCCACCTGGTTTTAAAGTCCCAGTGACTCACTTTCAGAATTCCATGCCCACATTCAGCTGGGTCTAATAGTATCAAAGTGCTCCCACCTTGCCCCCTCGAATATTAGCATGTTTTTGTGGACAGTCCCTTGCCTTTAGACAGATTTGTCTCCGAGGGCTCAGTAATCCATTCCCCTCATCCACTCAGAGAAAGGTAGAGCATTTCCAGCCTGCCATCGGAGGACAGTATCTCTTTTGGCTACAGTACAACAAATACAGACCAGCAACATATCTCCTATGGCCACCTGTAAAGAAATGGCTCCCTGTTGCAGTTACCCCCCACTTTTTGCCTGATACTGATGCTGACTTGACTGAGAAGTGTGCTGGGACCCTGCTAACCAGGCCCCAGCACCAGTGTTCTTTCACCTAAAATGTACCATTGTCTCCACAATTGGCACAACCCTGGCACCCAGGTAAGTCCCTTGTAACTGGTACCCCTGGTACCAAGGGCCCTGATGCCAGTGAAGGTCTCTAAGGGCTGCAGCATGTCTTATGCCACCCTATGGACCCCTCACCCAGCACAGACACACTGCTTGCCAGCTTGTGTGTGCTGGTGGGGAGAAAGACTAAGTCGACATGGCACTCCCCTCAGGGTGCCATGCCAACTTCACACTGCCTATGGCATAGGTAAGTCACCCCTCTAGCAGGCCTTAAAGCCCTAAGGCAGGGCGCACTATACCACAGGTGAGGGCATAGGTGCATGAGCACTATGCCCCTACAGTGTCTAAGCAAAACCTTAGACATTGTAAGTGCAGGGTAGCCATAAGAGTATATGGGCTGGGAGGCTGTCAAAAACGAACTCCACAGCTCCATAATGGCTACACTGAATACTGGGAAGTTTGGTATCAAACTTCTCAGAATAATAAACCCACACTTATGCCAGTGTTGGATTTATCAAAAAATGCACACAGAGGGCATCTTAGAGATGCCCCCTGTATTTTACCCAATTGTTCAGTGCAGGACTGACTGGTCTGTGCCAGCCTGCTGCTGAGAGACGAGTTTCTGACCTCATGCAGTGAGAGCCTTTGTGCTCTCTGAGGACAGAAACAAAGCCTGCTCTGGGTGGAGGTGCTTCACACCTCCCCCCTGCAGGAACTGTAACCCCTAGCAGTGAGCTTCAAAGGCTCAAGCTTCGTGTTACAATGCCCCAGGGCACTCCAGCTAGTGGAGATGCCCGCCCCCTGGACCCAGCCCCCACTTTTGGCGGCAAGTCCAGGAGAGATAATGAGAAAAACAAGGAGGAGTCACTGGCCAGTCAGGACAGCCCCTAAGGTGTCCTGAGCTGAGGTGACTCTGACTTTTAGAAATCCTCCATCTTGCAGATGGAGGATTCCCCCAATAGGATTAGGGATGTGCCCCCCTCCCCTTGGGAGGAGGCACAAAAAGGGTGTACCCACCCTCAGGGCTAGTAGCCATTGGCTACTAACCCCTCAGACCTAAACACGCCCTTAAATTTAGTATTTAAGGGCTCCCCTGAACCTAAGAATTTAGATTCCTGCAACTTACAAGAAGAAGAGGACTGCTGAGCTGAAAGACCCCTGCAGAGGAAGAAAAGAAGACACCAACTGCTTTGGCCCCAGACCTACCGGCCTGTCTCCTGCCTTCCAAAGAAACCTGCTCCAGCGACGCTTTCCCAAGGACCAGCGACCTCTGAATCCTCAGAGGACTGCCCTGCTTCAAGAAAGACTAGAAACTCCCGAGGACAGCGGCACTGCTCCAAAAGAACTGCAACTTTGTTACAGAGGAGCAGATTTAAAGACCCCTGCAAATCCCCGCAAGAAGCGTGAGACTTGCAACACTGCACCCGGCGACCCCGACTCGACTGGTGGAGAACCAACACCTCAGGGAGGACCCTCCGGCGACTCCAAGACCGTGAGTAACCAAAGTTGTCCCCCCTGAGCCCCCACAGCGACGCCTGCAGAGGGAATCCCGAGGCTCCCCCTGACCGCGACTGCCTGAACTCTAATTTCCCGACGGCTGGAAAAGACCCTGCACCCGCAGCCCCCAGCACCTGAAGGATCGGAACTCCAGGGCAGGAGTGACCCCCAGGAGGCCCTCTCCCTTGTCCAGGTGGTGGCTACCCCGAGGAGCCCCCCCCCCTTGCCTGCCTGCATCGCTGAAGAGACCTCTTGGTCTCTCATAGGAAACTATTGAAAACCCGACGCGTGTTTACACACTGCACCCGGCCGCCCCCGCGCTGCTGAGGGTGTACTTTCTGTGTGGACTTGTGTCCCCCCCGGTGCCCTACAAAACCCCCCTGGTCTGCCCTCCAAAGACACGGGTACTTACCTGCTGGCAGACTGGAACCGGGGCACCCCCTTCTCTCCATTGAAGCCTATGTGTTTTGGGCACCTCTTTGAACTCTGCACCTGACCGGCCCTGAGCTGCTGGTGTGGTGACTTTGGGGTTGTTCTGAACCCCCAACGGTGGGCTACCTTGGACCCCAATCTCAACCCCGTAGGTTGTTTACTTACCTGCTAAAACTAACAATACTTTACCTCCCCCAGGAACTGTGAAAATTGCACTGTCCACTTTTAAAACAGCTATTTGTGTTTTATGTGAAAAGTATATATGCTACTGTAATTATTCCAAGTTCCTAAAGTACTTACCTGCAATACCTTTCAAATGAGATATTACATGTAGAATTTGAACCTGTGGTCCTTAAAATAAACTAAGAAAATATATTTTTCTATAACAAAACCTATTGGCTGGATTTGAGTGTGTGTTCCTCATTTATTGCCTGTGTGTATGTACAACAAATGCTTAACACTACTCCTTTGATAAGCCTACTGCTCGACCACACTACCACAAAATAGAGCATTAGTATTATCTCTTTTTGCCACTATCTTACCTCTAAGGGGAACCCTTGGACTCTGTGCATACTATTCCTTACTTTGAAATAGTGCATACAGAGCCAACTTCCTACACCACCCCACTTTGTAAATACTCCCAGTACCACCATTTTGGAGTCTCAATCTATTAGGCTTTGATCACCCCCTCCAGTGTGTCATATCCTTGTATAGCAGACCATTCCGAGACCATGTAATCAGAAAGCCCTTTCTGTATTATTCCACATGCAGTTTGGATCAGTGTCCCTCCCTATTTTCCTCATTAGTCCAGGTGTACTGTATGCCCTGTAAGCGTACTGGACGAGGATCAGTCTAGCCGGAATCGTCAGCTGTCTGGCTGACATTCTGGCGTCCACCCAGTCTTCCTCATTCATGTCTTCCAAATCTCAGGGTCACAAAGGGGTCTGGCACATTTATTACTAGGGATTTGCAGAGCCAGGAAACCAGCTTATCCATTATTTTTGCACTCCAACTATATTATATACATATGCAAAGTATGTCTCATCTGCAGATATAGGAAGAATTCTGATTTGTGGAACTCTACTTCCTCAACCATTTGCTCAAAGGATACCATATGATTTAATAACCAGACACCCGCTAATTTTTATACCCCAATCTTGTTCCATACCCACGTATGAACTTTGCCAAAGTGGTGTCTGTCAGCTTTTTATCCCAGCCCATCCTTTTTAATGCTATACGGAGCACTCTAGTGGTATGACTGTGACAGGTTCTGAAGAGGCTGGCCTGTGAATTTGGTTGCTGCTTTATCTAAAGCAGCAATTTCCATTATTGTTGTCTTTGTCCCCCAAACTGCAGTCATTAATAGGAAGCATCTTATGCTTGCTCACTATTTCTAGACTGCCGTAGAATGATGATTGAATACATTGCGTATGAGCTTCTGTGGAAGACTCCCCACTCATAGATAACTGTTCACGGTAGATTGCATGCTAGAGTACCAGCTGTAAGGGTCTGTATGGGTAATTTTGCAAATTATACAACAACTGAGACAGAACTGTCATAATGAATAATGAGCACAAAGCTTTCATCCACTTATAGAGAAATGCAATCCTTAGTGTGTCAGTCCCATCTAATGCCACATAACTGTAAGTCAAATCTTAACTTAATCTGCTAAGGATTCCATAGTCTAAGCAAAAAGTAGAGGGGACAAGGGACAACCTTATCTAGTACCCCACATTATTGGAAAGAGCCTGGGCATCCTATCGTTCCCCTGGATCCTTGCCCTTTGGGAAGAGTACAGACTTTAATACAGTCAGAAAAGTAATGGCCAAAATGCATTTTCTCCAGCACTTGATGAAGGAAAATACCATTGTACTGAGTCAGAAGCCTTTTCAGAATCTATCAAAGCCAAGGCTGTAGGCTCCTCCAACTCGTCTGAATGTGCTGAAGTGCTGAGACCATTTGTAATCGACAAATGTAGTGCCTAGACCCTTGTTTTAGCGTGAATACATTTTGATCTTTATTAATCAGGGAGCCCACCACCTTACCAGTTAGCGAGATCCTTTGCCCCAATTTTAACCTCAACTTAATCGAAGAGATCAGCTTATGAGCGTCAGTATGTAGGTGGTTTGTTGAACTTTGGAAGGCAGTCGATACACTAGAAAATATTTGAATCAAACTCTAAACAACACACTTTTACTATTAGTGTTATTATATAATCACTATTAAATCAGCCAAGACTGTTAAAGATTTAAAATGTATTATTTTACCAGTGCCTTATACCAGAGGGGCATAGAGCTTTCCACAGGCTTCAGAGTAATCAATGAGTTCAGTCAAAGGCTTATATATGACATATAAACCACTTTATTATCAGAAGATGCCTAAAATCTACAGGATGCTAATATTCCTTTTTACCTTTTGCGCTTTACAACTACTAACGGTTAATGGACTTGGGAAAGATGAATTCAGATGGGTACAACTCTGGATTTCTAGCACCCTCTTGTGGAACCCTCCTTTATTTGATCCTAAAGCACCACAGTATTGTGCATCTCACTCAGAAGGGTAAACTCTTACTCAAAACCTGCAGTTAGCCATAACAGGATGCTACCTGACATTTCGCTACGGATAAATCTCTGTAGATGAGTTCCCCAAGATATTTTACATAGGCAACTAGGTCTGGTGGCGACCGACACACTCAGGCTACAGGCTAGGGCCACAGTGATCCTGGGGTTCCCCCAGTGAAAACTAATTTTATTGGCATTGAGTTTTGAGCAATTATGCTACATTCGTTGATTTACTGCTGACAACATGAACTAAAGTTGCCAACATTTGCTTGTTTATTCAGCCTGATATTATTTGTGTCATCCACATACATTAAAGTAATACAGCCAAAAGATCTGATCATAAATGCGAGGCTGGACATACATTTTGAAAAAGATTGGCGAGCATGAAGAACCCCACACACTGCCTCTGATTTGACCGATCTGAAAGGCAGACGACTTGAGGATTGGTATCTTGTGTATGCAGCAGAGCGATTTAACAATTACTTGTTATACTCATCGAAGATTGCATCTGTTCAAGAGATGTAACTAAGGTAGTTTCAGTCAGTTGCCCAACACCAAATCTTGTCTGCCACAAGTCTAGTACATTTGAATCTTCCATCTAGGTAGTGAACTGCCTTGACTCAAACAAGAGCATACCCAGTGTTTGAAAGTAAAAAATGTGCCCATAAATTTGCATGGGCCCAGACCAGTGGTGCAACCACCCTTTCTTAATCATCAGGGACTACTCCAGGCATAAATTGAATAGCTTAATTATGGTGCTGACCAAAGAGATTCAACTTATTTCATACAGTCACAGGCAGCAGTCATGATAGGCACTGGTTTTATCTTTCCACAACATGCCTCCACGTTACCGGTAAAATATTCGCAGTTAGGCCTGGTATCCACTTAATATATTGGGTACTCTGCCCTCTCCATGCCATGTTTAATGGTGTCATAAATATTTCTGACCTTTGATAAAAGGTTGCTAGTTCCTCATAAGAGGTCTATGAGCTCAGTAAACTCTGTGGGATTCAGAAGCCATTAATATGTGCTTACAGGCTCTCCTTTGCTAATGGTCTCATTTGTAAAGTACTTTAGCTTCACTCAACTACTTTTCTAAGTTTTTAATTGACATTTATATGCATTTCTGTCTGCTTCACGAGATGATCTATTCTACTGCATGGATTGCCGAGATGGAAAGTCATAGACCAAATGTTTTTTTGTTGTTTTTTTTGTTTTTTTCTCTCAACAGACTGAGAGAATACTCTTCAGTCCATTTGACCCCCACAACCAGATAACACATTGATTATTTTAAGTTGTTAGTGAAGCTTCATTTGGTGGTCAAACCAGCAAAACCCTTAAAAGAAAATGTTATTGTGATCAAATAAACTGTGTCTGTCAATGTGAAACAAATTTCTGCTGCTCAAACCAAGATCTTCTGATCTAGGACCGAACACTCCTGCATCCACTTCATCTTTGAGAAACCCACAATGCACCAACACCCGCAGCGGATTCCCCGCTGCAGCTGGAACAAGGTCACTGAAGATCAGCTGATCACAACCCTCTCCCGGAACCCACGAATCGACACCACTGACACAGCCCGCAACCTCAGGCAGTGGATTGACGACTGCACCAACACTCTCGCCCCGAACAAGAAACCTTCAAACAGATGCACCGCCGACCTTGAAGAATCCAAGCAAACATGCCGAAGACTCGAGAAGAAGTGACACCCAGAGCAGACGCCGGACAATCACACAGCCCTCAAGAACGCCATTTGCAGACACTACCAACTCATCCTAACTGCCAAAAAAACCTCCTTCAAAGAACACATCTTCAACATTATGAAGGAACTCTCCAACCCCGGTTCCAATTCCAACGACATCCCGCCATCGCAAGACCTCTGCGACTCCCTAGCCACCTTCTTCTACCGCAAGATTGGAGACATCCATGACATCTCAATACCCAGACCCCCTGTCAACCACCGACACCACAGACTCGCTGCCCCCAAGCCACACCAACCTCCTGCTCTCCCGGACCCACGTCAACAACGACGAAGACGACACCATCAAATCATGAACACCATCCACTCCGGCTCACCATCCGACCCCTGCCCTCACCACATCTTCAACAAAGCAAGCTCCGTCATCGCACCCTGACTCTGGAAGATCATCACAGCTCATTCGAGACTGCCACCAGAGCTGAAAACACATCGAGAACAACGCCCTCTTCAAGAAACCCAAGGTGGACCCAAAGACCTCAAGAACGTCCGGCACACCTCCCTGCTCCCCTTCCCAGCAAAAATCATCAAGAAGATTGTCAACAGACAACTGACCCGCTTCCTTGAGGAGAACACCACTCTGGACTCGTCCCAATCCGGATTCCGCTACAACCACAGCACTAAAATTGCCCTCATTGCCACCACTGACGACCTCAGGACCCTATTTGACAGCGGTGAAAACGCAGCCCTCATCCTCCTGGACCTCTCGGCTGCCTTCGACACCGTCTGCCACCACACCCTACGCACACGCCTCAACGACGCAGGGATCTGCGACAGAGCCCTGGACTAGATCACCTCCTTCCTCAACGGCAGAACCCAGAGTGTCAGCTTCCCTCCATTCTGCTGTGAAGCCACCAAGATCATCTGAGGCATACCCTCAGCGTCATCCCTCCGGATTACCCTCTTTAACGTCTATGACACCGCTCGCAAACCTCATCCGATTCCAAGACCTCAACATTGTCTTATACACCAGTGACACTCAGCTGATCCCCTCCCTCACCATGGACACTTGTTACTGCCAAAACCAACCTCCACGAAGGAATAAAGGCCATCGCCGAATGGATGAAGAACAGCAGCCTGAAACTGAACTCTGACCAGACTGAGGTCCTCTTCCTCGGTTCCACCCTCTCCGCCTGGGACGACTCCTGGTGGGCTGCTGCATTGGGAACCGCACCAACACCCCCTGACCACGCAACCTGGGGTTCATCCTTGATTCTTCACTATCTATGACCCAGAAAGTCAACGCCATCTCCTCCTCCTGCTTCAACACCCTTCACATGCTTCGGAAGATCTACAGATGGATCCCCACCGGAACCAGAAGGACAGTCACCCATGCCCTCGTAAGCAGCAGACTGGACTACAGCAATGCCCTCTACGTAGGCACTGCGGCCAAGTTCCAGAAAAGACTGCAACGCATACAGAGCGCCTCTGCACGCCTCATCCTGGACATCCACAGCCACATCTCAACCCACCTGAGAGACCTGCACTGGCTCCCTGTCAACAAGAGAATCACATTCAATCTCATCACCCACGCTCACAAAGTACTGCACAATGCCGGACCAGAATATCTCAACAAACGACTCACCTTCTAGACACCATCCCGCCAGTTTCGCTCCACTGACCTTGCCCTTGCCACGGTTCCATGCATCCATAGAACAACCGCCGGTCGCAGATCGTTCTCCCACCTTGCCGCCAAGATGTGGAACATCCTTCCTATCCACTTGCGACAGACACAGGACCTGCTAACCTTCAGGAGACACCTCAAGACCTGGCTGTTCGAACAGTAGCACCTTGAGACCCCCACAGGTGAGTAGTGTGCCTTACAAATGAAATGATTTGATTGATTGATTGAAGAACTGGGAAATTCCTGGGTAGCATTAGCTGATTTTATTATTGATCTGTCTGATAAAATTGTCGAGAATAAGCAACTTTTTAAAACTAATCTGTCTGACCACAGGCGTCCAGTAGTGAGTTCAGGGTTAAATTATGAGGGACTGACCTCTACTTTAAATGAAATAATAAATTCAGCAGAGATAGTCTGTCAGCTCTGGGAATAGATTTCCAAACACAGCAAGGTACAGCAGACTAGGCAAGTTCTTAAAGTGCCATACTTTCCTCCCTAAATTTATTTCCATTCCAGTTTCCTTTCCAGGTGTCTTCTTTCCTGTCAGAGTTGCCCTTCACAGGTACAGCGTCAAAAGTAGGCACTAATAAATTTTAAAATCTGCAGCTTTCCAAACAACTGTTTGCGAAGTGTGAACTGTTCAAATGGGTGTGGAATTTATTAAAATATCTACTTGTCCAGGGGACAGGTTGCTTCTCAAATCTACTTGTCCTGTAAAATGATCTACTTGTCCCTTTGGTGTGGTGCCAAATTATGGCAGCAATCTCATTATGTAAGAGCTCTGATAATAACCTCTCTGATTATGCCAGGGCTACTACCATAGTAGGGCTTGAATACTTGCAGTTTCAATCCCTACTGTAGCAATTTCCATATTTTGCCACCTTTCTGCAGATCTGCATACTGGGGCTGGAGGAAGCAGTAAGCAATAGTTCCAGGGCTGGAATGCCTTTGAGTCTGCAAACCTACTAACCTGCATGTTTTAAAGATTTTCACCAGCTTCTCTCTAATATTTTCCCATAATAAGAAAGGTTGGACATTTACTCCTGACAATGGCAGAACTAGAACTTCTTCCAGGGTTGGAAAGAAAGTGGCTGGAGGGAAAATTAACTTGCAAATGCTCAATAGATTTTCACATGAGCAAATCTACACATGCGTATTTACCCATGCTAAAATACATTTCACAAATATTTTATAGGGGTACGACATATACCATGGGTGCACTTTTGTGACTTTCTTTAAGAATCTGGGACCACATGTAGGTAAATCCGAATGTAGGATGGTGTCCCTGACACCATCTGTGATTCGCAAGGGCTTCGCAAATGCCCACCTCATGAATAATCATGAGGTGGGTCGCAATTTGCGACCCCCTTGCGAATGCCGGTCCTCACAGGGATGGTGGCCTGCTGGAGACAGCAGACCACCATGTCTGTGACTGCTTTTCAATAAAGCAGTTTTTTTTTTTTTTTTTGTAATGCAGTCCCTTTTCCTTAAAGGAAAACGAGATGCATTACAAAAACGAAAAATGAAACGTTTTCGTTTCATTTTTTCAGAGCAGGCAGTGGTCCGTAGGAGCACTGCCTGCTCTGAAAAAATGTTTACAGTGACATTCACAATGGGGAAGGGGTCCCTTGGGGACCCCTTCCCTTTTGCGAAAGTGTTAGCACCCATTTGAAATGGGTGCAAACTGCGATTGGTTTGCGCCCGCGTTCGCAGAACAATCCTACATTGCACTGCGAGTCGTAATTAGGAAGGGAACACCCCTTCCTAATTGCGAGTCGCAAACCCGTTTTGCGATTCAGTAACCAGGTTACCGAATCGCAATGTGCTTTTTGCACATCGCACACAGCGAAAGTTGCTGTTTGCGACATGCAAAAAGCTACCTACATGTGGGTCGTGGTCCCTAATTAGGTCTGGTGTTAATAAAGACATTTTGTTTTTATTAAACTTCTATTTCTCTCTCTTTCGGCTGGCTTTGCTGTGAGTGATTGCATTCTGCTCTTCCACAAGGAGAATATTGGCACACAAAGTAGTTTTTTTCTGTGTCAGGAACTACAGTGGCAATCAGTGACGTAACGAAACTGGAGGGTGCCCTTTGCAAAGAACATGGAGGAGCCCCCTATCCTGACTCACTCAGGGCAGGTGCTGTGCTGAAGGGGCTCCCTGGAGGGCACCTGCGGGGCCTTTGTTATGCCACTGGTGGCAACGTGTGCTTTTAGAGTTCAAAAACGTTTTGGTTTTTTTTTGCCAGTGTTTGTTACAATGTTGAGGGCCTGGTAGCTCCCACAACAATAAAGTGTTACAAAAGCCATGTCAAAACAAGACACGCATTGATGAAACTAAAAGACTTAGAAAAATATGTCAGATCAGTTGGCTTTGTCAGTGTTTGTTTATTTTCATGCTTCCCATAATCGTGTTGAAAATGGTTACACTGATTTTCCATTAGAAATATTTTTGGGAAATACTAGCATGCATCAAAACATTTTACTAAATGACACTTCATTTGCATCTAATCAGAGAGCATTCTGGGAGCATTATACTTAGCCTCATAGCCTAAACTTTTCAAACATGTGTATACATGTTTTTTTTTTTTTTTTGTACTGGAACCAACGTCCGTAGTGAAGTGTGACAGTAAAACATTTATTTACAGCACTCACCCTAATAATGAAGGCTTTCAAATAATGAACCATAAATACAAGTTCGAACAGCATTATCTTTTGGAAACCCATTACCTCAACTGCAGAGAGTTCCACTCTCTGTAAACAGGCCACCAAAGGGTTTGTGCTGCAGAGGGTTGGGCCTACTTGTCCCAAGGACAAAGTAAACATAAAAACTTGTTGCCCTTGACCCCAAACAAGATGTCCCGGGCGTCGGGCGATAGGAATTCCACATCCCTGGGCTTGCACTTAAAAGAGATTTGTTTAAGTAAATGGTGGCATTTGTAATACCATGCTGTCAGAAATGACCTGTGCCTAACAAGCCAAAACTCATTTTAACAGAGGGAAATTGTCAACTTCTGCTGTCTTGCAATGTTTCTATTCTGCACATTTGTATGGCTGCCACTTGGATGTCAGTTTTTTGATGCATGCAACATTTGCAAATAAAGGACTGCCACCTGAAGTAAAGCGATTTTTCATTTCTTCAGTAATATTCATATAAATCTTGTATAAGAATCCCATGGAAATCAAAATGTAAATCTGCCAACTATATTCAATTCCTTATTTTAAAGGTTTTTTTGTGTGGAAATCATGCTTTTTTGTCTTTAGGGGAAGTCATCAGCAATCATCGTAACTTTAAAAAAGAGCACTCACAATGACCCAGTAGATGCCTGCTTTTTCTAATGCAGTATCCAGGGGGAGAGGGGGAAGTACTTCTAGTTCCTTTGCTGTCCCTTCCCTATTTGATGCATTTGAAAATGTTTGGACCAGCATAGCATTGAAGCAGTGAGTGCCTTATCACTTGACAGAGAATGTCTTTACATATCTCTGTTTACTGTGTGTATAGAAGCCTGTATACCTCAAGTATAACCCAAGTTCTGAATTTGGTTCCTTTTGGAAAGGTCCGCATTGATAGTTGGGTACAACTGGTGATCTTTTTTTATTTTTCTACCAGAAAGACTCCTCACAAAAGGTGATGGCTAGTTGGCTGTGGCGACAATCAGAAGAGACGACTGAGAATTTGTAATGGTAGAAAATAAAAAGGCTAGATTTCTCGATGTTCAGTGACTGGATGATTAGCTTAAACATTGCTAGAACGGTCAGTTTTAAAGTGACAAATTAACAAAGTCCAGTGCTTGCAATGTTGTCACTGAAAGGCTGAAATCTGAAATCCAAGTTGTCCTCTATAGTAACAGGGGGTCAGACTGGAGCCTCTCAGGGAATAGTGTTTTTAATATATGTCAGCCCTGATGCTTCTCTGCTCTTACCACCTTGCTTTCTAAAAATCTATGCCAAAGTAGAATTGGAAGACTATTTCATAAAATTAAATTCAGTATGACAATATTATATAATCGCATGAAAATATGGTCTCAACATCAAAAGTAGCTGTGGCAAAGCCAATAGGTCTGGCCTATACAAGAGCTATTGACTTTGTCAGTGGGTTTTGCCATCGTGTACATCAGTGTGGCTTCTGTTCAGCATGGCTAAAGGTTAGTGGCATCAAGTGCTATAGAGTAGGGGGAGTAGAGTTTTGAGTTGAGGGCAGTAGAGTTCAGTGGCAGTGTGTGTTTTGAAGTGGATTGAGGTAGAGTGTGATGGATTATATTGGGGTAGAGTGGGTTGGAGTGGTGTAGGGTGGATTGAAATGGGGAGGGGGTGTATTGGATGCGATGGGATTGGATTGGACTGAGGTGGGGTGGGCTGGATTGGGGTGAGGTGAACTGGATTGGGGATGGATTGAAATGGGGTGGATTGGGGTGGGTGAGGTGGACTGGATTGGGGTGGGTGAGGTGGACTGCATTGGGGTGGGTGAGGTGGACTGGATTGGGGTGGGTGAGGTGGACTGGATTGGGCTGGGGTAGACTGGATTGGGCTGGGGTAGACTGGATTGGGCTGGGGTAGACTGGATTGGGCTGGGGTAGACTGGATTGGCCTGGGGTAGACTGGATTGGGCTGGATTGGGGCAGGGTAGACTGGGCTGGATTGGGGCAGGGTAGACTGGGCTGGATTGGGGCAGGGTAGGCTGGGCTGGATTGGGGCAGGGTAGGCTGGGCTGGATTGGGGCAGGGTAGACTGGATTGGGCTGGATTGGGGGCAGGGTAGACTGGATTGGGCTGGATTGGGGGCAGGGTAGACTGGATTGGGCTGGATTGGGGGCAGGGTAGACTGGGCTGGGCTGGATTGGGGGCAGGGTAGACTGGGCTGGGCTGGATTGGGGGCAGGGTAGACTGGGCTGGGCTGGATTGGGCTGGGCTGGATTGGGGGCAGGGTAGACTAGACTAGACTAGACTGGATTGGGCTGGGCTGGATTGGGGGCAGGGTAGACTAGACTAGACTAGACTAGACTGGATTGGGCTGGGCTGGATTGGGGGCAGGGTAGACTAGACTAGACTAGACTAGACTGGATTGGGCTGGGCTGGATTGGGGGCAGGGTAGACTAGACTAGACTAGACTAGACTGGATTGGGCTGGGCTGGATTGGGGGCAGGGTAGACTAGACTAGACTAGACTAGACTGGATTGGGCTGGGCTGGATTGGGGGCAGGGTAGACTAGACTAGACTAGACTAGACTGGATTGGGCTGGGCTGGATTGGGGGCAGGGTAGACTAGACTAGACTAGACTAGACTAGGCTGGGCTGGGCTGGGCTGAGCTGGATTGGGGGCAGGGTAGACTAGACTAGACTAGACTAGACTGGATTGGAGCTGGGGTAGACTAGACTAGACTAGACTAGACTAGACTGGATTGGAGCTGGGGTAGACTAGACTAGACTGGATTGGAGCTGGGGTAGACTGGATTGGGGCTGGGGTAGACTGGATTGGGGCTGGGGTAGACTGGATTGGGGCTGGGGTAGACTGGATTGGGGCTGGGGTAGACTGGATTGGGGCTGGGGTAGACTGGATTGGGGCTGGGGTAGACTGGATTGGGGCTGGGGTAGACTGGATTGGGGCTGGGGTAGACTGGACTGGATTGGGCTGGGCTGTATTGGGGCAGGGTGGGCTGGGCTGTATTGGGGCAGGGTGGGCTGGGTGGGCTGGGCTGTATTGGGGCAGGGTGGGCTGGGTGGGCTGGGCTGTATTGGGGCAGGGTAGACTGGGCTGGGCTGTATTGGGGCAGGGTAGGCTGGGCTGTATTGGGGCAGGGTAGACTGGACTGGATTGGGCTGGGCTGTATTGGGGCAGGGTGGGCTGGACTGGATTGGGCTGGGCTGTATTGGGGCAGGGTAGACTGGACTGGATTGGGCTGGGCTGTATTGGGGCAGGGTAGACTGGACTGGATTGGGGGCATGGTAGGCTGGGCTGGGCTGGATTGGGGGCAGGGTAGACTGGGCTGGATTGGGGGCAGGGTAGACTGGGCTGGGCTGGATTGGGGGCAGGGTAGACTGGGCTGGGCTGGATTGGGGGCAGGGTAGACTGGGCTGGGCTGGATTGGGGGCAGGGTAGACTGGGCTGGGCTGGATTGGGGGCAGGGTAGACTGGGCTGGGCTGGATTGGGGGCAGGGTAGACTGGGCTGGGCTGGGCTGGATTGGGGGCAGGGTAGACTGGGCTGGGCTGGGCTGGATTGGGGGCAGGGTAGACTGGGCTGGGCTGGGCTGGATTGGGGGCAGGGTAGACTGGGCTGGGCTGGATTGGGGGCAGGGTAGACTGGGCTGGGCTGGATTGGGGGCAGGGTAGACTGGGCTGGGCTGGATTGGGGGCAGGGTAGACTGGGCTGGGCTGGATTGGGGGCAGGGTAGACTGGGCTGGGCTGGATTGGGGGCAGGGTAGACTGGGCTGGGCTGGATTGGGGGCAGGG